>NC_090929.1:809782255-810085285 GCF_040938575.1 Ambystoma mexicanum
TATTCCTTTAGAACCTGATCCTCCTTAGGGGACAGTGAATAAACACGACCCGACGGAATCTTTGCTCAGGTATCAAGTCTATCGGGCAATCATATATACAATGTGGTGGCAGGGTTTCAGCCAAACCCTTATCGAATACATCGTGAAATCGTATATATTCAGGAGGTACCGAATTAATCGATGTCCCAGTAATTGACCCAATACAGGAAGACAGTCCTGACAGAACTTGACTAGGTTTTTCGTCCACAACTCCCAAGGAAGACCAGCATGTACTGTTACAAAATGTAGAAGGGAATTGAACCAGACCCATAGCCCAGTCGATCAAAGGATTGTGCAATCTGAGCCAATGAATGCCCAAGATCACTTTATAGGCGGGGGCTTGAATTACATCAAAAACAATGTCCTCAGTATGTCCCTCGTTGTGGTCATGGTAATAGAGGTAGTTTGTTGAGTCACAAGTCCAGAAACTAGGGCTGATCCATCAACAGCGCTTACATTCTCGGGGTGCAGTTTCTCCACCAACACAATACCATTTATAGCGGCGAAATGAACTCAATGGCACTCCAATTTAAGGTGAAGACGTGGAATGTGAGGGTTATGGGCACGTACCTGAGAAGGAATCGGATCCACTCTTACCTGCGCAGGAAAAAGGTATCGATAGTGATGCTTCAAGAGACCCATCTCACAGAAGAATCCACAGCCAAACTATCCGAAAGATGGGGTGGGATCGGAAGAGGGGCACCATACTCCAAATTTGCTAGAGGAGTGTTCACGTGGGTAAATCCGACGGTGCCCTTCCAGCTACTGGACTATGAAGCTGACAAAGAGGGCAGATATATAATGCTATGGGGAACTATCGAATCCACGTCAGTGTTCCTGGTGAACTCATACTTACTACAACACGGAATACCCTCACACCTCAAAATGCTTAGTGCTAAAATGATTCTTCGCAGAGAGAGTGCGTTCATATGGGGTGGTGATTTCAATTGCATCAGGAACGGAGCTATGGACAGATCAGATCCCCCCATCTTTTAAATAGCCCTGCATCTAACGTGCTAAACACCAAAATAGAGCAACTCGACCTAGTGGACATCTGGAGGGAACAACATCGCACCGAGAGGAGCTATTCTTATTACTCGGCCCCGCACAAGGTCCATACGAGGATAGAGTATTTGTTCATAGATCGTGAGCTGGCTCAACAAGTAGACTCCACAATGTATCTAGGCAGAACCATATCCGATCACTCTCCATTGATTATGCAATGGGCTCCTAGAGGACCCAGACCGCCAATCTCATTATGGAGAATGCCACCGGCAGCACTCACTGACCACGGATTTAAGCAGGAACTTGGTGCAAAACTCAAAGAATACCTAGACATTAACACAGGCTCAGTGTCAAGTTGGAGAACACTATGGGAGGCCATGAAGGTTGTGACACGGGGAGAAGTCATATCCGGAGCTGGTGGCATCCGCAAGCATCTGAAGTCGGAACTGGAGGATCTGGAGAATAAGGATCTGGAATCCGAAAACGACATCATGCCAGACGCTGAAACAGAACTAAAAGGCACCCGGGAGGAATGCCTTTTGGCCTGGAATAGACTGTCTAAATTCGACTACACGACCTACATAGCCAGGGCGCACAAAGGAGCAGATAAACCTGGTAGAATCTTGGCCTGGCTGTGTAAACGCGAGTTCCCAAGACACCTCCCAACCAAAATGAAAGGGGGACAAATCTCAGGACGGAACAAGATATTAACTCTGCGTTTGCGTCCTTCCACTCCAAACTGTATGCCCACGACACCAAAATACCAGTGGAGGACATAAGGGCTACACTGGCAGAGATTGAGCTCCCAAGACTGACGGAGGCCCAAAGCGAGTGACTGGACGCGGAAATCACTCCAGAAGACGTGACTGAGGCGATTAGATCGCTAGCCACTTGCAAGACCCCCGGGAGTGATGGGCTTCCGCCAGAATTCTATAAAGCGTATGAAGCGACCCTCACCCCGATACTACACAAGGTGTATAAGGAGGCATACGAAAACGGAATCCTACCCAACTCCATGAAAGAAACAATTATCATCCCTATACTTAAACCCAACAAACCTGTCGACAACTGTGAATCATACCGCCCAATCGCCATGCTAAATTATGACTGCAAGATCCTGATCACAATATTGGCTAAGAGGCTGGCGAGGGTGGTAGGAACCCTGATTCACGAGGACCAGAATGGTTTCGTTCCAGGACGCAATACTACCGCAAACCTGAGGAGGCTCCAGCACATCATGGCAGAGACCTATGATCGGGACGAGGACCTAGCAGTGCTATCGCAAGACGCCATAAAAGCCTTCGATTCCATCTACTGGCAGTGGCTGATCGAAGTACTAAGGGAATTCGGCTTTGGCGAGGGCTTTGTAAAATGGGTCGAGGTACTGTATAATTCACCGGCAGCGAGAGTGAAGACTGGAGGGACGGTGTCCAAAGCCTGGGAGATACTGCGGGGCACGAGGCAAGGATGCCCGCTGTCCCCGATGTTATACATACTGGGCCTGGAGCCAGTAGCCGCCTATTTCAGGAAACAACACTTTGACGCGGGCATTGAGCTGGTCAGTGACCATTCCATAATATCCATGTATGCGGATGACGTCGTCCTTTATTTAAATAACCCTCAGCTCAATGCACAAGTCACATTGGACATCCTAGACAACTATGCCCAATACTCTGGGATAACATTTAGCAAGCTAAAGTCGTGTGCATTTCCACTGGCCAGACTCGGGGGTCTGGATAAGTCCGATCTACCAGACGTCAGGATACAATGGCAATTAGAGAAGTTTAAGTACCTAGGAGTCGATCTGTGTCATACCCCTGCACTCACGCATGAACACAACACTGAAAAAGCAGTGGGTGCCCTCCGCAAATCCATGAACTTTTGGTCGAAGCTACCACTGGCAGTGATGGGCAGAGCGGCAATAGTCAAGATGATGGTTCTCCCCCGTTTTTTATATCACTTCACGAACGTCTGCTTCTACATCAGACAACCCTTCTTCAGAAAACTGGACTCTCTAATCAAGGACTTCATATGGGGGTCATCCAGACACAAGCTCTCTTTACCTACACTTACGCTCCCGTACAAGGAAGGAGGGATACAACTACCCGATCTGCAAAGGTACTATCTAGCTGCACAGCTCAGCCACGTGACGAAATGGCTCTCCGATGACCCGTCAGCTGAAGTGGGGCACCTGCGACATGCGACCTTAAAGCTATTCCCCAAAGAAATGCTTTGGAACCCGATGAAACAAACATCTGAAGTTCCCATGATTGTTACCCTGGGCAGGCAGATATGGGCCAGAACTGGCTTCCTTCGACAAAAAAACATCCCTACAATCCCAACACCCCCATTCTGGCGGATGTATGCAAAACTCAGGCGGACCTAGCGACAGCCAGGAAATGGGAGAGAGCCGGAATCTACACATGGGGAGACTTGTTTGAAGACGGCATGTTCAGAGAACTTGAATCGCTACAAGCTAATGAAGGCATCTCGAACACCCAATTCCTGTGGTACCACCGCCTCAAGAGGATAGCTAGGGCACAATGGCCTTTCTGGCCAGAGGAACCCCCACCGGACCCCCTCCTCCAGGAAATGTACGACCTAGCAGATGGTTGGAAGCCGTTCTCCTGCTTATACATCAAACTGAACGATAGATCCAATCCAAAAAGCGCAACCCTGAGACAAAAATGGGAAACCGAATTGGGGATCACACTATCTGACAGTGAATGGGAGCGAATATTACTATACCCCAAAGAGGTGTCAAGGAACATTAGATTTAAACAAGTTCAACTAAATGTGCTATACAGAACATACATGACCCCACCAACTGCCCCTGGTGCGGAAATGATAATGCGGGCATGATCCACATGTTCTGGACCTGCACCAAAACTGCGAAATTCTGGTCCATGGTAGAAAGCACCTGCACCAAAGCGGGACTCACAAGATATGAATGGAACCCAAAGGAATGCTTACTGGGAGCCCATCCCAGACTGAGCAAATACAAACACCTGGTCAAACTAATGGACCTAGCCTGCATCCTCGCAAAAAGGTCCATAGCTATGGCATGGAAATCACCAGGGGGCCCGGGCATGGACGTTGGCTTAAGGACCTGGAAAAATGGACAGAGGCAGAGACCAGAGCCTGGCAAGATGGAATCAACTCAAGCGATGATAAATCCAATGACACCCTAGATTCATGGAGGGCCCTGTTGCGCGACATCCAATACGCTTCGGATCACAAACCCCCCTGAGTTCTCACCCCTACCAGAGACTTGCCTGGGGTTTACCCCCAAGAATGGACAGCCCGGAAACTCAACCCCCGTGACCTTGGGTACACCGACCACCGGCCCCCCTCCCCCTCACCACAACTAAGAACAATACGTTGAGCTATGAAGACTGTGGTAGTTAATTGGTTGTTGTTTGTTTGTTATGTGACCGTTTCATGGTTATTATGTACTTATATAAATGGCAATAAAAAACTTAAAAAAAAAAATAGCGGCGAAATGGCCCCGGAATCAATTACCACAGAGACTGGAAATGAAGTCCTCAAACTCCCAGAAAAGGTAACCGGTAAATGGAATAATGTGGTTCGTTTTTGACATGAGGAGTCCAAAGCTGTATTTCCCGACGTAAGGACTCTATTTACTGTCGGGATTTGGCGTTTCCCGCCTTTTTCTTTGGCTTTTTTGGGCATTCGGGTAATAAATGCTCCGAGGAACCACAATACATGCACAAATTGTGGATACGACAATATTCACGTTGTGCCGGGGTTAACGACCCCCGGACCGCCCCTATCTGCATAGGTTCTGAGGTGGGGACACCAGCCGTTGGAAGGTCAGGAACAGACAGCGGTACATTGGGTCGCTTCTCTCCTTTACGTTCTGCTCGTCGAGCGCCGATTTGGAGAACCATATCCAAAAGCTCGCTGAAAACTGTGGGAACTACAGGAACCGTTGAAAGAGTGTCTTTTAGTTACTCAGAAAGGCCTTGATAAAAGACAGCTGATTTTTTCTCTTCCGGCCAATCGGTTTCAGCCGCTAACTGATTGAACCGTGCCAAATAAGAGAGCAAGGGAGTAGATCCCTGCCGCAACTTGAGCAGCTCTAGGTCGGAAGCCTGTGAGGTATACCTTGTATCAAAGACCCGGCTCATGGTGGCCAAGAGTGCATCACAGTTGTACAGCACATGGCTGTTTGAATTCCAGGAGGGGATTTGCCCAGGCTGCGGCTGTGCCCCCTAAATGAGACAAGATAAATGCTGCCTTAGTGGTAGATGTTGGAAAGGAAGTAGGGCGACACAGAAAATGGAATTTGCATTGATTGACGAAGGTTCTGTAGTGTTTTGGATCCCCCAGAACCGTTCCGGCGGAGCCAAAGGGAACTGAGCAGAGAGCACGATACAGGGGTTTTCCTGGGCTGCTGTAGGAAAAGCCGCACTAGAAGCAGATGCAGCCGCAGCTTCCCCCTGCATGGGTGTAGCAGCGATCGCAGACTGTATTTCATTAATCCGCTGTTGAAACTCACTTTTCATGGAAGACATTTCCATCCTTAATTCCGCAAGATGACAGAGGATTTCCGCCATGGACTCGGAGGGTTCCATCATTGTGGCTTCTAATTCTGTTACTCACCGCTAGTTGAACAGGTCGGGCGTTGCTCAACCTTTGGACACTAGGGTAGAGGGAGCAGCTCCGGTAAGCCTTCAGTCTAAGCTGGTATGTTCAAGATATTGAACTCTCCAGAACCACACCTCCTCAACCTGAGGAGCTCTTTAATGCAACACACCCCTTTGTTGTTAGTTAAAACAAGCAAAGGAATTGGTTACCCAAAAGAGTGGGGATACCCACCCCGCTATACCAAGCTGTGGAAAAAAGAAAACACTGTTACAAGGCAATGATTGGGTAACACAACACAAGTACGGTGTTTGCAAGAGAGAAAAATACCTGAAAGGGAGGCTTGATAAGGCTTGGTGAAAGTATCAAGAAGAGTAGTTGAGAGGCAACTACTAAGAAAGAGAAAAAGAAAGAAAAAATGTTGGGTTAACCTTATGCCCGTACAGAATCCCAGAATGTACAGAATATAGTTGGACAGCTTACCCTAATAGGAGAGAGTTAGAGATGGGAAAATCAACATCAGGATAAAATAAAAAATAGGTAATTAGTGTGGGATACTACCCCGAACGGCACGAGGGGCGCAACTTGGTCTGGGATGGTGCACTGGGTCAGGATAGCGTTCAGATGCACAGTAATCACTTATGATGTTGAAGTATTCCAGTTAAGTTGATCCAAAGGAAAGCAGGGCAGGCACAGTAACTCCAATCTCAATCCTGAGAAAAATGCCCAATCCAAGAATATACAACAGTACTGACAAAGAAGATAGATAAAGAAAGAACAGTCTTACTTCAGGGATGAAAGGCAGCAGTTCTTCTTAGGCAGCTATGAAACGTGATGAATAGGGATTTCTGGGCGGCTGGGAGTTCACAGCGCCGCTTGCGCAAAAGCTGGAGGGACTGGGCGGCTGGGAGTTCACAGCACCGCTTGCACAAGGCTGGAAGGGATTGCAGTGATAAGGAAATACACTGCGGAGCAAGCGGAAGGTAAGTGTAGAAAGGGGCCCGGAGGCAAGGGGTTCGGCAGACGGACGAGACCACTGTCGAAGAAGCCGAGTCAACAAATCCAAGGAACAGGCAAAGAAGGGTCGATGAAGGAAATCCAAGGTCAAAATACAGATCAGCACAAGGTAAGTAAGTCTGGTAAAGTAACGCTAATTAGAAGCAGCGTTCTGGTCTCCGCGGGCTTCTTTTGAACAACTCTTAGGTGTAGGGGGACGGAGCCTATTCCGCCGTAAACGTGACAGTGAAGTCACATGACTTCCACGGGATCGGGACTGTGAGAATGGGAGTCCCCGTCTCCATGGTAACCTCCAGCGTTGCCATACGGCGGAAGCACCGAGGCGAGGGGATTTCGTAACACAGGTATTTTAAAATGGGTCCATTTACTTTATCATAAACCTCTAGCCAGCATAAAAACAGGTAAAGTAATTTCCTCGAATGGGACCCTTAGCAGAGGCCCCAGACAGGGCTTCAGGTTGTCTCGTATCCTCTTTTCCATGGCAACAGAGTCCTTGGCTGGTATTTTTCAGAACTAGCCATACCAATATATGACCATAACCATATAATTTCCCTTTATGCAGAGGACGTTCTAATTTATGTAAGGAACCCAAAACACGTCATAACGCTGATGTTAGAAGTACTAGAAATCTTTAGTGGTATATCTGGCTTCACATTTAATATATGGGCTAATCAAAAACGTTTCCATTGGCCAGCCTCACCTCAGAGAAAAAAACCCAAGAACACGATACCAGACTGGGGCATACAACGGAATCATGAATCCTTTAAATACCAGGGAATATTTCATATTCTTGAAGAAACATTTGTCTACAACATTGGGAAAGCCCTCACTGGAATTGGTGAAGCAATACAATTCTGGAAAAGACTTCTTGATGGGGAAGATAGCCATATATAAAATGATAATTCTTCCCAGGCTACTGTACCTTTTTAAAAACATACCTTACATCATAAAAACCGATATTAGCATATGAAGATTGCTATTGACCTCCTCTCAACCAATCAGAATGTTCAAAACGCAGTAAATAACTACTGGCATTTCCTGCATTCTGAATTTTCTGACTTCAAAAGTAGCCGGGGTAACCAAAACTGCAAATACCAGGCAAGGAAAGCGAGAAGGCTAAACCACAGAAATATGCTTTCATTTTCTTATAGATCAGCCATTTACTTTTTTTATGATAAATAATGCTCATGCTAAACCCTTCACAGTTTAAGTTGTCAATTAAAATACTTAACTTATGAAGATGACCTTGTTATATAAAGACAAAAAAATAGAGCAACATTTAATTTACTAACTGGTTTGTCTATTTACTTTGCTTACTTTTAAAGTAAGGTTTTTACTTCAGTGCCAAAACTCCAAAACATGCATTGCTACTACCACTATGTGCTATTAGCCTTATATTCCTTAGGAGGGGTCATTATCACTTGGGATAGTAACCCTTCCCCAACTTATGGCCCTCCGCTTCACCTCGGCCCATAACTTGGTGGCAGGTCAATATCCTGCGATAATGACCCCTCCCTGGTTCTTTAAGGCTATATTATTTTAAATGTTAGATACACAATTGACAGAACTCTTGTGGTCAAACGGTCATGGCTGGGTAGCTTTATCAATGCAATGCAGGCATCATCACGAAGGACGCTCCCTGAGATTTCAAGTTGTATTTCCTTGCTGCTGAAGCACAGTATGCGGCACACTGGAACACGGAAAAAACATTGAAATTGATAGGCTGCTACCAAAACTCTCCAAATCCAGACCAGGCTTTGAACTGATGTGGGACAGCATTGAACAAATAGGTAACAAATGTGAAGTCTGCACTGTGTACTAAGTTTGGAGAAGAAAGGCGACAAAGCTCAGTTTCCAAGAGGCTTACTGCTCGGAAACATCTGTTATGGCAGTTAAAATTATAGGTGGAACAATTACAGACATGGGAACCCTTAAAAACAGATTGCATAACTTTAGTTAACCTATTTGAACAGGAGAGTGAATAGATAAGCAATTCAATGGGAAATTATCCCAAATGAACCAGAGGCATCCCAAACCCTAAAATGACTACTGTCCACAGACGTAGAAGGAGGCATTACCTCCAAAACATATAGACACTTACAAAAGAAAAGAAAAGTGCTGATGCAGAAAATGATGTTGAAGTGGGAAAATAATATGGGGACCTCATTGGAACACTGAGAATGTTCAAAAATATTCTCATAAACAGAAAATATTCAGGAACGGCAGATTCAAACTAATTCATTTTAACTGCCTAAATAGAGTATAGCTAACACTGGCGAAACTACATTTATTTAACCCACCCATTTCCATCAATGCAGGGTTTTGACATATGACTTGGGATTGTCTGTTGACAGGAAGCAACAGCGAAGCTCAATGAACAGTTACACGGCTCCTTTGCATACTTTTTCCTATTGGGAATTCAAATAGGGGATGGGAAAAAGAAATGCTGAAAAAAGCAATCTTGTGGAAATACCCAGGAGCCCCTTGATCAGCAAATGAAAAAGAAGTCATAAATAACATCAGAAAACTAGAAGAAGCAGAACACATCTCAATGGAGTGGGGTCTAACTTAGTGACCTAACCTCATCACCAGATGGTGAACCACCATGAATTAATTAGATGATGGAGGTTACAGATGCCAAGAAAAGAGCCCACATACAGGCACGGGTTTCCAGTGCAACCAACAAAATGGCTGAATTTTTCAATATCTGCAGGGGTCTAGCTAACCCTTACGCAGTCTCCTCCTCCCTTTCTCCCTCCCAGGCCCTGTGCAACGCACTGGCCACATACTTCACTATAAAACCCAGGATATCCTGAGCATCCTTGCATCCCTCTCCCCCTCCCATCCCCTGACCCCCTGCCTCCTATGGCCTCCTATCTTCCCCCTACCTTTCTCACCTCCTTCTCTCCCACCACACCTGATGAGGTCACAAGAGTTGACCGCTCCATGAAGGTCTCCTCCAAACAGGTCTCCCCCTGTTCCTCCAGGACCATTAAGGACCATATTGTCTCTCTTGCCCCTGCACTTGCTGATTTCTGCAACCATTATTTTGCTACTGGATCTTCACCTCCTCCCTTAAGCACTCCTGTGTGCGCCCACTCCTGAAAAACCTTCACCAGACCCTACCTGCCCGGCCAACTACCACCCTATTTCCATCATCCCCTTCCTGGGGAAGATGATGGAGAAGTTTTCATTGCCCCAACTCAACTCACACACCAAACGTGTTGATGGTCTCCACGACCATCAATCTGGATTCTGAGCAAATGTAACAAAAACAGTGGGTCGGCCAAGGTTTCTTATCATACAACGTACATCACTGTGATGTCGGAACCAGTATTCTTATTACCATGCATGTTTTGTAAAAGATTTGTAATGCTTGATTGTCGAACCTCATCTATTTCTTGCACTTTTTATAGTAATTGCGCTGCTGACATATTTTGAAAATGGGTATTTGATTTCAATGTGTGTGCAACTCCGTAGCATAGAGTTGCTAGTTCACTTTCAAAGAGTAGGTGGAATATGTATTCCACATTTTGTCTAAATCTGGGATCTTCAGAATACATTCGTAAAGAGCGGTATTCTGATGCTGTTATTTGTGTGGTTATTTCATCGTACCTTCCTCCTTTTCCAGTAGGAAAAAGTAGAGGAAAGGCACGTGCTTCTATACTTTTTTCCCATATGCTGATTGGTGATCATTTGGCTTGCCGCATTTGGTATGTTTCCAGTGCATCATCTATGGTGTCTTTAGATTGTAATGGATGAATTGTATAATGGTCTAACAATTTGGATACTGTAGCAGGATCTGGAAATATAAATTGACCAGTTTATGGTGACTCTTGAAGTCTAACTTTATGTAAGTCCACGAGTTGTTGCCAATTTTATTTGTCTTTTGTAGGTACACCATTTACTAAGACGATTAAAGATTGATCTATTGGACGTTGCACTCCCAGAGTGTGTACATTTTCTTTCAGATCTAATGGTAAATAAACTACTTTGCCACAAATGCCTTTCACTAATTCAGAGGGAGGTAATTTTGCTGTTTTTGGTTGAAGGTGTATTATTGCTTGAAATGGGTGCACTGTTTGAATTATGATGCTCTCATATAAATTGAGTTGTTGCAGGGGTTTTGGTAGTGGAAATAATTCCAAGTTATTTGCGATAGCACGTGAAGGTGTTTGATTGTTGTCAAGTTTTGTAGTGCAGTAACTACAAGGTATTAAGGGGTCAGTAATTTCATATTTGTTTTCTGCATTAAGGTCAAACCATTTGGAATCTTCATTGTCTTCTCTATTTTGTATGTTATGTCTACAGTTTTTATGCTACTTTTATAAAAAAAGTTATGCGGCAACACACACACACACATGGTTTGGTACTTCAGCAGGTGTACTTTTAAATTTTAGTATTTCTTTTTTGTATGTGTGTAGTAGAAGGTTGTCATCTGTACAATTGTTGCTAGTCTGTTGTAAAGCTTTCGGATTTTTTAAGTGGCTTTCACCTCCAAAATATTTTCTCTGGATGTGCTCTATTTCATCGTGTAGTTCTTTGGCTGTACCATGTAGAAGATTGTTATTTAAATTGGCTAGTGCTAAAGCAGGACTTTTAGCATAGTACAGTTTATGGACCAGATTTGCTTATAGTTGAATGATGTGTTGATGTCATTTTGATATGATGGAAGGTGCTTTTGCAAATAGGTCCTGAAATGCAGGCTAATGAATGTCCTTATAGTCCTGTGTATTTGCGCACTGGACAGGTATCCATATTTTGTAGTAGTTTCATTTTGAATTTGTCTTTGCCTTTCACATACTGATTGAGGAACTGGCGTAAAGAATTGAAAGATTTTTTGGCAATGTTACACATTGACATGTACAGCCATTTGTACACTGGACGTTTTGGATCAGTCGAATGGAGAGGTGATACTGAGTTTTCTGGGGATATTTTTGTAAGCAATTATGCTATTAAGTTTTTCATACCCTCGTTCACTGCTATGTATGGCAATTGTTTGTTTGCTTTTGTTTGTATGCTTCTTCATTAAAATATGGTTCTATGCTCGTGGTGTGACTCCATTCAACTCCACAGATATTTAAGAAGTTATTTTTGTTGACATTCCTTTTATTGAAGTCTTTTCTGTAGTTTATTAGTTAGTTTTGTTAGTGGTTTCATTCTGTTTAAAACTAAAATAAATCACTTCCTTTTGAGAAGGATTGCACGGTCTATGAGAGCTTCTAAGATTAATTTTCTACGGTAGGTTTTAATGGTTGTGCATGATTTCTCTCCTGTTTTTTTATAAGGTTCTGAAGGACTCTGTGGCAGAATTTTTTTTTGTAAAATACTTTTTTTTTGGTATGGTTACTTGCCACTACATCAAGATTTATAGGAGCAGTGTTAGCAGTAGTGGTAGCTGAATTCTTGTTAATCACTGTTTCGTTTCTTTTTCGTTTTACATTTTGAAAGAGGAGGCAGAGTTTCTGTACTGGAAGCTCGTTTTGTTTCGCTTAATGACTGCATTAGCTGTTTTGTTTGAACTTTTTGTACACATTCTGCTAGAGATTGATCCTTATTTTGGACACTTTTATTTTGAATTGCTCTACTTCTGCGTTGCTTTCTACAGAGTTGCTTTTTGGTAGGCATTCTTTGGGGGTCTGTTGGAGAAAAAAAGAAAGTGTGGGTTGGGCTGTTGTGCAATGTATGTGTGATGTGTGAATGAGTGTCTGAGTATGATGGTAAGGATATATGTGGAGGTGTGTGATTGTGCAATGGTCATCTACAACAAGTTGGGAAGGCTATTCTTGTATTTGTGTGTTACTATACTGGGGTTCAGATGACAATACAAAGTAAGCTAGTGGTGAGGGGAACCTCTAATGGTTTAGAATTAAAACAGTAGTTTGTTCTGCAATACTAACATTCTAGTGTGTTTGAGTAACAGAACATTATGGTAGTATTGTACTTACTTTTTTGTATGGAAAGAGTAGCTTTCTTCTGAGTTGTTGTTCATACTTCAGATGCTGCTGCTTTTCAGGAAAGTGGTCTTCACTGAAATTGTAAAAGAAAGAAGTTAGTAAATGTGTGTGTTTATAGCACTGTTGTTAATTTAGACATTGATTTTTATGTTTTTGTAGTAGTGTTTTTTGATAAATGAACATAGTGTGTACATGCAGTTTCCTTTGCCTATGTGCAGCCTGTATATTTTACTTAGAATCTGTTAGTTGAAACACTAATTTACAAATTAGTATAATACTAAGCCTATGAAGCTCACTTGACTTCTTTAGGCTATGTTATTGGATGTTAGGAGATAGAAGAAATAATCATATACTTATTTTGCTATTTTTATAGGGTAAATGGCAGAAACTGTATAGAAAAGCATGGAATGTATGCATTTGTGAAGGTGTGGGTAATAAAGCAGAAGGATGGCAGTGGTGTTGTTTCAGCTGAGAGCCTTTCTAATGATAGTGTCTATCTGTGTGAGTGTATAAAGATGCATGAACTCATCCTGGTTGCGTGTAATTTTATAATACACTACAAAGTGTTTATTGTACTGTTATTTCTCCCATCTTTTAATATGAAATTACACTTTTTTAGATAGCTGTGTGTGTAAAAAAAAAAATAGAGAGCAGACAGTTTTGCAAGTGACAGTTGATTATAGCAGATGGGAAAAATGACATTTTGTAGGTTATACAGGTTAAGTGGCAGTTACCCTGTTTATATGCATTTATACAAGAGCTGTACATGCACTGTGCAGAAAATATGCATACCTGTAGTTTGTATTCATGCATGTGGATATGCATAAAGCTGCAAGTAGAATTCTTGGAGACTTGTACAGTAGTGTTTGTAGTCAGTGCTTTCCAATGACATGAGACTTTTACTCAGAGTGATCAACAGTACATCTGAAGTGCTGAACTATGATGATGGAGTTAGATGTAGAGTTCTTGGATGTCTGTTGGGATTAGCCAATCAGGTGTTGAGGTTGTGGATTTGTGTTGAAAGAGGCTGTGTTTAGTGAAGATGGCAGAGGTGGAGAAAGTCGGGGTGTTGGTGGTTGGAGATATGTTTGTGCATGGTTTGGAGCAGTATGCTAAATGCAGGAATGTGGCAAACAATTTTGATGTTAAAGGAGTGCAGGTGGTGTGGAGCACTGTGGCTGATTTCAATGTGCAGGGAATTGTACAAGTTTGTGAAAATATGGGCAGGGTGAACAGTGCCCATGTGGTAGTTTTGCACTGTGGTGCTTTGCATTTGGGCTATGTCAGTGCCCCTACTTTGTTGGCAGATTTGGAACACTTGGTTCAAGCAGTAATGAAAGTCCTTCCAAATGCCAAAGTTATTTTTTCTGGTTTAGTACCTAGGGCAATATGGGACAATAGTTCTGTTTTTTGTCCTCAGCAAAACATTGCTAGGTGTGCAATCAACTGAGGCATGTTTGCTTTCATGTTTAGAGCTCGTATGTTCTTTTGTAATAATGAGAACAGTGATTCTGGTAATGTTGTTTATTTTAAAAAAGATGGCATTTCTTTATCTTTTATGGGAAGTGCCATGCTGTTTAGGAACATAAGGGTTGCTTTGGAGAAGCTAATGTGAAGATTGTAGGAGTAAAATAAGAAAAACATATATATATACAAAATAAAAAGTGTCTGTCAAGCATCTGCAAAAAAACCCCAAAAAAAGGCTCTTTTCAGTGCCAACCTCAAAGGGGAAATGGGGCACACCATTTAAATTTACATTCACCACGCTCAGATTTTTCGATTTGTCCAAGGACACCGCGGCTGTCCACAGACAACACGTATAACATACGGGGATTTTGGAGTTTAGAGGCATGCAAATGAGAGTGAGCAGAGCAAGGGGTTGGTCAATAAGGTTTACTGGGTGTGGGGGTGCGTGGCTAAAGAGCCATGTAGGTGGACTTGTCCTCACTGAGGCTCCTGCTGATCCGGATATCATCCTGGCAAAAACCATGTGGAAACTGATGCATTTGTTCCACAATTAAAGGATTGTGCAGCTGATGCCTCAGGGCACATGAGGAGTCAGTGTGGCAGCGAAATCCGAAGTGATCACAAAATTAGGAGCTTAGAAAGTTTCGGGGACCCGACCGCCGTGAAAAGGATGATGGCCGCCGCTTAACAACAAAGGGAAGTGCCGAGGGAAGTGCCCAGCGAAGGCAGTTCAGGTGCTAGACTGCAGATCTTACATTCTGTAGCAGCATGCAGCATCGGCCCCGTGGTCACAGGACTAGCCCTGTGATAATTACAGGAGCGCTGGGGATTTTATTTGGAGTGGAGTACTGACCGCATGGACAGTGGCACCAGCACCTAAACAACAATCGGGCATGACGAGGCTGCGATCCGGTGAACAAGGAGAGGAAGCTGGACCCAAACGCGGGGCCAGGAGGGCCTGGGGGCTTCAGTGACAATGCGAGCGTGTAAACAAAGGCACTCCGAGCCCTGCAACTGACACGGGATTAGTGTTGGCGTTACCTTTGTATGAAAAGAGCGTGGCAACAGTGCCATGTGAGAGGACGAAATCCCATGGGCTCCAGCTGATCATGAAGTAATACGGCTGCCACAGAATATGGTCTTAGTACAAAATAAACATATATGTGTATGAAGGAGTGGGGAACTGGAATCTGCAAGCTGGGGGCTGCCCAAGCACCGGGCACTGAAAGCGAGCAGGAGAAGAGCTGGAATGGTGGACTGCGGACCAAAACAAAATGGGGGATGCATCCTGACAAAGGACCAAATGAACGGACTTCCATATTACTGAGAGTCGAGGAGCGCAACCGCCGGGACCTGGGTGAAACCAGGTCAGCGGACGGCTGCCAATACAGAAGAGTTCCGCTGGGCTAGTGGAGGATCAGCACAACGCAACACAGCCAGTGAATGCAAGATCCATCGTGTGAGGACAAGGACGATCGGGGGCGTCGGAGCAAGGTTCGGAGGCAAGTCCCATTGTCGGAATCAACAGAGAAGGTACAGGAACACTAGCAAGCAAGGGTGGCTGTGATTACGTACCGGAATAGACTGCGCTTCTCCGGAAGCCTGCAAGCCTCGGGGGATGACCGTGGAGCCCTATGCACGCTCAAGCCATAAACTGCCATAGGTTAACATTGTGAAACATCTGGCGGACAACGGCTACATAGCAGCAGCAACCGGAAAAGAACAGAGGAGTGCGGAGACGGACACATCTTATGCAAGCCAGCGGGCTGTAGTAGACTGAGAGCTAGCACAGAACGGCGACATGCACACATAAGATACCAGAAATCACCCAGCTCCGCTCCGTAGGCAAGATCAATTGAAAGCGGCATGCCGCGGTTGCTGACACGGACGTGTCATTGGACTGACAAGGAACTGGACCCCTTCCTATGAGCCCAGACGGGAGGCGCACAGTGCAAGGCACCAGGTCGGAGAGGGAGTAAACTATATATTGGTGGAGAACGTGTGCTTCCACTGCAGCGTGGGACTGATATAAACGGGCAGGGCACGCTCATTTTGAATGGTATGTGGGTTTTACTAGACGGACCCGGTGAAGCAACCAAACGAATGCAAAGGAAGGACTTAGCGCACTGAAAGGCTTCTAATGTGGCACGTGCAGGGCAATCTGCTGGAACATTGGGTATACGCCCTTGTGAGTGAAAGGGCACCAGTGTGAGCCGCCCTCCCTAGGTCAGTACCCAGATGCAAGAACGAGGCCTAATGAACAGTGAAGCACAGTAAATGGTGGCCCATAAAGCGCCCGTGGCACGAGAGGCCCGGTAGAAGGGGGAGCAGCGGGCCACACTGAAAGAGTGGAAGGTCTGATCTGTGCAGGGCGGATCGGTGAGCCCATTATTAAGCCACTGCAGAAGTGAATGCCAACCTTGGGCCGACATAAATTAAGTAGCAAAGAGGAGGAGCCAGAACTCCACTGAGGTGTGAAGGACTGCTTCACCACGTTGAAGTGGGAACACCTGGACAGATACTCGGTCCGTCACTAGTGCAACTACCAGCCCCTCGGCACAAAGCCAAGAGGCACTGAGCCAGCGCAGCTCTCACAACAGACACCCAGCCCTATTAGACCAGAGGAGAACACGCCAGCAATTGCTAAAATGGCATCTAAACTTCCCAAAACTAAAGGGAAGCAACCCACCATGGACAAATTCACCAGGTCATCCCAATCAACGGAGGGCACCATCAACAAAGAGAGGAGCCCACAGACGGATACCGGACCGACGAGAAGGGAAAGGCAATAGCAGACTTAAAGGTCACGTGGGTAACTAAACTGGAAGCAGCTATGGCAAATCTCAAGACCTCACTCGAATTCAAGATAGACCTGTACAAGTGGACGT
This sequence comes from Ambystoma mexicanum, assembly GCF_040938575.1. Classification (NCBI taxonomy): domain Eukaryota; kingdom Metazoa; phylum Chordata; class Amphibia; order Caudata; family Ambystomatidae; genus Ambystoma; species Ambystoma mexicanum. Next base: position 809,799,237 of record NC_090929.1, read on the forward strand.
CAACCTATTGCAACAAGACGTCAAAGTGATAGCCGAACGCACAAGGGAGTTAGAAAAAGAAGTCCAGTCAAACACCACCACCTGCAAGGCGAACCCCTCCGAGATTCACATATTGCGCCAACAAGTGAGTAACTTGGAAAGCAGAGCTGAGAAGGCCGAAGGCCGGGCCTGAAGGAACAACGTACACATCCTAGGGCTCCAGGAAGGCGAGGAAGGCCCAAACCCAACATACTACATAGAAACCATGTTGCTGCAAGAAATCGAAGGAGGGGCGCTCTACCAAGGATTCACGGTCGAGAGAGCACACCGCGCACTGTCAGGAAGACCGGCCCGGGCGCACCGCCGAGGCCAATTATCGCCAAAATATTGAATTACCGGGATAGGGAAAGAATCCTGGAGTATTTACGCAAAGGGGGTACTATAAGGAGAGCATCTGCGGCAATAACAGCATACCTGGACTACACACTCCAGGTGCAAAGACGCCGACTAAACTTTGGAGCAGTTAAGAGGAGGCTGCAGGAGGCGGGCCTCAGATGCATGCTGATGCATCCTGCAAAACTGAAAGTCTTTCATAAAAACAAGGCATTGTTCTTCGTGCCCCCAGAAGAAGCCATTAATGGTCCGCAGGAGGCGGAAGAGCAATGCGAGAGCAGAGACGAGAAGGGAAGAATCAGCCCGGAACACTGAGGTGCTGTATACATAATGACAATGGGACTTGAATATAACTCCGCATAGATTTGTGAGAAGTTAGGATGTGTACGTGGCGTGCAGAAAATATTGAAGCCACTTGCAGGAGGCACAGAGGACCCATCTCATACTCCATTAGACAGACTAGTTAGGTGACCAGTAGTGCGGCAACCTCCTGCTGGGTTCCTAGCACCGACATACAGGGTAGGACCAGATGCGGGTAGGCCTGAGATCCAGGGATGGAGCTGGGCTACAGTTGGGGATCAGGAGGGAGGCGGGAGGGGGGAGTGTTGGGGGGGTTTGCAGTGTATATGGTTATAGTTGTAGGGTATTTGTTAGGGAACGAGCTTGCACCCATGGGCCCCTGTGCATGATTCACTCCAAGTACAACAGGAAGGAAGGACAAGGAGGGAGGGAGGAGGGACGGGATACAGACGATAATGGGAGACCTTAGAATAGTAACCTGGAATGTCAGAGGTCTCTACAGCTACCTGCAGAGAAACAAGGTAATGATGTACCTGAGAAGGCAAAGAGTGGACATAGCCCTATTGCAAGAAACCCACCTCACTAAAGAGAAGCAAGAGGCGGCAAAAATAGTGGAGAGGGACCACCGTGGGAGCAGCGTACTCCGCATACGCCAGGGATGTAATCATCTGGGTGGCCCACATGTGCCCTTCCAGATGCTACAGGCCACGGTGGAGCCGGATGGGAGGATGGTAGCGATTCCGGGGCTGCTAGAGAATAGAGAATTGTGTATCATAAACACATTATGCACCTAACCAAGATACAGTGGCCTATTTTAAGACACTAAACAGTAAGATCAGTCCCCACATAGGAGGAGCGGTTATATGGGGGGGGATTTCAATTGTACGCTGAACCCCAAAATGGACAGGTCAGACATGATCTAGATAAGCCCACCCGCAGCGAAAACGCTACAAGCCCTGTTGGGAGACTTCGGGCTGGAAGACATATTGTTAGGCAGAATCCTGTTCAGTTCCCTTGGGGACCACTGCAAGAAGATTAAGACTACAGGAGTAAGCAGTAAACCCAATTGGTAGCAGTCTGCACCACCCAGATTTACCTGGTAGCTGTGGCTGAGCAGTCAGACTTCTCTCAAGAAGAGTAGGGCAGAATACAGAGGATACACAATAGGGCTAAAAACCCAGTAGAGCAAGAAAACACTGACCAGAGCTTGGTATCAAAAGTATATAATTATTTATTTAACACACACTTAAGGAAATACACTAGCACTATAAATCAAAGCAAGTTCAAACACAATCAGAAAAGTATACACACCTCCCTTAAGAATTATTATACAAGTCTAAGTCAAAACACTATTTGTCAAAACTTAGATGGCACTCCAATAATTAAGTTAAAGGGAGAGAAAAAGGCAGGTCATGAAAATAAAACAGTTCCAAACACTTTTCTAAGACCAAAACAAGTTAGTGAAGGAAGAGTCTACTGTAGAGCCAAGGTTCATAGGCCAGGTCCACTTTAAATGGAGCAAGGTGAAATGTGGCCAAGATCACACAGTTTAGAAATGCATTCAAGTCTTTGTAAAAATGTTCAAAAGAGGTTGGGTTGATTCAGAAGGTAAAGTTAGAAGGTCTGGGGGCCAACCCAGTTGGAAAGCCAAGGATTTAAGGGTCACATTTAGCAAACCGTAGAAAGGGAGGCCAGGTGGAACACAGTACCTTTAAAGTTGAGGAAGCTCCAGCGGTGGCAGTTGTTCCTGGCAGCGGGTGCATTTCTTGTTTTCAACCAGGGGAAGAGAAGATCTCGTCGAGGAGGAAACTTGGAGTTGTTGCACTGCCCAGGGAAGAGACCAGATGTGGAGTTCGTTGGTTAAAAGGTGCGTTCCTTTTATTCGCGGTCACAGTGGTGAAGCTTGGCTATCCGGCCACCGGGGTGCTTGGCACGGGTGATTTGACCAAGAGACGTCCTGGAAGGTGAAATGGCGACTGGTTGATCCCACCAGCTCAGAGGAAGAAGACTCTTTCAGCAGAAGATCTTCTCTTGTCGTCGGGAAAGTGGTGAGGTTGTTGCAGCAGGGCTCCACCGGTGGTGTCATCGTTGCAGATGGCTCAGCTTCTCCCCTCTTCAGATTTCTTAGGTCCTGTGGCGACTTCTGAAGTTCCAGTCCCAAAAGCCCTGCTTTTATACAGAAAAAACCCCATTCAACAGCCTAGCTGTCACTCATACATGCTAAGTGGTGAGCCGGGTGGCTCACCACTCGGCCAATCAGAACAGAGTGTGACTTGAGTTGCTAAAGCAACACAATCCAGGTTGCCAATTCCCCCAACCACACATCCTGTGGAACCCAGACAGAGTGGCACCAGTTGGAGGGCTTCTGTGGAGAAGCCCGCCAAAAAGTGGAACAAAGGGCCCAACCTTGGTTGGAGTTACAGAGACAGACACAAACGCCATTTTAGAAAAGAGTTCTGGCGAAAAGGTCCAACCAGTGATTTTATATTAAATAAATAAACCATCGGTATCTTTAACATTGCACCAAAAAGTGGTGCGTTTAAAATCAATGGGAAAATCCCATAGGAAATATTCTGGTGGAATATTTTGCTTTGTAACCACTGCCACCAGCCAGAAACTCGACAAGGGGGGAATGGACAGTGCCCCCTTGGAAACAGACCCAGGGGCAACCTAATTAGCCCCTTCCAGTACTTCCACAATATGATGGTTTGTACTGGTTCTGTTCACACTTTTGGACCAGTAAAGTCAATGGTGACTTTACATGCCCTGGGAGACAGTAGTCGGTCCCAGGGTATGGAGTCTATGTTTGGGGGTCACTATGACACCCCTGTGTTACTGCACTGAGGGTGCTGTGTAACACATACACTATAACAGATGATACCCTATGGAGTAAAAGACCCCATAGCCCATAAGCACACAATAAGTCCAAGACATACCTCAAATCATGCCTAAGAGTGGGAGGAAAAAGAGTCTCACTCTTGGCAGGAGAAAAAAACAAACCCCAAAAATCCAGCAAAGCTGCTGGGGGACTCACTAGGTTTGGGAAATTAGCCTTATAAGAGAATTCTCCCTAACACATATGGAGGCAGCAACACCCGAATGATAGGTAATACTCACATTATGCCGCCCCACACAACCTGTACACGAGGCTGGATTACATGTTTGCCGCTCCGGAACTGGTGGGGGAAATGACGGGTTCAGAATACAAGACGAGAATATTATCGGATCATTCCCCTCTGGTTCTGACGTGGCGACATCAACCCCCCAGAGCCAGGATCCCAACATGGAGGCTTAGAGCCGAGGCACTGAAGGACACTGCATTCCGAGAGGACTTAAAGGAGGAGATAATTGGATATTTCAAAAATAATACAGGAAGTGTGGAGTCAGAGGGAACCCTGTGGGAGGCCTTTAAGGTGGTGGTGAGGGGAGCAGCCATATCCAAATCCAGAGGGCTTCAAGGGGGGATAGTGCGAGAGCTACAGGAGACAGAAAAGACACTAGAAGCCTTTATGAAAAAAGGGGGCACCTCACAGGAGGACGCTGAACATGTAAGCCAATTACAACAGGCATGCGCTGGGCTCTGGGAGAGATAATGCAACCTGAACTATAAAAAATACATTGAGAGACAACACGCAGGGGGAGACAAACCAGGGAGGCTGCTCGCTTGGCTATAAAAGAACGAGACACCAAAGACAGCAATTAGAGAGATAACGGGAAAAGAGGGCCAAGTCTGGAACACCCAGGAGAGCGTGAACGAGGAATTCCTTAGATTCTATAAACACCTATATGAAGATACAGGAGAGAAGGCAGAGCGGGAGACTCGGGAGAAGCTAGAAGACATTGGACTTCCCAAATTGAGAGAGGAAGATAGGGAGAACCTGGATGTCCCTATTACAATAGAGGAATTAAAGACGGTGGTAATACAACTGCCCACGAGCAAAGCCACTTCGGCGGACGGGCTTCCCAGTGAATTCTATAAAACATATGGACAAGAAGTGCTCCCCCGCTACTAGCAATGTTAAACGAGGTCTTCGATAAAGGGAAACTGCCGGAATCTCTGAGGGAGGCGGTAATTATACCTCTCCTTAAACCTGACAGGCCAAGCACAGACTGTGGATCGTATAGACCACTGTCCATGCTAAACCAGGAAAGCAAAACTCTCACGTCGGTGCTGGCGAACAGACTTAAGCGGGTAATAAATAAACTCATACACCCTGATCAAACCAGATCTATCCCAGGTAGAAGCATATCTGATAACCACAGGAGGCTCCTCCACATTATAGAACAGGCAGAGGGCAACCCGAGTGAAATAGCAGTAGTTTCGCTAGGCGCAGTGAAAACTTTCGACTCTGTAAGGTGGCCTTGGATGATGGCGGCCTTGAAAGAATACGGGATGGGACCAGGGTACCTGCGGTGGGTGAAAATGGTGTATAGCTCCCCAACAGCCAGGGAAAAACAGGAGCAATAATATCAGATAAATTGCAACTTAGTAGAGGCACGAGATAGGGGTGTCCATGGTCCCCGATGCTGTACATCCTCGCTCTAGAGCCACTAGCGATCTGTCTGAGACAGCAGTACGAAGAAATAGGGGTCCGCACTAAGGGGGGACCACACTTGATGATATTGTATGCGGATGATATGCTGCTATACCTGAGATACCCAGAGGTAAATTTTGCAATATATCATGGAGGTGATGGAGCGCTACGCGACTCTCTCGGGCATAGCGGTGAACCCCAAAAAATCATGTATGTTCCCCCTGGGGAGGTATAGAGGAGTTCCCCAGAAGAACCCAAGTATCTTGCAGATAGCCTGGCAGACCAGAACATTTAGATACCTGGGGATTAACATATATCACACGATTGCAGACAAGCACAAATATAACACCGAAAGAGTAGTGGAAGGTATTAAGAACAGCATGGGATTCTGGGCAAAGCTCCCCCTAGCCATGGTGGGGAGGGCGGCCCTACTCAAGATGGTGGTCCTGCCTAGGCTACTGCATGTTTTTGTGAATATCCCACATATGCCGCCCAAATGATTCTTTACTAAACTCCAGAGTTTATGCAGAGGCTTCCTGTGGCACAACTCCAGAAACAGGGTGACCCTACGGAAACTACAGAATACATATGATCGAGTTGGTATAAACCTGCCAAACTTCGAAATGTACCACATGGCAGTGCAGCTACAATATGTCACCAGGTGCTGTCGGAAGACGAGAAAGCAGAATCTAGATTGTTCAGGGGCGAATGCGACCCTTATTTCCTAAAAGAACTGATATGGCTACCCAAACCAGAGATGCATGGGCAATCGAGATTGTTGGAAATGGGGAGGAAGATGTGGCAAAAAGCGTGTCGAGCTATAGGAAACCCGACCCCATGCTCCCCGCAGGCGCCACTTGTGGCGCTACCGAGGGTGGATGAGCAACTGAGGAAAGGGATCTGCAAATATTGAGAGCCAGTAGGCCTAGCAACCTTGGGCGACATATGGCAAGAGGGGAGGCACTGGACTTTCAAACGATAGTGGATGAAACTGGGATACACACAGGGCAATATATTACATTTACGAGAATAATTAAACAGGTGAAGGAAACGTGGCCCGAAAGAGCACTAGCAGAACAACCTAGCACCGCCATAGAAACTATGTATGATATCTCGGAGGGAGGGCATGAGACATCTCGGAAATACAAACTGGTAATGTCCAGAGTGGGTAAGGAGTTGCTCCAATTGAGACAGGACTGGGAGGAGGAGGCGGGAGAATCTATGCAAGATGGACAGTGGGAAAGAGCTCAGAGATACCACAAAAAGGTGTCCAGGAATGCAAGGCTGCAGCAGATTCAGTTATAGATCACCCATAGGGCGAGCATGACTCCTCGAAAGATTGCCAGGTTTGGAAATGCAGACGTACAAAAATGTCCTAAGTGCAGGGATGTGGATGCCGGGATGATCCATATGTTCAGGGCATGCCCGGAGGTGGGAAAAGTTTGGGATGATATCAAGGGATGACTATCTGAAAAGGGGATCAACCTAGATATGGAATCGGTATGGGCGTGCATGATGGGGAGATTCACTAGACCACGCAACCTGAAACACATATGCAAACTCAAGGACATGGCCTACATTTTGGCCAAAAGGCAAATAGCCATGAGCTGGAACGCAGCCGGCAGACCCAGATTAGAGGTATGGTGGAATGATCTCCTGAAATGGGCAGACGCCGAGATAGTAGCAGAGATAGTAGCATGGTATGAGGCAGCTAACAGGGGAGGATGATGAAGTAGGACCTCTGATATAGCATGGAGACAAATGGTAGCCACACTGTCAGGAACCTCCTGAGCCAACTCCAGTGAATACAACACGCCCGAGAGCGGCGAATGGGATTAACCCCAAGAGAAGGGAAGCCCCGAGAATTAGGCAGAAGCTTGAATTAAAAGGAGGGTGTGGGGGAAGACATTAATAAATAACATGCAAATATACGGTAAAAAACTTGTAACTGAATATGTCGGGTGTGATGGTTATGTTTTGTTTGTTGTGAAAACCAATAAAAAATTGTTTAAAAAAAAAAGTTTTACTGGGTGTGTTCTGTAAAGAGAGTTTGTCAGAAAGTATTTTTCCTGAGAGAAGAACAGATAGCTATGGCTGTGTGTTTCAGAAAACAGATTATCTGGATTTTGGGAGACTCATGGATAAATTGGTTGGAGGTGCATGCAGAACGCTGTGGAATGGCTGCACATCTTGGATTCCCAAATGTGGAAGTGCACTGGCATGGAGTGCGTGGAATGAAGTGGCTGGATTTGGTACCTCTTTGCGCTACTTTGGTGACACAGTGTCATACAGACATTATTATTATTAATTGTGGAGGGAACAGTTTAGGACATGTCTGGAATTTCTTTGCAATTTGCAATGAAAGAAGCACTTGGGAAGGTCATGGACATGTTTCCAAATTCCCAAGTAATTTTTTCCCGTATCGCACAGAGACAAATGTGGCTGTGTTCTTCTACATTTGGTCCACAAATGGGGAAAGCGAGGCGCAATGTCAATAAGGCTGTTTGTGCCTTTTTAAGAGATGTTGGCATGTCCTCTTTTCACATTGAAAATATTATGTTTCGTAGCACATACATTTTTCGCAGAGATGGAGAACATCTGGCAATTGGATTTTTCTCCAAAATATACAAAATGCATTGTGACCTTTTTCGGAATTACATTAATAAATTTTGCAGTAGGTGTTAATCATTTGAAGTTTTTGAAGCACAAAAAAACAGCACCAAAAAGCTCTTTTCAGAGCCACCACTTCCTTTCAGAGAAAAGTGCAATAGTTCTAATAGGGCAGCACCTCAAAGATTTTAGCTGTCCGCGGACTTCTAAAAAAAAATGCACAGGGCCCTGCACTATTTATTTGTCACTTCTATTTTTAAACTGTGAAAGGTGGCTCTGAAAATAGCCTTTTTTTTGGTTTTTTGTTGTTTTATATATTTTTTTGTTTTTTAAACACGACACACAAGGAAAGGAGGGGAAAGGAGGGTAAGGAAGGGACACCAACCACAGGGATAAGAAAGGGCAGGTGGAGAGAGGAAGATGTAGGGTGGGCCTTATTGAGGTAGGTTGCAGACCTTCTCATGCTCCTTGACCGCAGTCTCGAAAGCACTCCGAAGGTTCTCTCCCCTGCAGAGTACTGCGTCACAGTACATACACAATATTGTGACCCTCGAAAGGTAAAGATCAACAGCATCATGAATGGTCTGCGAGGCAGCTGGAGGGATGCGCTGTCCCACAGGAGTGTCTCTTGTGGTGACAGGAGCGGAAACGGAGGATGCTGTAGAGGAACTCAACCTACTAGGTTTATTGCAAGGTACAACCTTATGAATAGCCCTACTGTGGAACGACTTCAGGTGTCGCTTCATTGATGTCGTACCAAAGCCATACGAACCAGATCTTCCATGACTCAGCACCATCCGGCACTGACTGCATATAACCTTATTCGCACAAGCTTTTGGTACTCCATCAAGAGTGGTAAATAACCGCCACACCCAAGACTCACGGCGAGTGCTGGTATTAGGGACTTCCACTACCTCATCCTCTTCATCCGTCTCCTCTGCATCCTCATGCCTGTTCCCCTCTGCATGTCCTTTGGGAGGTGGTGGTGGTGGTGGAGGGGTTGGGGGTGGTGATGAAGCCGAAGCAGCCATGGTTGCCATCTGGAGGATAGCAGGCAGAAGTCGGCAGCAATGCAGTGAATGCAGGTCTGAAGCAATGCTCTGTCAGGTAGCCAGAAGCACAATGAGGAGCAATTCTAGGGTGTGGTCATTTATAGGGGTACTGGTGTGTGCTTCGCAGACAGCTGCACTGTCCGCGGACAGATCAAACACCAAAAAAGGCAAAAAAAGTTCTAAAAAGTATGTAGATCACCAGGGACATTGTCTGGGGCATGTGCAAAGGTGAACTTGTACTGTAAAATACCTTGGATTGTCCAAAAAAAACACTTTTAAAATGTTCGGGGGCCCGGACAGTGTCCGCACATAAGGACACACGCTCAGCTTGGGTGTGGTCACATGCTGACATCGCGGACACGTTCGTGAATGGGACGACTGTTCGTAGGACACCAAATGTGCATGATCAGTTGTGCGCATACGTGCGGGTGTTCTACGGACAGTGTTTAATTTAAAACTCTGCAGACATGCGAATTGATGTCGTGTCCTGCGGACACTCCCATTTTAATTATGAACAGTACGGACAGGTATAGTGTCCTTGGACACCTCCATTTTGGTTAATTGGGGCCATCCCGGACATCGAGTGTGTTCTAAGAACAGTTCCATTTTGATTGCGGACAGTACGGACAGATATACTGTCCTTAGGACACCTCCATTTTGGTTAATTACGGACATCCCGGACACCCGCGCTGTCTGCGGACATCCCAACTGCCTTTTTAAAAAAAAATAAGACACACAGGAATAAAGTAACAACACACATAATATTTTATTATTGTATACAAATATAAAATGTATGAAAGAGAGGGGGAAGCAGAAACAAACAAATACAGGGGAATTAGGGGTTTGGAGATGATGGATGGGAGGGGATGAAGGGATGAAAGTCTCATCATAATGTTTTTCTTGATGGGGAGGGTTTGGGGATAGTTCACTGGGACATGGAGAGGGGGAACGGGTACATGTGGGACAGTGATATTTAATGTTTTCTTTTATGTGGCCCTCCACAAAATGTTTTAAAAGATTGACATGTTTCATTAGCATATCCATTTTTTGTTCCATTCGGTGCAGAGCATTTTCTAATGTCTCTCTTGGTATATTATTTTCACTGTTTGTATGGTCTGTTTTTTAAAAAAAAGTGTTACGTACACAAAGTAATGGTTATTAATTGGCATATATAGAGAAGTGTTGTGTCTACCATTAGTATCACTGTCTTCACTCATTTCATCACGTGGGTAATTTTCTTCCAGCCATTCCAAAGTACTGGACATTTCTGTTTAAAAAAAAAATATTACTTTTAGTGTACCTAATACAGAAAGTTTAGAAATTTATAAGAAAAATGAAGTTTACTTAGTAGTTTTTGGCAAGTTTTGTTGTTACTGTTGTGTAGGTCTGCTGTTGCTTTTTACTGTGCAGTTTCTGTGAGGTAATTATGTTGGAGGCATATATATTTTGTTTTGGTATACTCCATTCTGGTGCATATGCTATTTAAATGGACGGCTGATGTCTTACATATATAGGTTCCACTTCTTATTTATTATTACATATAATGTGTTTATGTGCTGCTTTTTGAACTTGTTCAGTGGTTGCATGATACAATAATGTAAGATACCCCCTGAGTTTTTGGATAGTGTTGATGTTGACAGCGTCCGCCCGCAGACATGCGCACAGTCCGCAGACAACAAAATCACTAGCTGGGGGTGTTGGGGAGAATTCTCATTTATGGCTATTTTCCATCACCTAGTGATTCCCCCAGCAGTTTTGCTGGACTTCTGGAGTTTATTTTTTTCCACTTGGTAAGAGTGAGAGCTTTTCCCCCACTCTTACCTGTGATTTGCTATGTGTTTCTACCTGTTTTTGTGATTGTGGACTCTGGAGTACACCACTTCAGTAGCCCCCTTCTTTTTGGGTGTCACACAGCACCTTCAGTGCCGTGGCACAGGGTTGTCTCTGAAACTTCCCTCGACTCCATTTTTGAAGCGACTACCGTCCCCCAGAAAAGGGGTAAAGTTACCATTAACTTTACTTAGTCAATCTACCACAGGTCCAGTACACCCCATCTTCCATGGAGTACTGGAAAGGGTTAATTTGTATCCCTTTGTATCTGTACCTCCTAGAGCATTGCTGCGCTCTTTTAGCATTTAGACTTGGCTGGTGGCAGTGGTATCTACCTAACTTTTCTACAGCGAGTATATTAGATAAACGTGGTACTGTTCTTGGCTATTATATTAGCCTCGAACATAAACCCGCTTGACCAAATCGTCTTTCTTTTGGCTCTGGTTGGGTTTATTCGCCATTTCTTTTTGTTAAAGTCCTTCTTGTGTTTTACTTTGAGCGGCAAACTAGGTTCGCCTTTTTTGTTCACTGTCTTTTGGCAGGCTTCTGCTCAGAAGCCCTCCTCAAGGTGCCTGGGTGTCTAGGTGGGCTGAATGTGAGTGAGGGGTGTAGTCACCCCCTGCACAGGGTATCCTAGGAAACCCAAGTCGCACTTTGTCATGATTGGCCAGGGTAGTTGCCCGGGCTGGACAACCCCCATGCTGGGTAATTGACAGCCATGCTGTGTGAATGGGTTTTTTTCGCATAAAAGGCAGGTCTCTTGGGCTAGAAGTCAGAGAGTCGCCACTGGAACTACAAGGAACCGAAGAGAACGACGGCTGCTGCAACTACCCCGTCCCGGTGAAGCCCTGCTGCAGTCCTGAGCTATCTTCCCTTCAACGACTAAGAGGAGTTCCAGTCCGGAGTCTTCTTCTCTTAAGCCTGGTGGGGATAACCAGCTCATCTGTTACAGCCAGAGGATCCTCTTCCTTGGTCGAAATCGCTGAACGCTGCTGTAGTGGTCTGGATAGCCATCTGAAGAGCCTCTCCTGTTTTTAAGGAGCACACCTTTTATTCTACGTCGCTGCTGCCGGCTTCATCCCTGTGTGGTGCAAACCCCCTTCAGATGTCCTCCTTCACAACGAAGCTCCAGGAATCGTGGGTCTGCGGGAAACCAACAGGAACAACTGCCAGGGCACCAGCTGCACCATTGGAACAAGGTACTGTGTTCTACTTGAGGAAACTGGTTGAACCCCTTTTCTTCATTTCCAAGGCTTGCCCTTGTGTTCCCTCCTTCTTATAAATTTTGCTTCCGAACATTGACAATATCGAAGTACTTTTTGTCTACGTTGAATCATGAACTGTCTGACTGTGTGATCTTCGGCAACAGGCCCCGGTGTCTTTCGACCCTGGCTCCGGCCCTTTGACTTTTGAACTCCTGTCTCTGAGTGTTTCTTGATTCTGCCTGCCGAACCAAAATATTGCCTGTGATTTTTGCCTCCAAATCCCTCTGGGTATCTCAGGTGCTAAGGGTGTTTTGCCCCGGTAGCATTTCATGTCACGGATACGCGTTTATTTAGTAGACCGAACTGTCAAAGTGATCGCAATCGTATTCGCGGTAACGTGTTTTGTCCGTAACACCGGTTCATTCAAACACAGGGTACTTGTGGAAGGGGGAATTACCGCCCCGCCAACCTTGGAATAGGGCGGTAATTCCCCTTTCCACCAAGGCTGTGCCGGTATTTTACCGGCATGAACCATGGCGCTAATAGCGCCATGGTTCACTGCCATCCGTGTAATGAGGCTCACTGAACCCCTTGTTAGGCAGAATCCTGTGCAGTGCCCTTAGGGACCACTACACACAATTAAGACTACAGGTGGCAATACAAGTTTTACCTTTGGTACAAGCCTGTACTACTATGTCAGAGTGGTAGCAGTGGCGGAGCAGCCAGGCTTATCTCAAGAGTATATGAGCAGTAGCAGCGATTACACAAAGGGACCACAATTACTGTGACTCAAGCAAACACTGACTCAAGGTTTCAGGTAGAAAAATATAAGTACATTTATTTTTAAACCATTTGTTATAAACCCATTTAGTACATTATTACATTATTTTTTTTTAAGTATTTTTATTAGCATTTTTAGACAAACATACAATGTTAAGTGCACATTGCTGCGATTTTACCATAGGATAGTGTCCGTTGTTTTCATAACTAACAAAATATAAACATTAAGCAACAATTAACAGAGTCTGTCTTCCGGCTATAGTATGATTGTGTCAATTTTTTCCCTTAGGTGGTGGGCTGCTGTAAGGATTGATGATGTTGTTCTGGGGAAGCCCTTTTGGGGGGGTATGGTCAATGTCTTGCCTGAGATGCGTTCTGCTTGTGCTGGGCAGTGCGTGTGGGTTCAGGGAGACTTGTCATCTGTCGAGAAGAGCATGTCTCTTATTAGAGTCAAACGCTTTTATGGCATCTAGTGGCAGTACTGCCATGTGTTCTCCATTCCCCAGGGTTTGTGCCAAGACGTGTTGGAGTCGTTGTAAATTGGCTGTGGTGTTACGGCCTGGTACAAATCCGTTTTGATCTTCATGGATTAGGGACCCCACCGCTCTTACTAATCCTTTGGCTCATATAGTGGTTAAGATCTTAGTGTCGTAATTTTGCATCGCCAGTGGGCGGCAGGAGTCGCAGTCATTTGCAGGCTTGTTTGGCTTGAGCACAGGGATTATAAGCGTTTCTCTCATGCTTCCTGGGAAGGTCCCTGTCTCATACGCCTCCAGAAATACCTTGTGTAATAACAGGGTTAGGGTTGTTTCGTAGGCCTTGTAGAACTCCGGTGGGAGGCCGTCGGTCCCCGGGGTCTTGCATGTGGTGAGTGATCTGATTGCCTCTGTTACGTCTTCTGATGTGATCGCTTCATCTAACGTCTCTCTCTGCTCGCTGGTTAATTTGGGGAGTCCTATCTCTTCTAGGTTGGCCCTGATGTCTTCTTTCGGTACCAGTGTATCGTGGGCATAGACCTTAGTATAAAACTCGGTGTCATTAATTGAGGATTGCATCTTGTGTGTTACTCTGTTTTCATCTTTAATTTCAGTTGGTAGGAGTTTTGGGTGTTCCCGTTTGCCCAGCCAGGCCAATAACCTGCTTGGTTTATCGGCTTCTTTATGTGCCCTGGTGGTGCGTGTTATATAATCGAATTTGGATAGTCTCTCCCAGGCTAGTTGGCAGCTGTTTCTAATCTCCTTTAGTTTCTTCTCATCCGCTTTGGTGATTTGGGTGTTAGTTTCCAATTGTTTTATCTCATCTTCCTTATCCTCCAGTTCTCTTATCAGTTGTTTTCGGACACCTCTCCTGCCATCGTTTCCCCTTGTGTCACCACTTTCATAGCTTCCCATAGTGTGCTCCATCTGTCTACTGTGCCCTTGTTAATGCTTACACATTCCTCTAGTTTGTCCCCAAGGTCTTCTCTAAACACTTGGTCCGTAAGAGCTTCAGTGGGCATTCACCACATCAGGATGGGGGGTCTGGGGCCTCTGAGCTTCCATTGCATGAGTAAGGGAGAGTGGTCAGAGATCAATCTACCTAGGTAGTGTGCGGATTCTGCTTGCAACAATTGGTCTCTATCGATGAACAGATAATCTATTCTGGTGTATAAGCTTTGGGGGGGATGAGCAGTAAAAGTAGCACCTTTCCGCAGGGTGTAGCTCTCTCCAAACATCGGATAGATCTAGGTGTTCCACCATGGTGTTTAACGCTTGGGAGGTTGCGTTTTTTAGTTGTTGTGGTGGGTCAGACCTGTCCACAGCTCCATCTTTAACACAGTTGAAGTTCCCACCCCATATGAAGAATCCGTCTCTGTGGTGATATTTTGGCACACAGTTGCTTGAGGTGCGTGGGTATGGCATGGTGGGGGAAGTAGGAGTTTACTATGCATATTTTAATGTGTTCGATTATGCCCCACATTATTAAGTATCTGCCCTCTTTGTCTGCTTCCACTCCCAGCAATTGGAATGGTACTTCTGGGTTCACCCATGTGAACGCTCCCCGTGCGTACTTAGAGTAGGGTGCACCATACCCATGGCCCCCCCAGCATTCTTTCAGTTTGGTCGTGGCTTCCGCCGTAAGGTGTGTTTCTTGGAATAATGCTATCGAGACTTTCTTTCTTCATAGAAAGGATTTGATCCGATTTCTCCGTAAGTATGAGCCCATCCCCCTCACGTTTCATGTCATTATCTTAAATTGTGTTGCCATTGTCGACATTTTGGATGTTTTTCTAGTCCAAACCCGGCTATGTCTCTGGAGTGGCCGCTGCTTCCAGTGCATGGCCCTTCCCGCTGGTATTTCCCCTTTTTTTGCTATATTTCTTACAGTTTCTGCATCCTTTGTCCCACCAGTTATTTGTGGCCGGAAGACAGTATAACAAACAAAACAAAAAACATGATTAAAACCGTTGCGGCCAGCGTCTGCATTTCCTCTGCAGTGCTTGGGCGCCCTCGCGCTGTCTGGTCCCATCTTGGGTTTCGAGCGCGAGTGGAGTCGTGCCGGCAACAGGCCTGCACTGATCTGTCCGTGGGTAGTGCTGTGTGCTCGGTTGGGGAGGCCGAGCGGGTTCCATAACCATTCTGCTATCTTATGTCTTTATGGTGTTCTTGTTTTTTCAGTGTGGTGCTCCTTCGTTGGGGTTGTTGGGGGAGGAGTGGTTACAGGCCCTCTATACACCATGGTCTCAGCCCTGGGCCTCCTGGGAGGTTGTCTCCTTCCCTTCTGCTAGATTGTTATGCTCCATCCACATGGTTGGCGGCAGCTGCCGGCGTTTGCAGGAATATTTCATGACCTTTATGAATCACCTTCAGTCTGGACGGGTAAAGTAACATGTATTTTAGATTCAATTGCCTGAGCCTGGCCTTGATTGGAACAAAAGTTTCTCGCCCTTTGTACCGTTGGTGTATAGTCAGGGTAGATGGTGATCTTGCAATTATCGCGTTCTATCACTCCTCCCTCTCTGGAGTATTTAAGTATGGTGTCCCTATCTTGGAAGTTGAGGATTTTAGCAATTATCGAGCAGGGGTATGAGCCCGGTGGTGGTTTCTTTTGGAGGGATCGATGTGCCCTTTCCACAGCGAAGCCTTCTGTTAGTTGACCTGCTCTGATTTCTTGTTGTATCAAGGTTTCAATGTAAACTGTTGGGTTTGGTCCCTCTGCGCTTTCAGGTACTCCAAGTACCCTTATTTAGCTGCGCCTGGCGCGCCCTTCTGCCGCCTTGGATCTCGCTTCCAGCGTGGCCACTTTCTTTTCTAGTTCGGCCACTTGGGTTTTAAGGTCTACAGTGTCTTCTGCTGTCTCCTGGAGGGCCACTTCTGCGTTAGTGACTCTCTCAGTGCGGTTACGGGCGTCTTGGTGCATGAGCTGCATATCAGATTTCACTTCTTCAATTTTAGTGTCAATAAATGTAATCAGTGCGGCTTTGGCTTCTAATACTTCGCTATCTCTGTCTTCCCCATCCGTTATTTTCTGGTGTTCTGTTTCAGTGGTTGCTGTATGTGTTGGGGCGTGGGATTTGGCAGTGACAAAAGAGTTCATTGTGGCTGTCTTCCCTTGTTTCTGGAGGAGGACATTGTGGTGCTGCGTTGTGTGCATGGTGTGTTATGGCTTGTAGTTCAGTGCCTGTGGTGTCCACCTTGATTTTTTGGGTTTTGGCATGATCAACGGCCCTGTTTTATTTGTGCTTTTTCTGTGCTTGTTGTGGTTTGAATTCCAAGGTGGCGGCACATGCGTGGTGAGGCTGCTTTATCTGCCCCCTTCTGTGTACCATAGTGTCCTGTGGATTATGCCATTGGAGCCTCTGGTTTAGGCTGCTGTATAGGGGGTCAGCGTTGTGAGTTTAAACTGTTGTGGGCTGAGGCTGCCTTGTTTTAGCCCCTTCTATTTTGTGGTCAAGGCGCTTGGTGGCAGCAGCGTGTGGGCCACCTTACTTGTGAGGTTTTGCAGGGTGGTTGGGGTGCGTTGCGGGAAGATTGCTTCTGGTGTTGATCTATTGCGCTGTGTTCAGGGCTTGCAGCGTTTCCATGCCCTTTGCACACTGGGATTGGAGGCTCCCCGTCCCCCCTTCGATGTGCTTGTGTTTGAGTCTGGCAGCCGCTCGATTTTAGTCCCAGTTGCCACTGTATGCTGCTTGCATTAGTGCCCCCTAGTATTGTGGCTCACCACTATTTTGTTGGTCCATGTTGTGGGTCCTCTGTTGTGTCTCCTTTATTCCCTGCTACTTCGAGTTCTTTGGGGTGGGGCAGCGGGTCGCGGCTCCTGTGTCATGCTCCCCCCTTCCTTACTTCTGCGCTGCGTCATTGGGAGGGATCCTCACCATCTCCAGGTGTGTTGTGGGGCTTCCAGCTCTTCTTGGGCTCGGCTGGCCATTGCAGGTCGGCTCTGCTCCGTCTCGGCTGCCGGCTGCTAGGCGTCCCGGTCCTGGATGTTGGAGGCAGCCCGCGCTTCCCTTGATGGCAGAGTGGAGTTTGGGCGCCTTGTTTCTCCGCTCCTGCCCTGCTTCTTCCTCTTCCGAGGCGGAGTGTCTGGCATTTTGCGTGGATCTGGGGGGGGGGTCGGCCCAGATGAGTTTTTGTGCCTTCCCCAAGTCCAATTTTCTTCCGGTTTGCTGGCTCTATGTCGGGTATCGCTTTTGCTGCCCTCGAACCCTTTTCTTTTGGATGTTGGTGCCTTCTGAACACCGTTTCAGGATCGGCTTATGGAAACTCGGCCACAGCTCGGCATCTCTGCCTCCTTACGCCATGAGCACCAGGCCACGCCCCCTCCTACATTTTTACATTATTGCACACATAACACAGACAGACAACAACACATACAAATATGAGCATGTCCAGTGAAAGTACAGTAATAAAAAAATAATAAAACTATAAGAAAGTGTTGCTAACCTTACTGATTATCTTCATACACACAAAGCATTCAAGTCTGTGTTTTCCCCTATGCATATGTTTCGTATGATGTCAGTGGACCCTAAGTGAATTACTGTAAGAACATATTTGAAGTATAAATATACAAATTTAGTACTTTTGAATTTTTAGTTCCTGACTGTTACTGAAGAAAACCATGTGGCCTAGATATGTTAGTAAAGGAAAAAAGAGTGAGCCAAGACATTTGATATCATCAATGACATTTGATGTTATAGTGTTAGTCTTATCAGTGCACAGTGGTGGCGCGAGTTATGGTTGCTTAGCATACCATAACTGTTGAATTTCAGGGGTTTTCGGTTTTACTTGGAACCATAACGTCCCTTTAACAACGTTTTTTCACTGAATTCCATAGGTTTTTAGTAGCGCAACTTAACCATAACGTCCCTTTAACAATTTTTTTTTCTGAATATATATATATATGGTTAAGTTGCTGTTTCCATAGGAAGAGCACTTTTTGGGCAGCTTATAACTCCGCTCCCCCTGGACGAATCATCACCAAACTTTGCAGAAATAGAAGTATATGGGCCACTCAGAATTTTTTTGCAAATTTTGGTGATGTTTGGTCCAGGGGGGAAAAGTTATAGGGGGGGTCCCAAAATGTCTTTTTTCCCCATAGACTGAATGGGGGAAAAGTTTGTGCACGGCTACAGGCCAAACTGCTGGACGGTTTTCAACCAAATTTGCGGCAGTGGCAGAGGCTTAGTTGCAAAAGCGTGCTTTTGTAAATTTTGTGACAATGCATCCAGTAGTTCCCTTAAAAACGATCAAAAAGTATGTCTCTACAAATTAGTGATATCTATGTCCGCTCCGCGGTCACACTTCCCTGTTCGCTCCGTGGAGAAGATTGCAATTGGCTATTCCATGGCGTGCTGGCCGCGACCATCTTGCGCTTTCAGCGATTGGTTGTGGCACAGCGTGAAGTGTGTCTTAATGGCACGTGTGAAAAGTTTTTTTAGTGAAGTGCACAGGTTTTTGGTAGGGCAACTTAACCATAACGTCCCCTTCACAAAGTTTTTTTTTAGTGAATTTTACGGGTTTTTAGTAGGGCAACTTAACCATTACGTCCCTTTAACAAAGTTTTTTTTTTACTGAATTTCACAGGTTTTTTGAAGGGGAACGTAGTCATAACATCGCGTTAACTTTTTTTGCTTAAAATACAGTATCATCATGTGATCTTGCGAGATATGTAGTATAATTTAATTACTTTATGTACATGTAACATAGAACATACAGAAGCCCCTCGGTATTGATATTTGAAAGGCACGGACTGAGCGCCTGTTTGGGGATGGGCGCAGACGAGGTAAACAGTACCCAAACTGTCAGGTGGTATGTGAAATTGTACTATTGTCTCACACAAAAAATGCTCAACTTGGAAAAAGGAGACATAAAGACATTATAAATACTAATAAATAAATAGGGAAACCTAAACATGTGAAATGAAAACCATGCATTTAATAACCATGTAGAATGAAATGGATTATACCATAACAAAAAAAAGGTATGCCTCCAACGTAATTACCTCACAGAAACTCTGCAGCCAGGACCGACAGTAGACGCACGCAGTACAACGAAGGCAAATTTCAACAAAATAGTAAATGAACTTCATTTTTCTTATATGTGTGTACTTCTTTTGGTATGGTATGTGGGGCAGAAAAAATAATTTCTTTCTGTTGTTTTGACACAGAAATGTGCAGTACTTTGGAGTGGCTGGAGGAGAATTTTCCGCATGGAGAAATGTCCGAAGATAGCGATAATAATGGTACACACTGCTCTGCATAAGCGAAATAATGTTCAGTATTTTATGGGCATTTAACATATATATATTTTTTTTTAACAGACCAGGAAAAAAAAGATGAAAGGCCAACAAACGACACAGAGGAAGACGGGCTGAAAAGGACAGAACTGAAAATGGACACACTAATTGATCATTTTAAACGTTTAAGGGAATTTGTGGAGGAGTTTGTGAGAGGAAAAATACGTTATCACTGTCCCACCTGTACCTACCCCCCTTCTCCATTTCCTAGTGAACCATCCCCAAACCTTCAACAGGAACATAGATGTTTTGATGAAACATCCATCCCTTCTTCCCCTCACAAATCATCCCCTCACAACCAGCCTGTATTGAATCCTAATTCCCCTGTATTCGTGTCAGTATCTGCTTGCCCCTGTATTTCTGTTGATTGAAGTGTGTGTGTGTGTGTTTTTTTGGAAAGTTTTTGTATATTAGTTGTAGTTGAAGAGTTTGAGGAATTTTTTTTTAAAAAAAGACTTCAAATGTCCGCGAACAGCGCGCCTGTTCGAGCTATCCATAAGCAATAGAATATGGATGTTCTAAGGGCAATACACCTACCCATACCAATGGCAACAAAGATGGAACTGATCTTAGAACGCACCATCTGTGCAAGTTGTGCGTAAATAAACAGAATGGGGTGTCCTAAGGACATT
Organism: Ambystoma mexicanum; assembly: GCF_040938575.1. NCBI lineage: Eukaryota > Metazoa > Chordata > Amphibia > Caudata > Ambystomatidae > Ambystoma > Ambystoma mexicanum. The sequence continues at coordinate 809,819,327 of NC_090929.1, forward strand.
ATACCTCTCCGTACCGCTCATAAACAAGATAAAACATGTTCTTAGAACACACCAGGTGTCCGGGATGTCTGTAAATGAGCAAAACGGGAGTGTCTTAAGGACACTATACCTGTCCGTATCGTCTGCATCCAAGATGGAACCGTCATAGAACAGGCGCGGTGGCCGGCATGTTCGTATTCAAACAAAATAGAGGTGTCCTAAGGACACTGGACCTGTCCGTACAGTCATGAGATCATGCATGCACATGCGCAGTACACCCATAAGTACAACGAACATTGCGCCTGTCCCCAACTGTTCGTCTCACTTGTGTCGCACTTTTAATTAGTTTCAGGACCCGAACACTGTCCGTAGGACACTTGCGCGCATGCGCACGTTTGTTAGTCTGCATTTGCTGTCCAGCGGGCACCCATTTCCCTCGCGGATGTGTTCAGGATGTCATCATGTGACCGCACCCACGCTGAGCGTGTGGACTAATTTGCGCAGTTTGTGTGCTTCCGCAACATTACAAAAGAATTTATACACAGAAGGATAATTATTTCACAGTGTAAAATGTGAAATATTTCACATGTCCCATACAATAGCTGTACCTGTGGACGTATTGTTTAAAGTTTTTGGAATGCTTTTGAGTGATCAAGATGGTCGTGAGCCGCACCCCTCCACCCCTATAAATGGCCACACCCCCGAGCGCATGTTCATTGTGCTTCTGGCTATAGCAGATTGAGTTGTGCTGCCTTTACTGCTGTAGCGACCAATAGGAAACTAATCGTTATGGCATCCATGGCTACTGTTGCTTCATTAGCCTCAGCACCACCCCCAAACCCTCCACCGCCACCACCTCCCCAAAGGCCTGCAGAGGGATATACGGGTGAGGATGTAGAGATCGAGGAGGAAGAGGAAGAAGAGAATGAGGTGGAGGACCTCCGCACTACAAGCACTCACTGGGAGTCGTGGGTGTGTTGGTTGTTTTCCGTTTGTGGGAAAGTACCAAAAGCATGTGCAAACCTGGTCAGGTGTAACCAGTGCCAGTTGGTGCTGAGTCGCGGGAGACCTGATGCGTACAGCTCTGGTACGACAACCATGAGGTGACATCTAACTTCGTTCCACAGTGTGGACATTCGCAATGTGGTGCCATGTGAAGAATGTAGTAGATTGAGTTCCTCCACAGCATCCTCCGTGTTTGATCCTCTCACTACAAGAGACACTCCTGTGGGGGAGCGCATCCCTCCAGCTGCCTCACAAGCCATTCGCGATGCTGTTGACCCTTACTTTTCGAAGGTGACAATATTGTATGTGTATTGTGACACAGTACTCTGCAGGGGGGAGAGTTTTCAAAGTGCTTTTGAGGCTACGGTCACGGAGCACCAGAAGAACTGCCTCCTACCCAAGTAAAGCTCACCCTATATCTTTCGTGTGTCGTGTTCCCAAAAGCAGTAAAGTGGAAAACAACAAAAATTACCAAAAAGGCTCTTTTCAGAGCCGCCTTTCTCAGTTGTAGGCCTCTGCATTTTTTTAAAAGTCAGCGGACAGTCGTAGGACACACAAAAATGGAGGGTGCAAGCGGAGCAAAACCAATGGACTTTACGCTGGAAGTAAGTGGTAGGTCTGAAAAGAGCCTTTCAGTGGTGTTTTGTGTGCTTCAAAAACTGTAGATTGGAAAAAACGGATTGGCAAATAGGTTACTGTGAATCCAAAAAAGGTTGCAATGCATTTTGTACATTCCGAAGAAAAATCTGATTGCCAGCACATGTGAGATGGACTCCATCTCTGCGGAAAATGAAAGAGCTGCAAAACAAAATGTTTTCATTGTGGAATGAGGACATGCCAACATCTCTTAGAAGGGCACAAACAGCCTTATTCACATTGTGCCTCGCTTTCTCCATTTGTGGACCAAATGCAGAAGAATGCAGCCATATTTGTCTTTGTGCAATATGGGAAAAAACTATTTGGCAATTTGGAAACATGTCCATGACCTTCGCAAGTCCTTCCTTCATTGCAAATTGCAAAGAAATTCCAGAGACATGGCCTAAACTGTTTCGTCCGCAATGAATGATCAGTATATCAGGATGACGCTCTGTCTGTAAAGTAGCACAGAGGGTACCAAGTCCAGCCACCTCATTCCACGCACACCATGCCAGTGCACTTACAGATAAGGAAATCCAAGATCTGCAGATAGACGGCAACTTTCTGCATGCACCTTCAACCAATGTATCCATGAGTCTCCCAAAATCCAGATAATCTGTTTTCGAGCACACAGAGCCATGGCTGTCTTGTCTCCTGTCAGGGAGAAGATAGTCTCACTAAACCTCTCCGTTCAGAGCACACCCACTGAACTTTGCTGACCAATCCCTATCTCCGCTCATTCTCATTTGCATGCGTCTCCACCCCAGAATCCCCGTTGGTAATATGCGCTGCCTGCAAACTACCGCCATGTCCGCGGACACGTACAGGATCAGAGTGTGACGACTGTAGATTTAAGTATTATTCCCCTTTTCCCCTTTAAGGTGTTATGTTGTTTTTTAAAAATATTTTTTGTTCTTACTTTACTTCTACAACCATTACAGAACCTTCTCTAAAGCAAGCCTTACATTCCAAAAGAACATGGCATTTCCCAAAGAAGATAATGCAACACCATCTGCTTCAAAATAATCCGCATTACTGGGAACAATGTTATCGTAGCTGCAGAAAAACATACGAGCTCGTAACATGAAAGCATGCATGCCGCAATTGATGTTACACCTCCCAATACTTTGATCAGGACAAAAAACAGAATTATTGTCCCATTTTCCTCTAGGGAGTAAACCAGAAAAAAATACTTTCGCAGTTGGAAAGATGTTCATGACTGCTTGAACCAACTGTTCCAAATCTTCCAACAAAGTACGTGAACTCACGTAGCCCAAATGGCAAGCACCGTAGTGCAAAAGTACCACATGAGGAGTGGTCATCGTACGCATGTCTGTGCAAACTTGCAGAATTGCCTCAACATTGCGATCACTCTCAGCGCTCCACACCACCTCCACTCCTCTCACATCGAAATGGTGTGCCACATGCCTACTCTAGGCATAGTGCTGTAAACCATGGATAGAAATATCTCCAAGCACCAAAACCCTGACCCTCTCCCCACCTCTGCCATCTTCAGTATACGCACCGTCTTTCGACACAAAAGAGCAATGTGAACATTTGATTGGCATGCCTACAGTCCCCTTTCCATGCTGGATTTGCTGTAGAAACCCGTATGTGCAACGCCCTACCGGTGGACAAGCTATGTGCGGCACATAACTCTTAGCCAGTCCTTCTACCCTTTCCGCATCAGTCGTGAATCCATTCCCTCATTGGACACAACTAAGCAGTCACACAACCATCCACTAATCACATTCAACATCGCTAAATCTAACTCCGTCATCAACGTTTCGCACTTCAAATGGACTATCGATGACTCTGAATCATTGCAAAGCACCTTCTTCAAAAAACACTGTGCAAGTGTCACAGATTTTTACGTACAGCTCCATGCATGCACATATGCATGAGTATAAAGTACAGGTTTCCATATTTTAATCAGAGAACATATGCAACCCTTATGATTTCATTTAAACAAATGAATGCCACTAAATCTGCATAGGCAATACATACCAATGCTCCCGATTTAAGTGCAAGATGTCTGATTTTTCATTGCCAACCCGCACTACTTCTTACTGTCTCCCGCATAACCTATAGTAAAAGATATAGGGCGCCTGGCGGAGTCCTGATTTGCCCAGGTGGGTATATGTACACAAAAAGAAATAATCAGGATGAAGAAGATCCTATAGATAAACCAGTTGTTGCCGTGCATGTATATTTATTTTACATTAACACAGTCCTTTTTTGGTTGATTAAACAATTTATTTTACAGATCTTTCGATAAGCACGAAAGTTTTTAGCATCAAACGGACAAAAGTTATTGTGAACGGTGGTAACACGGGTTAAGTGTCAACCTCTGATGTATTGAGGGTGTAGCTCCACACTGAAATACATTCCCTGCATAAAATGTGATAGAGAAAGAACTATCAAGCAGGGAAAGTATACATGAGGCTTAAAGATGGCCCCAGGGTTAGTTCACATAAGGTGTACACAACAAATATTGACATAACATAGACAAAGGGGAAGATACAGTTGTGTCACAGGGATCGACACAGGTGTGGACACAGTTGTGTTTCGGCCAAAAACGTGGCTTGATTGAAGCCGGTCTGTATGCTGGCCTTCATCAGGAAAGGCACCATTGGTCTAGTATGCTTCACCTTCTTGACAACACGCGATTGGTTCAAACTTTTCCCTGTACCGATTGGGCACTTCCAATGCGCTTTTTTTGATTGGCTGCCGCCTAGCCTGCACTATGCATATCTACTTAGCAGCCAGCATTCTCCTCACAGTTTCATTTCGAGCTGAGGACCCCGTATACGGAGGAACGCCGGACACACTACGGTAAGCTTGCTAGGAAATGGCATTTTCCCAACTAGATCTAACTGCATGGAATATAGTGTTCCCCACTACCTCTCAGCGCCACTTCATGCACGCATCTTTAGGCACTCTAAGTCCTCTACACCCCCAGTATTTTTTCCCCAAATCAATTGTTTTTTTCCCAAATCGGTTTCACTACTTCAACTTTAGTCTTTCAGACCACCTGAACCACCGGCCAGACGTCCACACCCCATAGCCACGCACTCGCTCACCCCCATGCTTTTCGAGGGTAATCTACCCCAAGTAGGATTCTTTTACGATCCTCTTAATTCTGATCCAGGATCATGCGTTCTGATCCTGTATTATTTTTCTCTCGGGTCCGGGACCCGCTGTGGTCTTTCACAGTCAGTATGAACCCGAGAGATGTCGACCTGAAACATTCACAGGCAGATTCCTAAGTGCTATCACGCACATACTATCCTTTAACTACGTGAGGATAGTTCCCAGCTTGCCACTGCCACTGGTGCAGCAGGTAAGCCGCTTCTTAGTTGCACCATGAAATGTAACATTGTATCTAATACTATCCTAAATCAATTAATCACCCCTTTCTTTGAAGATCCTCACTGCCTCTCTTACACCCACAGAATCAACGGACAGCACCACCAATGGTGCCTTTCCTGAAGAAGGCCAGCATACAGACCGGCTTCAATCAAGCCACGTTTTTGGCCGAAACACAACTGTGTCCACACCTGTGTCGATCCCTGTGACACAACTGTATCTTCCCCTTTGTGTATGTTATGTCAATATTTGTTGTCTACACCTTATGTGAACTAACCCTGGGGCCATCTTTAAGCCTCAGGTATACTTTCCCTGCTTGATAGTTCTTTCTCTATCACATTTTATGCAGGGAATGTATTTCAGTGTGGAGCTTTCCCGCATAACCTATACATACGTTACAACCATCCTTATTTAGCGCGAAACTCGATTTTCCATTAGAACATCTCTGAAATTTGTACTGTGTACCGCCTTCATTAATGCTACTTGCAATGCAATCGTATGAGAAAAATAAACGCTCCCGATTGCTGTGGTGACATCTCCCTCTGAGGGTCTCCCGATTTTTTGGAATCGTACTTGTAATATGAAAGTAGAGACATTTTTCCCATCTACTATAATGACCTATCGCTTACAAACCTCTCTCCTATAGATAATAGAGCTTTAGAAAAACCAGGCATTTTCATTACCTAAAAATTATTCTGAAGCACGTGCAACTAACATATTACAAATAGCATACAAAGGCAGCACATAGTGAAGTGAAATGCACACATGTACTGTGTTGAAATATGAAAGGAGAATACTCCAACGAAAGATGCAAAATTAACGTGTACAGTAACATCACTGCTTTAAACACACAAAGTTACTAACTTCTTTTTTTTACAATTGCAGCGAAGACTACTCTCCTGAAAATCAACAGCAACTACACCGCAAATGACATATCCAAAGAAACCTGGTAATTGCGTAAAATAAAGTAAGTACAGTACTACCTTTATATTCTAATTATTCCTCAAAGAGACTGTGTGGGTTATTTATTTAATTTGCACACCAAAGCAATCGTTGATTTCTGAACCATTCTACCCACAAATCCCCATTTATTAAACAAGGAATAACAGACAGAATGGCTCACAAATCCCTGTGTTTTTGGAACTCAAATAACATACAGAATCCTTAGAATGTTAGTACTAGAAAACAAATTGCTGTTTCAATGTCATGCCATTACGTTTACTATTAATGCTTCTCCTCACCACTAGGCCACTTTGTACTCTCATCTGAAGCACATTGTAGTAGTATACAAACAGAAAAATAGCCTTCCCAAATCATTGTAAGAGGCCAATGCACATTCACACACCACCACAAAGAGCTTCCCATCAAACTCATGCATACAGCACACATACATTGTACAACAGACCAACCCATGCCATCTTTTTTTCAACAGACCCCCAAAGAATGCCTTCCAAAAAGCAAGTCCGTAGAAAGGAACGCAGAAGTAGAGCAAATAAAAATAAGTGTCCAACCTAAGCATCCATCTGTAGTAGAGTAGTAGAGTTTGTAGAGAACGTTGGAACAAGCCAGCTAATAGTCATTTAGCGAAACAAAGGAAGCTTCAACTACCAAAACTTTACCTCCTCTATCAAAATGTGGTACAAAACACAAAAATCTTGACAATGCTCCTATTAATCCTGATATAGTAACAAGAACCCATAGTAAAAAAAAGTATTTTAGCAAAAATGTTTTGCCACAGAGTCCTTCAGAATCTAATAAGAAGACCGAAATCATCCTCTACCCTTAAAACCTACGGTAGAAAATTAATCCTACAAGCTCTCGTGGACAGTGCAATCCTTCTCAAAAGGAAGTTGTTTATTATATTAGTATTAAATAGGATGAAACCACTAACAAAACTAAGTACCAAACTTCAAAAGAAACTTCTTACATATTTGAGGAGGTGAATGGAGTCACACGACAAGCACAGAACCATATTTTAATGAAGAAGCATACAAACAAAATCAAACAAACACAATTGCCATCCATAGCAGTGGACGAGGGTATGAAAAAAATCAATAATACCATCATGTAACAAGAAACACTGCTCAGAAAAGTATCCCCTGAAAACTCAGAATTACCTCTCGATTCGACTGAACCAAACCGTCCAGTATACAAATGGGCGTGCACATCAATGTGTGCCATTCCCAACAGATATTTCAAATCTTTACGTCAGTTCCTCAATCAGTATGTAAAAGGTAAAGACAAAATTAAAATGAAAGTGCTGCAAAGTATGGATATCTGTCCAGTGCGCAAATACACAGGACTACAAGAACATTCATTAGCCTGCATTTCTGGACCTATATGCAAAAGCACCTTCCATGATATCAAAAGGATATCAATACATCATTCAAATGTAAGAAATCTAGTGTATAAAATATACTATGCTAAAAGTCCAGCTTCAGAATTAGCCAATTTAAATAACACTCTTCTGCATGGTACACCCAAATACCTGCAAGAAGAAATTGACTGTATCCAGAGAAAATATTTTGGAAGTGAAAGCCACTTACAAAATGCAATAGTTTTAGAACAGAGTAGCAACAATTCTGAACATAGCAACCTTATATTACACACATACAAAAAAGAAATACTAAAATTTAAAAGTGCATCGGCTGAAGTACCAAACCATGTGTGTGTGTGTTGCCGCAGAACGTTTTACAAAAGGAACACAAAAAATATAGACATAGCATACAAAATAGAAGACAATGAAGATTCCAAATGGTTCCAATTAGCTCTCTACCTTTTAGCAGAAAACAAATATGAAATAAGTGAACCCCTAATATGTTGCAGTTACTGCACTACAAAACTAGACAACAACCAAAGTCCTTCACGTGCTATCACAAATAATTTGGAATTGTTCCCACTACCAAAAACCCTGCAACAACTCAATTTGTATGAGAGCATCATAATTCAAACAGTTCACCCATTTCAAGCAATTATACGCCTTCACCCAAAAACAGCAAAATTACCTCCCTCTGAATTGGTGAAAGGCATTCGTGGCAAAGTAGTTTATTTGCCATTATATCTAACCGAAAATGTACACACTCTAGGAGTGTGCGTTCAATAGAGCATTCAATAGAGTTCAATAGAGCATTCTTTAATTGTCTTGGTAAATGGCGTACCAACAAAAGACAAAAAAATGTGGCAACAACTGGTGGACTTACATAAAGTTAGACAAGCCTTGCAATATCTGAAAGACAGTAACGAGTACTACAAGGAAATAAATATTGAAGAAAGCTTAAGGGAAACAAATGAAATAATTCAAGAGCCATTAGAAACTTGACAATTCGAACTTCTGGATCCTGCTGCAGTATCCACTCTTTTGGACCAGTACAAAATTCATCCATTGCATTCCAATGAAAGCATAGATGATGCACTAGAAACTTATCAAATGCGACAAACCAAAGGTTCACCAATGAGTATATGGGAAAAAAGTATAGAAGCACATGCTTTTCAACTGCTATTTCCTACTAGCAAAGGTGGAAGATAAGATGATAGACCCACTCAGATTACATCATCAGAATACTGCTCATTACGAATGTATTCGCAAGATCCAAGATTTAGACAAAATGTGGAATACATATTCCACCTACTCTTTGAAAGTGAACTAGCAACGCTATGTTACAGAGTTGCACACATTTTTAAATCTGGAACCCACTTTCAAAATATGTCAGCTACGCAATTAATACAAAAAGTACAGGAAAAAGGGGAGGTTTTACCATCAAGTATAACAAATTTGTTTGCAAACATGCGTGGTACAAAAGAATACTGGTTCCGGCGGCATGGAGACGTACGTTGTATGATCAGAAACTTTGGACCACCGACTTGGTTTGTTACACTAAGTTGTGCAGAATATGCATGGGAAGATTTACATGAGTTCCTACGCATATCAAACAACAACAAAACCAACATAGATATATTAACACCTGGAGAACTTTGCTCTCTAGATCCAGTTAATGTGTCAAGATATTTCCATCATAGTTTCATTGCTATGCTACACTTTATTTGCAATAAAGCTGTTCCTCCCCACGGAGAAGTGCAACAATTCTTTTGGAGAAAAGAATATCAAGCGAGAGGAGCACCACATATTCACATGCTTTTATGGATCAAAGGTGCACCTCAATTTGGTCACGCCAGTGATGCCACTATTTTGCAGTTCATCCAAAAATATGTCACTTGTGAAATACCTTCACAACGGACACATAGTGACCTGCATAGGCAGATTTTACAATTTCAAAGACAAAAATGTGGCAAATATTGTCGTCACAAATACAAAAACAAAGGTAAATACTACACCAAATGCTGCTTTGGTTTCCCTAGACCAGTTACAGAAACAGGTGAAGTGAACAACTTCATGTCTTCAGTTCGACATAGTGTTAAAGGTAAATCACCTAAGAACACGGATTAAATAAAAAGAACAGAAGAATCAAAATATATCAATGATTACAATGCAATCATTGCCCTCATATGGAATGCAAACATAGATGTGCAGTACATTGCAGACAATTCTACTGCTGTTGCACAATATGTTACAGCCTACTTAACAAAAGCAGAAGAACAGAGCTTCAAGACCTCTGGGATGACCTAGGATCAGACAAAACACTATCGCAGAAATTGTACAGCCTAGGCATAAAAATGCTCTCTCATAGAGAATGTGGTGCCTATGAAGCAGCAGATCATTTAACCGGTACTGCTTTCTATGGAAAATCAGACAACATAGTATGGCTAAGTCTTGGTCCTGCTAAATCTAGAAAAAGAGTTCTGAAATCATATGAGGACATAGAAGCAATTGCCAGAAATGATCCCAACAGCCAAGACATTTTAACAAAAACAATTAACTGGACACATACTCTCCGAACAGGAGTAGCACTTTGGAAAGCATGTTTGTATACCACATAGCTCAAAACCTTGCATACAAAAATAATATAAAACCTGATGAAAGCAAAGGTAGATATGATGTGACCGATTGTGAAGGCAGCTTAGTGAAACTTACCAAACAAAGCTTAATCAATCATGTTAAATCATCATTAAAAACTCCTCAACAAAAAGAACTATTTACATGTCTCTGCTACAACTTTTTAAACCATGGAGAAAAGAGGAAGAGATACAAAATAACTATGACTGCTATGAAGATGCTTTCAAGGCAAATGAAAGCGCTATCACTGATGTGAACTTTACGCAGTAAAAAACAATGTTATACAATGAGCAGCAACACGAAGAAGAACTTCAGGCCCAACTAGATAAGGACTCTTCCGACAGTAGTCAACCTTCTGTAACAGGAAGCCAAGAACCACTAGGACAGCCACTAATAGCAAATGAGGCAGAATTAGCTTTGACAGAAGCGGAAAACACCATGTGTCACTATCAAGAAGATATAGAAGACTTAACTGTACAACAAGCAAAACTTAACAAAGATCAGCGCACAATTTTTGAAGACGTAACAAAAAAAATTGTACATGGTGTACAACACAAAAATAAAGAGTGTACCCCGCCAAAATTACAAACCTATACTGCTGTACGTCAGTGGTGAAGCTGGGTCAGGAAAAACATTCTTAATCAAAATCATCAGCAAGTTCCTTCAACAATTGACAAACAACAAACTGTCAGCTGTTGTAACTGTCCCCACAGGTTAAGTTGCCTACAACATAGGCGGTGTCACTTTACACCGATTACTACTCCTTCCAGTAGAGCATTAAAACAAGTTAGACTACTACAAACTTTATGCAGAAGCTGCAATGGAACTATGCAGAGTATTAAAACAAAGGAAAATGCTGCTAATAGATGAAGTGAGCACGGTCTCCAGCCTAATGTTGGCTTTGATTCACCACAGATTGCAAGTAGTACTTAAAACAAACTACAAAGAACTCTTTGCAGGAAAACACATTATCGTTTTTGGAGATCTTCTACAATTGACACCAGTGAAAGATGAACCTATTGTTAAAACCTTAGGACACAAACTCTGCCATAAAACTGTTGGCAGCATAGGAAATGGCAACCTTTGGCAACATTTCCAATACAGAGAATTAACAGAAAACATGCAGCAATCTGCAGATCTCACTTATGCCAACATCTTAAAAAGTATTAGAGTTGGTGCACTATCGCAAGAAGCACAGGCAATATTGAAAAACCGGCACATTGATGCACTTTATGGCGGTAATGCATGTGCTACTGATGTTATGGAACAATTAGCGCACAAAAATGTCAATTGTATGGCCTTAATGCCAACTCTTGCAAGCTTTTTCAAATTCAATGAAAGAATGTTAAATAAAGAAATGCAACTGATAATGGAAACTAGCGCCACAGACAAACTAAATAGCTTAGAAAATTCAATCTCCAACACAGCTGGGTTGGAAAAAATATTAAAATTATCCTTAAATTGTAGAGTAATGCTTAAACGTAACCTTGACATGGAGCAAGGGCTAGTTAATGGGGCACTGGGTACACTTGTTGGCTTTGTCATACCCACGTGACAACAACATTCCGTTTGTCAATGTTCGCTTTGACAAACTTTCAGAAGTGAAAAGGATAGGGCGCTCAACTGCTTGATTCCTTCTCTTCAAAGACATGTATGTACGTAGAGAACAATTTTCTCTAACTCTTGCATATGCAGTCACCATTCATAAATCCCAAGGTCTTACCCTAGACAAAGCATTGATAGATATAGGAAACAAAGTCTTTAAAGAAGGCATGAGCTACGTAGCGCTATCATGCTTACGTACACTTGACGGTTTATTTCTAATGAACTTTGATGCAAGTAAAGTGAACGCTGATATTCCTTGCATTTTAGAATACAATAGACTGCGTCCACTGTACACTCCACATCTGAAACAATATTCTGTTCCAGAAAAAGTAAAACGTGGTAAAAGAAAACTACTTCAAACAGAAATGCAACAGAATCTGACAGCAAATCCTTCAAAGAAAACAAAAGAAGCTAAAGCTTCATCAATTACCACAAGTAAAGAAGGAACAGAAAGGCCGAAAAATGCACTCAGATACAGAACTAGCTGGTCCATTCAAATTTTCAAATAAAAATGGTGTAAATTCCTATGCAAATGTAGCAATGAATATTCTATTTCAATTGCCACCAATTGTTAACAATATTTACTTACACAGTAAGTAAGTACAGACCACAATTGGTCTGTACTTACACAGTACAGACCAATTGTGTTTGCAAATGTTAGTCCTTCATAGAAACACAACAAACAATCCTGACAACACGTACAGTGTTCACAGAATAAGACAAGAATTGGACTACTGTGCTGGAATGGTGATATTCACTATAAACGCACAAGAAGATCCACAAGAATTTCTAATGTACTTACTACAAGTACAGGAAAACAAAATCATACCTATAAATGAAATCTTCCAGATTTCATACATGTGGAAACATACATGCGCTCTCTGCAACAATGTGATAGAGGAACAAATCGCAAATGAGCGATTTGTGTATGTATCCATACCTAATTGTGAATCCATTCCATTTCAGCAACTTGTACAGAATGCAAACCATGGCAGATTATGTACTATGTGCAATTCAGACAATCACTCCACCTTACTGATACAAACACATAGTAACTACATAATACTTATGCTTCTACGTTATAATGCAGATGGTACCAAAAACAACTGCAAGCTGACTGGATTCACACACGGTCAAGTGTCACTTGGAAAGAAAACCTTTACAACAATAGGTATAATCTACCATGCAGGAGCTACAACCAATGCAGGCCACTACACTACATACATTAAAAACAAATGTGGATGGTTGGAATGTAATGATAGCACCATTATTCTAAAGCAGAGATTGCCAGCTAATCTTACAAATGCGTATTTAATCTTCCTAAAGCCAAAATTTAATAACTAATGTGTACTTCAACATTATCAAAACATTAAGTGAAAGACTACAAACAACAAACAGTTAGAATACGCCAACAGGTATCTAACTGCCCAAGAGTGTATAACAACGACACATATAAATTAATATCACAGATCCGTAACAACAAATGCACAGTTAGAATACGCCAACAGGTATCCAACTGTTTTTAAAAATCGTCAGCAAGGCAACAAACATAACATTAATCAGAAAGAAGAAGGAAACACTCAAAGAAAACAAAGAAATACTGTGTAGCATAGCAAATAAAGATTTTTTAATCCGACAAGGATTTTTTTCCCCTAGACCCAAGGATTTGAAAGACAAACACAGAAACTGAGCAAAATGCACAGTACACTGGTTTGTAAACTAAATATGAGGGTAAAAAAAAAAGCTAAACTGTCTATTATACAATGTAATAAGTCTTCATAAAATGCAAACACTAACATGCTTTTTTCTTTTATCACAGAAATTAAAAAGGATAGTTCCGCCAAGTACTAAAGTCATGTAAGACATAAGTAAACAGTAAGTATAATTACAGTCATCTCATACATATGCAAATCTACACATCTAATCTATGGCACTAATATGCTCAGTGGCTTTAGGCTGGCCCTAGCATCTTCGTTGTATAACCTACCACCTACACCCTACGGCCAAGCAACCAAGACTATAGGTCCTACCCACAACCATTGCTGCATATCAAAACCATGGTGCTTGTAATTTGACTACTTATAATTTTACTCTTGGGTGCATAGTCTGCAGCCATGCACCCAAGACGCTAGGACGTGCACACAACTATGGCACCACACACATGTTCACTTATAACCTCACTGCTTATGTCTTCAACCTTGGGTGCATGGCCTTTGGCCATGAACCCAAGACTCTGGGTCCTGGCCAGAACTACCACAGCATATCGCACCCATTGTGGCTTCTAATTTCACTACGTATAAAGTTGGTTTTGGGAGCAAAAATGCTACGCCCTCCCCGCAACCACCTGAATGATGTTTCATAGTACGAGTGTACCTATACCTGTGATATGCTGCAGTAGTTGTGGCCACAGGCTACAGACTTGGGTGTGCGGCCATAGATTTTTCAATGTATGGGTATGCAGTATATAAAATCCATAGTGGCTTACAACTGCAGTGCTTATAACTTTGTTCTTCGGTGCATGTCCTTCAGCCATGCACCAAATTATCTACGTCCTGGCCACAACTACCACACCATATGACACCCATTGGGGCGTGTAACTACACTACGTACAAATGTGCTGTTGGATGCATGGACTTCGGTCATGCACCCATGACTGCAGGCCCTCCCCACAGCCACCTGAGTGATGTTGTATACTACAGGTGTATCTGTAGCTGTGATATTCTGCAGTGGTTGTGGCCAGGGCCTAAAGTTTTAGGTGTATGTCCACACATATTTCAATGTATGAGTGTAAAGTGGCTTATAACTCCAGTGCTTATAAATGTCTTCTTGGGTGCATGGCCTTTGGCCATGCAGCCAAGACTCTACACACTCACCACAACCATCTGATCGATAATGAATACTACAGGTGTACCCTTTGCTGTGACATGCTGCGGTGGTTGTGGCCAGGGCCGACAGTCTTGGAAGTATGGCCTACGGCCATGCACCCAAGACTCTAGGCCCTGGCCACAACCAACACAGCATATTACATCCATAGTTGCTTATAAATCAGTGGCACACCCATAGAACGAAACATTGTAAATGTAGCATGTACTCAATTTGTACCCAAGACTCTAGGACCTGCCCACACCTACCAGATACATAATCAATTGTATGGGTGTGATGTATGAATGTGATATGCTGCAGTGGTTGTGGGCAGTGTGTATATGCTTGGGTGTATGGCATACAGCCTGCAACCATGCACCCAAACGTCTAAGTCTTCCCCACAACTAGACAAAATCCATGTTGCCTTATAAGTTAAGAGATTATAACTTTGTTGTTGGGTTTATGGCCTTTGGCCATGCACCCAAGAGTACAGGGCCTCCCCACAACCACCTGAGTGATGGACGATACTACGGGTGTATCTATAGTTGTGGTATGCTGCAGTGGATGAGGCCATATTATAGACTCTTATTTGTTTGTCCATAGATATTGCAATGTATGGGTGTGCAGTAGCTTATAACTCTAGTGCTTACAACTTTGTGTTGTTGGGTGCATGGCCTTCGGCCATGCACGCAAGTCTCTACACACTCTACACAACCACCTGATCCATCAGCAATATTACAGGTGTATCCATTGCTGTAACATGCAGCGGTGGTTGTGGCCAGGGCCTAGAGTTTTGGAAGTATGGCCTAGGGCCTATGGCCATGCACCCAAGACCCTAGGCCCTGGCCACAACCAGCACAGCATATTACACCCATGGTCGCTTATACATCATTAACACACCCATACAATGAAAGATTGTAACTGTACCATGTACTCAATTCGTACTCAGGACTCTAGGCCCTGGCCACACCTACCAGATACATAATCGAATGTATGGGTGTGATGTATGAATGTGATGTCCTGCAGTGCTTGTGGGCAGGGTCTACACTCTTCAGTGTGTGGCCTACAGCCTTCAGCCTTCAATCATGCACCCAAAAGGCTACGTCCTGCCCACAACCACCGCAAAATCCACATGGGCTTATAAATTTAGAGCTTATAAGTTTGTTCTTGGGTGCATGGCCTTTGGCCGCATACTGCAGGTCCTCCCCACAACCACCTCAGTGATGTGCCGTAGTACGGGTGTATCTCTAGGTGTGGTATGCTTCAGTGCATCTGGCCAGAGGCTGGACTCCTAGCTGTATGTCCATAGATAGAGAAGTTATGGTTGTGCAGTAGCTTAGACCTCCAGTGCTTATAACTTTGTTCTTGGGTGCATGGCCTTTGTGGGGAGTGTACACACTCCCCACAGCCAGCTAATTGATAATCAATACTACAGGTGTATCCATGGGTGTGACATGCTGCGTTGGTTGTGGCCAGAGCTTACAGTCTTGGATTAATGGCCATCGGCCTATGGCCATGCATCCAAGACTCTAGGCCCTGGCCACAACCACCGCAGCATGTCACACTCATGGCAGCGTACTAATGAATGGCATACCCATAGGAAAAAGTTATGTAAATACGGCATGTACTCAATTTCAATGTTCGCTAACAGCACGTGTGTCCTTAGAACAGTTTCAAGTTCCCTGTGCACAGCACGGACTGAAATACTACCCTTGTAATTATTAGACCCCTCATTTTCTGTACGTACAAAGATCCCGAACAAGGCGGCCATAGAAAATACATCATGAACACCTACTGCCAGAACAAATGCAGTTTTTCACCCATGTCTTAATGTCTGAACCTCCCCAAACACTTTGACATAGCAAAATCGTTTTCGAAATAGCTTGTTGCTGTTGGTACCCGCTCTGCTGTCGGTGGATCCAAGATGTCGGGCGCATCCAAACAATCTGACGCAGAACACGTCTCGCTGCAGCCAATCGGCAGAGATGTCGTGGGTCCGCGGTCATGACGTCAGCCCCTTAGCCAAACGGTATCTTGTCCGTGGAGCGAACAGGGAAGTGTGACCGCGGAGTGGACATAGATATCACTCATTTTTTTAGACCTACTTTTTGGTCATTTTTAAAGAGAAGTACTACACGGAAGGTCACCAAATTTACAAAAGCATGATTTCGGGACCAAGCCCCTGCCCCTGTCCCAAATTTGGTGAAAATCCCTCCAGCGGTTTGGCCTGTAGCCGTGCGCAAAGTTTTTCCCCCATTCAGTCTATGGGAAAAACAGAAGTTTTGGGACCCCCCTTATAACTTTGCCCCCCCGGACCAAACCTCACCAAACTTTGCAAAAAAAATTCAGAGTGGCCTATATACTTTTTTTGCAAAGTTTGGTGAGGTCCAGGTGGAGCGAAGTTATAAGCCGCCCAAAAAGTGCTTTTCCTATGGAAACAGCAACTTAACCATAACTACACGGCCACTACTGTGGCCGTGTAATTATATATATATATATATATATATATATATACACACACACAGACAAAAAACGTTGTTAAAGGGACGTTATGGTTACAGGTAAAACCAAAAAACCTCAGAAATTCGCCAGTTATGGTAAGCTAAGCAACCATAACTCGCACCACCACTGTGCACTGCTAAGACTAACACTCATAACATCAAAGATGACATCACAAATGCCATTGATGACATCTCTGATGACATGTCTGGCTCTCTTTTTTTTGTTCACTGACATATGTAGAGCAGGTGGGTTTGTTCACTAACAGTTAGGAAATAAACATTCAAATGGTACTATGTTTGTAGACCTTACCCTTATCATATGTTCCTACACTACTTTCCTAAGGGTTCAGTCATACCATATAATACATATACATAAGGGAAGAAGTAGGCCTCAGCAATCATTTGTGGGAATGAAGATAACCAGTTAGGTTTATGAACACTTTCTGGTAATATTGCAGCTTTTCTGCCTACTTTACTTTCCCTGTATCTGGGCTTATTTGTGTGCGTTGTGGTCTCTGTTTTGTGTGTAGTAGTACAAATATGAAGTAAGTGAGGTGGTGTTAGCTACTTATTACAAGTTTGAAAGTACGCAAAACTCTGACACTAAAGCATTTATCATTTTACTATCAAACATGGCAAACATTTGATTATTGCACCTCTATGGTGCATGTTGCAGAGAATGACTACGTTTCTGCATGACTTGTTTCCTATTCTGCAAATAACTATACTGCAATGGCGTTTATAGCAATGCATTGTGTAATGAATTATGTATCTCATGAGAGTTCTTCCAATGACCTCTGATAGTTTCCTGGCAACATTATATTGACAATCCCATGTGGAGGCTCTTCCTGAAATGCAAATGTACATGTGATGTCATCAGTGATATCATCAATCACATTTGTGATGTCATCTTTGATGTTATAGTGTTAGTCTTAGCAGTGCACAGTGGTGGCGCGAGTTATGGTTGCTTAGCTTACTATAACTGGTGAATTTCTGAGGTTTTTTAGTTTTACCTGTAACCACAACGTCCCTGCAACAATGTTTTTCCATTGAATTTTATAGGTTTTTACTAGTGCAACTTAACCATAAGGTCCCTTTAAAAACGTTTCTTTGTCAGTGAATTTCATTGGTTTTTAGCAGGATACCCTTAGTGTGTAAAGAAGGACTGTGCAACATAGTGCAACTGCTGGCACCATGTTAATGCAGACAGCAGTTGCGGACTATGTGTCGGTTTGCAGAGATCGTGTGGCAGCCAAACGGCTGAGGAAGGCAGGTGCTCTCTTACATAGTGGTACCAATCACCAAACGCAAATAACATAGACGAACAGCATCATGTGCAAAAACTGTGAGGGAAAATAGAGTATATTTGCAAATTGTGCACTTATGAAGCAAACAGGACAAAGGCATAGGGAGTACACCATAACGGAATGCATCAGCAACAGAACGGACATCTTCCTTCACCAATGTTACCACACTGCTACTTTAAAGGGGAACAAAAAACGAACTACCACAGTAACTATTGGAAAATGCAAAGACCTGAACGTCAGTACAATGTAGTAAGGACCCTAAAATTTGTAAAATAATTGCACCGGTGCTGCAGTATGCAATGGTACGGAAGCATAACATGTCTTGGTGTAATGCAACAATGGGAAGCACCTTACAGTGGCAGGAAGAAATTTCCCTCATGATGCAAGTACTTTCTATAGTAAGCCCATTGGTACGCACATTGCTGTGAACCGTAAAATATGTAATATATATTGCTGCATGTACATCAAACACATTTTCTTTTCGTTAAGACAACATATTGGAAAGGAAAAGAATGCAGGACAAGCAGCAACCCTTCCCCAACAGCATTACGGGCATAGGAAAGGAAAGAAACTCTATGCCTAGGGAAATGGACAGTGGGGAAGTAAAACTGGAGGAATTGGTGAACAATTGTGCTGCTTTAAAGGGTGCATACAAGGATATCATTTGGACAAAATAGCACAGCACTGCCACACCTGCATTTGTACTTATTCCCCATGTTGGATCCAGCCATTCCCTCACAAACCGTTTCATGGGAGACGTTACGGTAATACATCACTGCCACACCTGCATTTGTACTTATTCCCCATGTTGGATCCAGCCATTCCCTCACAAACCGTTTCATGGGAGACGTTACGGTAATACATCAATCTCTTCCTCTCCTCACAACCAAACTGTGCAAATCCCCATTTTCCTCACAAGTACTTCTTCTACCCCTTCCTTTCCAAATAGGGTGTATGCATGTGTACAAGGAAACAATAATAATGAAAATGTTGCTGACTGTCTGAATGGTTATTTTTTTGTACCTGAAAAGAGGTTCTAACTCAGTGGCACACAGTCCTTGTTGCAATGACCGCAAGTAAGAAAAAGGCAGCTATCCTATGAACACTGCAGCTGTCTGACCTATCCGCAATGAAAATGGAGATAGCCATATGCCGCCAGCATGCTCTGCATGTCTGCATGTTGTCCACCACCAAGCAATGCGTGTACGCCCGGACCTTTTTGCATAGTGCAAGTGCACGCATGTGTATGTGTTCCTCTGTGTCCTGCGGACATCACCACTGTGCAGCATATGTGAAGGAACGTTAATTAGGTAGGGGGGTCCACCCACGGCCTACACTTAGCTATGCAGATAAACATCCCACCTGCTATACCTTATAAATACCCAGCGTCTCCCTAAATTGTTCGCACACATGTGGCACACTTTTAGTCAGTAGAGAAAAACCAATGGTGTGCATAGAACACCCATGCACATGCACACAATGTATTTGCTGCAAAACGCATGCAAGGGACAAACGTCCCAAAGAAGAACAGTGGCGACGTCACCATGCGACTGCACCCACTCTGGGCGTGAGGCCGTGTTTCGGGGACAAGAGCCAGACCCTCGAACAGTGGGAAAGTGCAGGGTTGAGCAAACTACGGAGTGTTTTACAGAAAATACACGCTTAGAGACAAACCACAATCTGCCGTTGCACATGTATGTATAGTTTGCAACAATGTACGCCTGCTTTCCGGGTGAAAGTTGTCCACAGCAACCCTACAAAAGGGCACATGCCAGAGGTGCTGTGCAATCAGTTTGCAGCTTTGCTGAAGAAAATAGCAGGCCACATATATTTGCCCTGTAAGTAATGGTGTACCAAATCTGATGTGCTACAGTGCATCTGCAACTAATAGCAACCATGATACTCCGGCTGAGTACGCACAGTAATGGACAAAATTATGAACAAACCTTGCTGTAACACATGGAACCACAGCTGCGACATTCCCCATTGTCCCAATCGCACAGGGTAGCTAGTGACAAAGGGGAGTAAGCGCACA
This sequence comes from Ambystoma mexicanum, assembly GCF_040938575.1. Taxonomy (NCBI): domain Eukaryota; kingdom Metazoa; phylum Chordata; class Amphibia; order Caudata; family Ambystomatidae; genus Ambystoma; species Ambystoma mexicanum. Next base: position 809,839,577 of record NC_090929.1, read on the forward strand.
TGTGTTTGCCCAAGGACGGCGAGGGCCATGTCCCAATGAAGTAGAAACCTTCATACTTCCATTTCCAGTTTGTTATTTGCAGCACGCAGTCATTGCGTACTGTTAAAAAGTTCCACACGCCCAGAAATGTTATTGTGCAATCCCTGTTGCTCCATAGTCCCATTTCCATCTCAGCCATCCTGAAAATTCCTGGATGTGGCTTTCTTGATGCATGCGAGTGTGTGGGTATAACGTGCAACAAGGGTAGGGGAAGTTTGTTATAAGGGGCGGCTCTCAAAAGAGCTTTATTTTTTGTATTTTAGATGCTTCTAGAAGAACACCATCTTTTCATTTTTCTTTTTTATTTTCTGTTTTCTTGTGCAGACATTGTTACAGTAAACTCTTCACTGCATCTTGTAGATGGGCAAACAAAACAGCATTACCAATGGGCGACAAAGAAGTGCCATCTTGTTGGAAAAATTCCATATTTCCACAACTAATGAGGTAATTGTTGCAGAAGAACAACCCAGCAGCGGACAAAAAAGTATACATGCTTCTGTTGATGAGACACCTTCCTGTGTCTGGCTCGGAACAACATCCATGAGCAGTGGGCCACACTCTTCATGGTGTTATCGATGAGAACAGCACCTTGACAGTGGGAAAAAGCCTCTTCACTAGCTTTAGCAAACCCTTTAGTCGACGGAACAAGCTTAAACAAGACATGTAACCCATGTGCATTCCGCCGTAGTGGATGACAATAACCTCGCCTCTACCGAAACTTGCCAGGTCTTTGCAAAGTGCATCCATGTCGGCGAAACTGCGCTCGTACACACCGTTCCACAATGCGACCACTCCTTCCAACCCAAAATTGCCATCAACGTTTCTTTCCAGAGCATACTTGTGCAGATCTAGTAGAAAGGCATCACCTATAAGCAACACAATGGGTTTCGCCATGTCAGCCAGCCTCACTATCCATAGAATAATGTACAGCAGTTTAAACGGCCCCTCCTGTGAACCACATCCACAGTACCTGATTGGATAATCCCGAAAGTCCCATGTTCATTGGACAACCACGTAAAAAGCCTAGATTGTGACACATGCGGTTCTCAAAGTACACCCCAGGAAAGCAGTAGCAGTCCTTCCCTTTCCACTACCTTTTGTCCAGCACCACCTCATTGGGTACGGGTAAATGGGCACACACAATTCCACCAATGCCATCCAAGACGTTATCATCTAACACTATCTGTGCTGCACAACATTTCATAGGTACCGTTAGAAACTCAGCCTGCTAGTATCATACAGTGTAATATCGACACAGGAACTCCCTGCTTTGCTTCCGACAATGCTACAAAATGTTTTCCCCACTAACCCACCTCTTATATAAATTGTACGAAAATTGCACCAATAACAGCATTGAATGTATCGTACCCAGGGAAAGGAACTTTCCAAAAGATCATTGTCAGCACAGCTGTACTTCTGGGTAGGCTGCACTATTACAGCAGTCTCTTTTTAAATCTGCCCTCTTGAACTCTCCGTCCTCTGCCTGACTTGGGATGGTAGCTCTCCTGCACTGAAATGTCGCCAATATCTCCCAGTGGCTGCGAGGGGTAAAGTGAGAAAACTCTGCATTATGCAGAAGGCCTTCTGGCTCCTGGGACCACAATACCCTCAAATGTAACTCCCTCTATATTTGCGTGCGCGAGCTATTCCCTCATCCGTCTCCAACTCCCTCAGGGTCACGTGCTTCTGCAAAAAAACAGTTGTTGGTAGATGTGCTTTTTCACCTGGGGCCTCCCTCCGCAACATGCTCCCTGCCTCCTTGACACTTGAGGGGAACCATCGTCGGTTTCTGAAGCACCTCAAAGTCTTTCTCTTTGCCTCTGCTGTTTCTGCTCATCTCCCCGGTTAACTGCATGACGTACACTTAATCTGCACTACTTACCTGACGACTCTGTGATGTCGGACCCATGTCACCTCCCCCTTCTAGGCGAACCCCTACACTGGCTTTCTAGCAAACCCCACACTTGAGGACTGTTTCCTGGATGCCTAACAGTGCATCCACCACTTCGTGTGTGCACTTATCGGTACATTTGGCACAATTGGCATGTATTTTTACTTATTGTCATTTGTTCTTCTTCCCATGTACTGTACTTTCCCCTCCCTCCAACCATGCACTTGGGCGATCTAAATCACACTTGGCCTAGTGCGTTCATTGTCTCTGTCTCCCCTCCGTTTGCCTTCCTTTGCCTCGTTGTGCTTTGCTAGACATGTGTGTATGCACATTACGAATGCCGTAGCATACATTCGCACATCATATGATATCATACACACAATGGATGCACAACAGTAGGATGCCTGTCACTTACTGTGTACACTGCAAAGTGTTTTTTGTTTTCCGCACTACCCCACTTACTGCACACTTTTCACAAAATATTGGGCACACGGAGCATGTTACTTTTATTTTTTATTTCATTTATTTGCATTTTTAAAGCGCTCACACAGCCCGCGGGCATTGAGGCGTTGTTACAGGAATTGTTTATTTTGTCTTAGTTGTGTATTTATAACATGCTTAAATACCCAGAGGTTTCTAAGCGCGGACCCGGGGATCGACCCTTTATTGCTTCGTGTCGTCTTGCTTCTGAGGCAAACACGTTGCCGCAGAGCTATCCTCCCGAGACTTTACTAACTCCAAAGAAATACATACAGTTGATGTATACACCCAGGCTGCTTGCTCCTTACATTGCTCACTTCCACCATAGCCTTCTGCACTTCTTTGTGCAAAGAAACCTTCTGGTACACTGTTTGAGTACACACCTGACCCACCAACCTTATAAAAAATGTCTTTGGCTCCACAGTTTCCTTTCCATGGCTCCCATCCAGAAAAAGGCTGGATGTGGCACGTGGAAGTGTAAAGTACAGTGTAAACACTGACATTTTGTGGTAGGGAAGGAGGGGGATAGGGTAAATGTAAAACAGGATAATGAGTTTGGTCTGTAGTACTGTCTCAGAAAAGAAAAGGTTTTTTACTTTTTTTTCCTGGTTTTGTTATGTACATACTTGCTTAGACATTTTTTTGTTTTTTTATGTCTTTGGAAGCGTTTCTGTTCCCTTCTCCTCCTCACACTTGTACGTACTAAACATCAATGCTTCTCTTACAATTCTACAGGATTGTATGCAATGCTGCGTGCAGAGTGGCAAACAAAACAGCATTGCTAATGGAGGGCAACAAAATTCAATTTCCTTGGACCCACTGCAAATCTTGCTCCTTAATGCTGTCATAGTCGGTGCGGAACATCCCAGCACTTCACATAAAAGCACACATGCTTCGGTTAATAAAACACCTCCTGACCGCTAGCTGTGGGCAAATTACAGCCTAATGTGCAACACATGCAATTACCTACACCATGTGCTTGCGAATGCATAGCAATGCACTTTGGTTGTTCCACCAAGTGTAAAATGCTCTCTGCACCCATTATTCAAAGGTCACCATTCTCGGACAGAAACAGAAGCAAATCTACATGGCTGCAGTATGGTATGCTGGCTGTCGTCAAGGGATAGGCTCTCGGGTGCATAACCAATGGACTACGGCCCTTGGCCATGTACCCAATACTGTAGGCCTTACCTACACCCAGCAAAACATAATGGCCTCATGAAAGAGAACATTTCCCACATACCACAATCCAGAAACTTAACATATGATGGGTGGTGCAAAGGGCAACTCATGTCAACCACAAGTAGTGCCATGTGCCTCCCTAATGTCCCAGGTGTTGGCATAATGGGTACCATATAGTACCGGACGCATATCAGTTCACTTGTACTGTTCAACCACGTCTACAAGGTCCTGCAGAACCATTTTTTCAATGTCACCGCCATCGGAGACATGCATACTTAAAAGTGGATGTCTGCATTATGGTGGTGTGCTATTGAGCAGCCCTAGCCCCTTTGGTGACTGGCCAATGGGCTACAGGCTTTTTGCCATACACCCAACAGTGTAGCCCTTGGCCACACCCAGCTCAACATAACAGACTTATGCAGGTGAACTGGCCAAGTACATGCAGGTTACCCCTAGCCACTTCTAAGCCTCCACTACTTCAGCTCTTCTCCCACTGGACACACTGGAGGAGTCATCACTCCATCAGGACCAGGCATGTACTACACAGTGTAAGAATTGCAAGCAATGCCCACAACCATAAAAGCAACATTTTATGCAATAATCACAAACCGCACATCAAAGGCAACATTGTAAAACCTACTTCACCCCACAGCACCTTTTTGCCAGTGCAAGGTGACCACCCATTCATGGAAGGGCCTACAGGCTTAGCCCATGCAACACACCATACTGCAGTGTACTTTGCAAGTTTCATGTGTTCTCCATTGTTCTCCCCTTCTGCCATTGCTCTACCATCACTGACCTCTGGGCCTCACCACACCCTAGTGCAACCTATGTTTTACTTCTCATGTCATGGTAATGCAGGCCCCATCTGCAAATGCGCCTGCCAACTTTCACCTAGGCCACATCTGTATCGCTCAAATACATTGCGTTGCCTGTGCATACCAGTATGTGAGTGGCTGTGTACATTGTGCATATTGCAACTTTCTGATGGTGATGACTTCCTTTGATGGCGCAATGTGGTATAACACTTCCTCAAGCAAGGGTCTTATAAGGGCCTACCCATAGCAAACGCAGATGGTGACATGTGACTCCCTATTGTGCGCCATGCGCAATGATGTATACCATATGGTAATATTCGCATAGCAGCTCACTTCTGCTGTTCCACCAAGTGCACAATGTCTTCTGCAGCCATTGTGTACTACTCACCAACTCCAAATGCATGCACAGTAACAACTGCATTGCTGCATTATATTGTGGAGGCTGTGATGAAGGCCTAGGCCATTGGGTGCATGGCCTAAGGCCATGCGCACCATACCCATAAGTCCAGCGAACATTGCGCCTGTCCGTAACTGTCTGTCTCACTTGTGTCGCACTTTTAATTAGTTTCAGGACCCGAACACTATCCGTAGAAAATCCGCGCGGATGCGCACGACCGCTCCTGTGCATTTGCTGTCCTGCGGACACCCGTTCCCTTCACGGACGTGTTCCCGGCGTCGTCATGTGACCGCACCCACGCTGAACGTGTGTCCTAATTTGCGAACTCTGTCCGGATGCCCAACATTTTAAAAGAACTTATTCAGATAATCCAAATTATTTTACAGTAAAAAATCACCATTTCACATGTCCCAGACAATGGCCCTGGCTTTCCACATATTTTCTGTAACTTTTTGAAAGCTTTTGAGTGTTCGATATGTTCTTGAGGCGCACCCCTCCACCCCTATAAAAAGCCACACCCCAGAGCTGATCTTCATTGTACTTCTGGATATTGCAGATTGACTTTTGCTGCCTTTAGTGCTCTTGCTGAGATTACCTCATCAACCCTAATGGCATCCATGGCTGCTGTTGCCACATCAGCCTCAGCACCAGCCCCAAACCCTACACCTCCACTACCTCCCCAAGGGCCTGCAGAGCGGAACACACATGAGGATGTAGAGAACGAGGATGAAGAGGATGAAGAGAATGAGGTGGAGGAACGCCTACTATCCGCACTTGCCGTGAGTCTTGGGTGTGGCGGTTGTTTACCGTTTATGGTAACGTACCAAAAGCATGTGCGGACAAGGTCACCTGTAACCAGTGCAAATTAGTGCTGAGTCGTGGTGCATACAGCTTTGGTACGACATCCATGAAGCAACACCTAACTTCGTCCCACTGTGCGAACGTTCGCTAGGTTGTACCTTGTGATGAACGTAGTAGGTTGAGTTCCTCCACAGCATCCTCCGTTTCTGCTCCTCTAACCATAAGAGACACTCCCTTGGGAGAGAGCATCCCTACAGCTGCTTCACAGGCGATTTGCAATGATGTTGACCCTTACCGTTCGAGGGTCACAATATTGTGTATGTACTGTGACGCAGTACTCTGCAGGGGGGGGTGTCTTCAAAGTGCTTTGGAGACTATGGTCACGGACCACTAGAAGACCTGCTACCTACCTAAATAAGGCCCACCCTACATCTTCCTTTCTTATCCCCATGGTTGGTGTCCCTTCCTTACCTTTCATTTCCCCTCCTCTCCTAGTGTGTCGTGTGTAAAAAAGCCAAAAAAATATAAAACAACAAAAATCTCCCCCGCCCAAAAAGGCTCTTTTCAGAGCCACCTTTCTCAGTTTAAAAATAGAACTTACAAATAAACAGTGCATGTCCTTGCACATTTTTTAAAAGTCCGCGGACAGTCCTAGGACAGATAAAATGTTGGGGTGCTGCCCTAGCAAAACCAATGCACTTTTCTCTGGGAGTAAGTGGTGGTTCTGAAAAGAGCCTTTTGGTGGTGTTTTGTGTGTATGCAAAATAAATCACTATAATTCCAAAAAAGGTTGCAATGCATTTTGTACATTTCTAAGAAAAATCTGATTGCCAGCATATGTAAGATGGACTCCATCTCTGGGAAAAATGAATGTGCTACGAAACATAATATTTTCATTGTGAAAAGAGGACATGCCAACATCTCTTAGAAAGGCACAAACAGCCTTATTGACATTGCGCCTCGCTTTCTCCATTTGTGGACCAAATGAAGAAGAACACAGCCACATTTGTCTTTGCGCAATACGAGAAATTTGGAAAAATGTCCATGACCTTCTCAAGTCCTTCTTTCATTGCAAATTGCAAAGAAATTCCAGACAAATGTCCTAAACTGTTCCCTCCCCAATGAATTATAATTATGTCAGAATGACGCTCTGTCTGTAAAGTAGCAAAGAGCGGTACCAAGTCCAGCCACTTCATTCCACGCACTCCATGCCAGTACACTTACACATGAGGGAATCCAAGATCTGCAGATACACCACAATGTTCTGCATGCACCTCCAACCAATGTATCCATGAGTCTCCCAAAATCCAGATAATCTGTTTTCGAAAACACACAGCCATAGCTATCTGTTCTTCTCTCAGGAAAAAGACGTCCTCACTAAATCTCTCCTTACACAACACACCCATTAAACTTTACTGACCAATCCCTAGCTCTGCTCATTCTCATTTGCATGCCTCTCCACCCCAGAATGCCCGTATGTAATACGCGCTGTCCGTAGACTACCACCATGTCCGCGGACATGTAAAAGATCTGAGCGTAGTGAATGTACATTTAAATAGTGTTCGCCATTTCCCCCTTAAGGTGGGCTGTGAAAAAAGCAGTTTTTTTTTCAGATGCCTGACAGACACCTGTTATTTTGTATTGTTTGGGGGGGTTTTTTCTTCTTATTTTACAACTAAAATCTTCACATAACCTATTCCAAAGCAACCCTTACATTCCAAAAAACATGGCATTTCCCAAAAAAGATAAAGAAATACCATCTGCTTCAAAATAAGCGCTTTACTTGAAACAATATTCTCGTTGTTACAGAAAAACATACCAGCTCTTAGCATGAAAGCATGCATGCATGCCTCGATTGATTGCACACCTACCAATGTTTTGCTGAGGACAAAAAACAGAACTTTTGTACCATATTGCTCTAGGTAGTAATCCAGAAAAAATTACTTTTGCATTTGGAAGGATGTTGATTACTGCTTGAACAAACTGTTCCAAATCTGCCAACAAAGTAGGGGAACTCGCGTAGCCCAAATGGAAAGCACCATAGTGCAAAACTACCACATGGGGACTGTTCATCCTATGCATATCTCTACAGACTTGCCTCTACATTGCAGTCAGTCACAGCGCTCCACACCACCTCCACTCCTCTAACATTGAAATTGTTTGCCACATGCCTGCAATGAGAATACTGCTGTAAACCATGGACAAACATTTCTCCGAGCACCAACACCCTGACTTTCTCCACCTCTGCCATCTTCACTACACACACACTCTTTCTACACAAATCAAAAAAGTCAACATCTGATTGGCTGATCCCTACAGTCCCCTTTCCATGCTGGATTTGCTGAAAAACCCCATATGTGGCACGCTCTACACGCGGACAGCCGCGGTGTCCGCGTGGCATGTAACTCTTAGCCAGCCCTTCTGCCCTTTCCACATCACTCTCGGTTCCATTCCCTCATTGGATACAGCTAAGCAGTCACACAACCATCCACCAATCACATCCAACTCTATCATCAGAGTTCCCCACTTCAAATGTACTGTTGATCACTCTGAATACAAGTCTCATATCATTGGAAAGCACCTACTACAAAAACTACTGTACAAGTCTCGAAGATTTCTACTTACTGCTCCATGCATATCCACATGCATGATTACAAAGTACAGGTATGCATATTTTATTCAGAGTACATGTACAACTCTTATGATTCCATATAAACAAAGTAATGCCACTAAATCTGCATAGCCAATACATACAAGCCAACGCTTCCGATTTAAGCGCGAGACTCCCGATTTTTCTTTGAAAAATGTCACAATTTTGTATTGTCTCCCGCCTAAATTAATGCTAATCCCAATGCAATCATATGAGAAAAATAAATGTTCCCGATTGCTGTGGGGAAATATCCCTCTCAGGTGCTCCCGATTGTTCGCACGTCTAGTTATAATATGAAATTATTCAAATTTTTCCCATCTACTATAATGAACTATCACTTCCAAACCTCTCTGCTATCTACAACACAACTGTCAAAAAACAAGTGAATTTCATGAACTTAAAATTCTACTCATTTGCGAAGCATGTTGAACTAACATACTGTAAATAACATATAAAGGCTGCACATAGTGAAATGAATTGCATGCATACACTATGTTCAGATATCAAACAAGAATACTACCACAAAAACATAAAAATCAATGTGTACATTAACATCAGTGCTGTAAACACACAAAATTACTTCTTCCTTTTACAATTGCAGTGAAGACCACTCTCCTGAAAATCAGCAGCATCTAGACTACAAACAACATATCCAAAGATACCTGCTCATTCTACAAAATAAAGTAAGTACAATACTACCTTTATATTCTTACTGTTCCTCAAAGACACTGTGTGGTTCATTCATGTAATTTGCGCAACAAAAAAAACATCGATTTCTGAACTATTCTGCCCACAAATCCCCATTTATTAAACAGAGATTAGCAAGCAGAAGGCACACAAATCCCAGTTTTTTTGGAACACAAATAACATACTCAACCCTTAGAATGTTAGTACTACAAAACAAAGAACAGTTTTAATTTTATACCATTACCTTTACTATTAATGCTTCTCCTCACCACTAGCTCACTTTCTACTCATCTGAACCGCAGTGTAGTAACATACGAACAGAAAAATAGCCTTCCCAACTCATTGTAACTGCCCAATGCACATTCACACACCACCACATACATCTTTCCCATCAAACTCATACACGCATGCACACAGCACACATACATTGCAAAACAGACCAACCCATACCTTCTTTTGTTTCAACAGACCCCAAAGAATGCCTACCAAAAAGCAAGTACGTAGAAAGCAACGCAGAAATAGAGCAAATGAAAATAAAAGTGTCCAAAATATGCATCCATCTCTACCAGAGTTTGTACAAAACGTTCAAACAAAACAGCTAATGCAATCAGTTAGCGAAACAAAAGAAGCTTCTAGTACAGAAACTTTGCCTCCTGTATCAAAATGTAAAACAAAACAGAAAGTGATTAACAAGAATTCAGCTTCCACTACTGCTAACACTGCTCCTATAAATCTTGATGTAGTGGCAAGTAACCATACCAAAAAAAGTATCTTGGCAAAAATGTTCCGCCACAGAGTCCTTCAGAATCTTATAAAAACAGGAGCGAAATCATGCACAACCCTTAAAACCTTCCATAGAAAATGAATCCTAGAAGCTCTCGTAGACAGCGCAATCCTTCTCCAAAGGAAGTTATTTATTTTAGTTTTAAACAGGATGAAACTACTTACAAACCTAAGTACTAAACTACAAAAACAACTTCTCAATAAACGCAATGTCAACAAAAATAACTTCTTAAATATCTGTGGAGGTGAATGGAGTCGCACCATGACCACAGAACCATATTTTAATGAAGAAGCATACAAACAAAACCAAACAAACACAATTGCCATCCATAGCAGTGGACGAGGTTATGAAAAAACTAATACTACCATCATAGAACAAGAAACACTGCTTACAAAAATATCCCCCGAAAACCCAGAATTACCTCTCCATTCGATTGAACCAGAACGTCCAGTATACAAATGGCTGTGCACGTCAATGTGTAACATTCCCAACACATCTTTCAAATCTTTACGGTAGTTCCTCAATCAGTATGTGAAGGGTAAAGACAAAATCAAAATGAAAGTGCTGCAAAATATGGATACATGTCCAGTGCGCAAATACACAGGACTACAAGGACATTCATTAGCCTGCATTTCAGGACCTATTTGCAAAAGCACCTTCCACGATATCAAAATGGTATCAAAACATCATTCAACTGTAAGAAATCTAGTCTATAAACTGTACTATGCTAAAAGTCCTGCTTTAGAACTAGCCAATTTAAATAGCACTCTTCTACATGGTACACACAAAGACCTACAAGAAGAAATTGACAGTATCCAGAGAAAATATTTTGAAAGTGAAAGCCACTTACAAAATGCAATGGCTTTAGAACAGACTAGCAACAAGTCTGCACATGGCAACCTTCCACTACACACATACAAAAAAGAAATACTAAAATTTAAAAGTACATCCGCTGAAGTACCAAACCATGTGTGTGTGTGTTGCCGCAGAACATTTTACAAAAGTACACAAAAACTATAGACGTAACATACAAAATAGAAGACAATGAAGATTCCAAATGGGTTGAATAAGCTCTCTACCTTTTAGCAGAAAACAAATACGAAATAAGCGACCCTTTAATACTTTGCAGTTACTGCACTACAAAACTTGACAACAACCAAACTCCTTCACCTGCTATCACAAATAACTTGGAATTATTCCCACTACCAAAACCCCTGCAACAACTCAATTTATATGAGAGCATCATAATTCAAACAGTGCACCCATCTCAACCAATAATACGCCTTCAACCAAAAACAGCAAAATTACCTGGTGAAAGGCATTCGTGGCAAAGTAGTTTATTTACCATTAGACCTGAAAATGTGCACTCTCTAGAGTGCAACGTCCAATAGAGCAATCTTTAATTGTCTTAGTAAATGGTGTACCAACAAAAGACAAACAAATTTGGCAACAACTCGTGGACTTACATAACGTTAGACAAGCCTTGCAATATCTAAAAGACAATAATGAATACTACAAAGAAATAAATATTGAAGAAAACTTAAGGGAAACAACTGAAATAATTCGAGTCACCAGAAACTGGTCAATTTGAACTTCTGGATCCTGCTGCAGTATCCAATATTTTAGACCATTATACAATTCATCCATTGCACTCGAATGACAGCATAGATGATGCACTAGAAACGTACCAAATGCGACAAACCAAAGGATCACCAATGAGCATATGGGAAAAAAGTATAGAAGCACATGCTTTTCCTCTACTATTTCCTACTGGCAAAGGAGGAAGGCATGATAGACCCACTCAAATAATACCGCTCATTACGAATGTATTCTGAAGATCCCAGATCTAGACAAAATGTAGAATACATATTCCACCTACACTTTGAAAGTGAACTAGCAACTCTATGTTACGGAGTTGCACACATATTGAAATCAGCAACCCACTTTCAAAATATGTCAGCTACGCAATTAATACACAAAGTGCAAAAAAAAGATGAGGTTTTACATTCAAGCATTACAAATCTGTTTGCAAACATGCATGGTAAGAAAGAATACTGGTTCCGACATCACAGAGATGTATGTTGTATGATCAGAAACCTTGGACCAAGTTGTGCAGAATATGCAAGGAAAGGTTTACATGATTTCCTACGCATATCAAACAAAAACAAAACAAACATAGATATACTACACCTGCAGAACTTTGCTCTCTATATCCTGTTGCTGTTTCAAGATATTTCCACCATCGTTTCATTGCTATGCTACACTTTATTTGTAATAAAACTGTTCCTCTCCTTGGAGAACGGAGAAGTGCAACACTTCTTTTGGAGAAAAGAATACCAAGCCAGAGGAGCACCACATATCCACATGCTTTTATGGATTAAAGATGCTCCTAAATTTGGTCAGGACAGTGATGCAACTGTTTTGCAGTTCATCCAAAAATATGTTACTTGTGAAATCCCTTCACAAACGAGACATAGTGACCTTAATGCACAAATTGTACAATTTCAAAGACACAAATGTGGCAAATATTGTCGTCGCAAATACAAAACCAAAGGGAAATACTAAACCAAATACCACTTTGGTTTCCCTAGACCAGTCACAGGAACAGGTGAAGTGAACAACTTCATGTCTTCAGTTAGACATAGTGTTAAAGGTAAATCACCTAAGAATACGTATTACATAAAAAGAACAGAAGAATCAAAATATATCGATGATTACAATGCAGTCATTGCCCACTTATGGAATGCAAACATAGATGTGCAGTACATTGCAGACAATTCCACTGCAGTTGCACGATATGTTACAGCCTACTAACAAAAGCAGAAAAAACAGAGCTTCAAGACCTCTGAAATGACCTATCATCAGACAAAACACTATCTCAGAAATTGTACAGCTTAGGCATAAAAATGCTCTCTCATAGTGAATGTGGTGCATACGAAGCTGCAGATCGTTTAACCGGTACTGCTTTGTATGGAAAATCTGAAAATATATTATGGCTAAGTCTTGGTCCTGCTAAATCTAGAAAAAGAGTTCTCAAATCATATGAGGACATAGAAACAATAGCCAAAAATGATCCCAACAGCCAAGACATTTTGAAAAGCAATTTACTAGATACATACTACCCGAACAGGAGTACCACTTTGGAAAACATGTGTCTATACCACATAGCCCAAAACTTTGCATACAAAAATAATATAAAACCTGATGAAAACAAAGGTAGATATAGAGTGACAGATTGTGAAGGCAGCTTAGTGAAACTTACCAAACGAAGCTTAATTAATCATATCAAAATGTCATTAAAAACTCCTCAACAGACAGTACTATATTACATGTCCCTGCTACAACTTTTTAAACCATGGAGAAAAGAAGAAGAGATACTAGATAACTATGACTGCAATGAAGACGCTTTCAAAGCAAATGAAAGCACTTTCACCGATGTGAACTTTACGCAGTACAAAACAATGTTGCACAATGAACAGCAACACGAAGAACTACTCCAGGCCCAACTAGATAAGGACACTTCCGACAGTAGTCAACCTTCTGTAACAGGAAGTCAAGAACCACTGGGACAGCCACTAATAGCAAATGAGGCAGAATTAGCTATGACAGAAGTAGAAAACACCATGTGTCACTATGAAGAGTATACAGAAGACTTAACTGTACTACAATCAAAACTTAAAGACCAGCACACCATTTCTGAAGAAGTAACAAGAGTTTGCACATGGTGTACAACACGAAAATAAAGAATGTACCTGCCAAAATTACAAACCTATACTGCTGTACGTCAGTGGGGAAGCTGGTTCAGGCAAAACATTCTTAATCAAAATCATCAGCAAGTTCCTTCAACAATTGACAAACAACAAATTGTCAGCTGTTGTAAATGCTCCCACAGGTTTAGCTGCCTACAACATAGGCGGTGTCATTTTACACTGATTACTACTCCTTCCAGTAGAACACCAAAACAAATGAGACTATTACAAACTTTCTACAGAAGCTGCAATGGAACTACGCAGAGTATTAAAACAAATGAAAATGCTACTAATAGATGAAGTGAGCCTGGTCTCCAAGCTAATGTTGGCTTTGATTCACCTCAGATTGCAAGAAGTACTTAAAACAAACTACTAAGAACTCTTTGGAGGAAAACACATTTTTCTTTTCGGAGATCTTCTTCAATTGACACCAGTGAAAGGTGAACCTATTTTTAAAACCTTAGGACACAAACTCTGCCGTAAAACTGTTGGTAGCATAGGAAATGTCAATCTTTGGCAACATTTCCAATACAGAGAATTAACAGAAAACATGCGCCAATCTGCAGACCTCACCTACGCCAACATTTTCAAAAGTATTAGAGTTGGTGTACTATCCCAAGAAGCACAAGCAATATTAAAAACCCAGCATATCCATGCACTTTATGGCGATAACTCATGTGCTACGGATGTTATGGAAAATTTAGCGCACAAAAATGTCAATTGTATTGCCTTAATGCCAACTCTTGCAAGCTGTTCCAAATTCAATGAAACAATGTTGAAAAAAGAAATGCAACCGATAATTAAAATTTGCTCCACAGACAAACTGGACGTACATGGTATGACACTACCCATGTGTCAACAAGCCACAACAAGACTAAATACCTTAGAACGTTCTATCTCCAACACAGCTGAGTTGGAGAAAATATTAAAATTATCCTTAAACTGTAGAGTAATGCTTAAACATAACCTTGACGTGGAGCAAGGACTAGTTAATGGAGCACTGGGTACAGTTTTGGCTTTCAAACATGCCCACATGACAACAACATTCAGTTTGTCAATATTCTCTTCGACAAACTTTCAGAAGTAAAAAGTACTAAAGTCTTAATTGCAAGAATTAAACAGCTGGGTTACTGACAACAAGATCTTGCCAATAAACCAAATAGGCTTTAGAAACAAATCCAGCACTTCGCATAATTTGTTAATACTGTGGTCGGCCATAGAACGTTCTTGGCTACACCGTAAACTAAACGTACATTGTGCATTTATTGATTTTTCTGCCTCATTGGACACCATCGGCAGGAATCGGCTCTGGCGCAAACTAGACAGTTGGGGGATTCCCCTTGGTTTACTTCCAATGCTAATGTTGCTTCATGCAGACACTACAGTTTGTGTTCACCTTAATGTACTTGGCAAATTATCTAAATCCATACCCACTTCTTGTGGGGTAAAGCAGGTATGCATGATAGCAGCCATATAATTTAACCTTTATTTAGCTGATATGAGCGAAGCATTCACCATACATGCAGCAAATCCAGTACGAATTGGAAATGTTTCCTTGAGTTGGCTTGCCTATGCAGATGACCTCGTATTAATGGATTACACCCCCGCGGGACTGCAACTAATGTTGAATGCTTTGGCTTCTTATCCAGCTGCTAATGGCCTTGTGATTAACGTTGCCAAAAGTAAAATAATGGTATTTTCTCAGCAATTCCTTCCCAAAAGACACTCATGGTCCCTTTCAACTAAACCAATTGAACAGGTGTTGTCGTACCAATATCTGGGCCTTATGCTAGATGATAAATTGAATTGTGAGCTTCATTGGAATGTAGTCAAACGCCAATGTTTGTTATCTGTCAATACCCTAAGTGCATTTATTGGCCGCAACAATGGCTATTGTGTTTCAGCTGTACTGTCTATTTTCAACGCTAAAATTTCAGCTATGTTATCTTATGCAATCGTGATTTGGGGTGACAAATATAGAAAGGAGCTTGTTATCTTCGAAGCAAAACTATTGCGAAAGATTTTTTGTCTCCCTCAATGTGTCAGTATCGAATATATCTATCTTGAATTTAACATCAAAGGCATTTGGTCCACCTACATTGCGCAATGTGTACTATTTTTCTAACGTCTATTGCACACAGAAACAATTATTGTCCCCTACATGAAAGCCTATCTGGGTCTCGCTTATAGTACTCCAATTGGAATGATTGGCATCTTAAAATAAACCCATAAGAAATGGCTCCAAGAGGGTAGCAATATATTCAGTTCTGGCAATATGAAGCTCTGGCTTAAAAAGAAACTACGCAAAATAGCCTTCATAGAAAACATGATCCACATTGGCAGTATGGCCTCACGCTGGGACTACTGCTATGAGAGATTATCCAGAGTCAATCAACCCTCATATTTAATTGCTTACCCTAGTCCTCATATCTTCCGCAATTATTTTCTGATCAAATGTAATGTTGTAGCTGTTTTATCTCCTAAGCGTTCGAGTATTAACTCGTCGTATCAACATACCTATTGTCGTCTTTGTGGCATCTTAGTTCATGAAACAATTTCTCATATTATTATTGAATGTGAATGTTTGTTAAATCTTCGAATTAAATATTTTAAAGCCTATAATTATTCAGTCATTTTAAATGAGATACCTTCCTTATGGTTGGCTTTTATGCAAGGGAATGACCTGAACCTAATGTATTTTATTGTCCGATTTTACTTGAATGTTGTTGAAATTTTTAAGTGTCTTGTTTAAGTGCTGAGTCATTTTGTTGAATTTTGTCGAATTTTATGATGTTCTTGACCATTTTGTTAAATGTTATACAAAGCCTTGTTGCTACATGTATATCAATAAAACATACATACATAAAAAGGATAGGGCGCTCAACAGCTCGATTCCTTCTCTTCAAAGACATGCACGTACGCAGAGAACAATTTTCTCTAACTCTTGCATATGCAGTCACCATTCATACATCCCAAGGTCTTACCCTAGACAAACCATTGACAGATATTGGTAACACAGTCTTTAAAGAAGGCATGAGCTACATAGCACTATCACGCTTATGTACACTTGACAGTCTTTTTCTAATCAACTTTGATGCAAGTAAAGTAAACGCTGATATTCCTTGCATTTTACAATACAATAGACTACGTTCACTATGCACCCCCCACCTAAAATCATATACATCCTGTTCCACAAAAAGGAAAACGTTGTAAAAAAAAACTAATTCAAACTGAAATGCAACAGGATCTGACTGCAAATCCTCCAAAGAGAGTAAAAGAAGCTAATACTTCATCAATTACCACAACCAAAGAAGAACCTATTAGTCAAAGTAATTCAGGTACTTCTTCAAAGAAGCAACACACACTCCGAAAAAATGACTTGGACGCAGAACTATCTGGTCCATTCAAATTTTCAAATGTAACTGGTGTAAATTGCTATGCAAATTTAGCAATGAATATTCTATTTCAATTGCCACCAATTGTTGACATTTACTTACACAGTACAGACCAATTGTGCTTGCAAATGTTAGTCCTTCATAGAAACGCAACAAATAATCCTGACAACACATATAGTGTTCACGGAATAAGACAAGAATTGGACTTCTGTGCTGGAATGGTGAAATTCACTATAAACTCACAAGAAGATCCACAAGAATTTCTAATGTACTTACTAACAATACTGGAAAACAAAAACATACCTATAAATGAAATCTTCCAGATTTCATACATGTGGAAACATACATGCACTCTCTGCAACAATGTGACACAGGAACAAATCCCTAATGAGCGCTACGTGTATGTATTCATACCTAATTGTGAATCCATTCTATTTCAGCAACTTGTACAAAATGCAAACCATGGCAGATTATGTACTACCTGCAATTCAGATAATCGCTCCACCTTACTAATACAAACACATAGTAACTACGTAATACTAATGCTTCTACGTTACAATGCAGATGGTACCAAAAACAACTGCAAGCTGACTGGATTCACACACGGTCAAGTATCACTGGTAAGAAAACCTTCACAACAATAGGTATAATCAACCACGCAGGAGCCACAACCAATTCAGGTCACTACACTGCATATATTAAAAAGAAATGTGGATGGTTTGAATGTAATGATAGTACCATTACTCTAAAGCAGAGATTACCAGCAAATCTTACAAACGCTTATTTAATCTTCTTAAAACCAAAATGTAATAACTAATCTGTACTTCAACATTAACAAAAATTCAATTAAAAAACTATAAACAGTTAGAATACGCCAACAGGTATCTAACTGCTTCAGAAATCTGCAACAAGCCAACAGATAGAACATTAACCAGAAACAACAAGTGAACACTGAAAGGAAACAAGCAAATAGATTTTTTAATACGACAAGGATTTTATTTTCCCATAGACCCAATGATTTGAAAAACAAACCCAGAAACTGAGCAAAAAAGCTGAAATGTCTATTATGCAATGTAATAAGTCTTTATAGAATACATACACTAACATGCTCTTTTCTTCTAACACAGTCATTGAAAAAGAATATTTCCTCCAGGTACCAAACTCATGTAAAAAATATATTGAATCTCAACAAATCAAACAGTAAGTATAATTTCAAACATTTGATAGATATTGAAATCTATAGGTGTGATCTATGGCTGTGATATGGTGCGGTGGTTGTGTCTAGGGCCTAGAGTATTGGGTGTATAGCCTACAGCCTACGACCTACGGCCATGCACCCAAGACTCTAAGCCCTGGCCACCACTGCAGCATATCACAACCACTGCACCATATCACACCCATGCTACTTTATAACTTCAGTACTTATAACTTCGGTCTTGGGTGCATGGCCTTCGGCCATACACCCAAGACTCTAGATCCTAGCCACAACCACTGCAGCATATCACACCTATTGTGGCTTATAACCTCAGTACTTATAACTTTGGTCTTGGGTGCATGCCGACAACGAGCACAGTATATGAAACCCATGGTGGCTTATAACTTCAGTGCTTATAACTTTGGTCTTGGGTGCATGGCCTTTGACCATGCACCCAAGACTCTAGGTCCTGGACACAACCACCGCACCATATGTTATTTTGCACTTATATAGCGCCTTATATACCATTGGTATGGTCTGAAGGCGCTGGTAGGTTGAACGCCCTTGGGAACCGAAGTTCAGATCAGTAGAGAGAGTAGAGAGAGTCAAAGGTGCATGTGAGCACGGGTATGTGTGCAGCTTGTGCGGTATTTATGTAATAGCTGCTTCTTAGCGGTAGGTGTGGTAGTTGAGAGATCAGGAGAATGTGTTAGTTCTGGCGGGTTTTATCCAGAACGGCTGTGGCTGCGTTAGGCCTGAGGAGAACGCCTTGCTGGGGGATGTGAAACCAGCAGTGTTTACTTAGAATGATGTGCAGTGAGCGGCGGATGTTGGCATGAGAACAGTAATACCAAATGGTGTCATAGTATCTCTGTGTTCTAGTTGAGTGGTGACGTAAAGGTGAGAGTAAGCGTGGTGGTGTGATATTATGGGTTATATGCTCTTTAAGCGCTCTCTGCATTCTAAGCCATACTATATACGTCATGCAATTCTATGCGCTCCAGTCGGTCCAATACTCCTGTCTGCCCCGCAAGCTCTAGTCTGTCCCACACATGCACTCTTGTTCCGCCCTAGCATGCCCTCTTGTCCGCCCCACGCTTTTACTCTTGTGCACACCCATCCACTCCATACACTCATCTGCTCCATACACTCATCCACTCCATACACTCATCAGCCCCATCAACACATCCGCTCCATCCGCTCCCTACACTTATCCGCTCCCTGCCCTCATCCACTCCCTACTCTCATCAGTTCCCTACTTTCATCCGATCCCTACACTCATCCACTCCATACGCTCATCCACTCCATACGCTCATCTACTCCATACGCTCATGTGCTCAATACATTCGCCAGGTCTGTTCATTCATCTGCTCCAGCGAGCTACACACTCTCCGCACTTCCGCATTCATCCACTATCCACACTCGTGGGCTCTACATACTTGTCCGCTCCACATATTCATCTGTTCTACACACTCATCCAGTTTACGCTCATTCGTTCTGCATATTCGTCTGGTTTGCGCATTCCTGCATTCTATACGCTTCTCCGAGGTTTACGCACTCATCCGCGCTATGCACTCCCCCTTTCTTACCCCTCTCTACGCACTCACCCTCTCTACACACTCACCCTCTCTACGCACTCACCTCCTCTACGCACCCACCCCTTCTGTGCACTCATCCCCCTCTGCGCACTCACCCCCTTCTGCGCACTCATCCCCCTCTGCGCATTCATTCCCTCTGCACGCTCATCCCCTCTGCGCGCTCATCCCCTCTGCGTGCTCATCCCCTCTGCGTGCTCATCCCCTCTGTGCGCTCATCCGCTTCACGCACTCGTCCGCTCCATGTACTCATCCCCTTTGCACACTCCTCCCCTCTGCACACTCCTCCCCTCTGCACACTCATCCCCTCTGCACACTCATCCCCTCTGCACACTCATCCCCTCTGCACACTCATCCCCTCTGCACACTCATCCCATCTGCACACTCATCCCCTCTGCACACTCATCCCCTCTGCACACTCTTTCCCTCTGCACACTCATTCCCTCTGCACACTCATCCCCTCTGCACACTCATCCCCTCTGCACACTCTTTCCCTCTGCACGCTCTTTCCCTCTGCACGCTCTTTCCCTCTGAACGCTCTTTCCCTCTGAACGCTCTTTCCCTCTGCACGCTCATCCCCTCTGCGTGCTCATCCCCTCTGCGTGCTCATCCCCTCTGTGCGCTCATTCGCTTCACGCACTCGTCCGCTCCATGTACTCATCCCCTCTGCACACTCCTCCCCTCTGCACACTCCTCCCCTCTGCACACTCCTCCCCTCTGCACACTCATTCCCTCTGCACACTCATCTCCTCTGCGCACTCATCCGCTTCACGCACTCGTCCGCTCCATGCACTCATTCACTCTCCGCACTCAGCCGCTTTAAGTACTCGTGTTTTTCACGCATCCAGCAGAAATATCCTGTTCCATATATTCATCTCTTACACTCATCTGTTCTATATCTTCATCTGATCTGCACGGTCATCTTCTCTATATACTCATCTGGTCCATACATCCAGTCGCTCCATACACCCATGCGCTGCATATACCCATGCGCTCTATACACCCATCCGCTCTATACACCCATCCGCTCCATACACCCATCCGCTCCATACACCCATCCGCTCGTATACCCATCCGCTCCATACAACATTCGCTCCATACAACATCCGCTCCATACACCATCCGCTCCATACACCCATCCGCTCCATACACCCATCCGCTCCATACACCCATCCGCTCCATACACCATCCGCTCCATACACCATCCGCTCCATACATCATCCGCTTCATACACACATCTGCTCCTTACACACATCCGCCCATACACTCATCCTTCCTATACACACATCCATCATATACACTCTTCCGCCTTATACACTCATTCTGCTCTATACACTTATTTCGCTCTATATCCTCATTTTGCTGCATACACTCATGAGCTCTATAGACCCAACCGTTCTATACATTCATCTGCTGTGGCTATCTACACACTCTCCGCTCTTCCGTATTCATCCGCTATCCACATTCGTGCGCTCTACATACTCATCCGCTCCACATACTCATTTGTTCTACACACTCATCCGGTTTATGCTCATCCGTTCTGCACATTCATCAGGCTTACGTATTTCTGCGTTCTACTCGCTTCACTGTGTTTATGCACTCATCCGTGCTACACGCTCGTCCGCTCGACACACTCATCCGCTAAATATGTTTATCCATTCTATACACTCATCCGATCTACATTTTCATTCGATTTCCACATTCCTATGAACTATATAGTTATCTGTTCTTCCATTTATGTATTCATCCACTCAGCGCATCTGCTTCACCTGCTTCATTTATTCTAATTATTTCATCCACGCCATTCACTTGGTTCACTCGTCATGCATTCTGTCTATTTCAGGAGTTTAAATCTTGTTACTGATTCCATAAGGTTTACTCTTATTAACCATTTCACTGCTTTGATCTACTTTATTCGTTTAAATCTGGTTGTCCTTCTAGATTATATTGGGGATTATTGGCTGTCAATTTCTTGCATCAGGTAGTTTGTTGGATTGGTATCATTGGGTTGCTGTTAATCTGTTTAGGTTATTTGGTACAGGTTGGTTTTTAGGGGAAGGGCCCGGTTTTCAGCAGTTTGCGGAAAGACGTTAAATCCTCGGTTAGGCAGATGTGGGGTGGGAGTGAGTTCCATAACGAGGGCGCCAAGGCTGAGAATGATGATCCACCTAACCTGGCTGAGTTTGTCTTTTTTATGACCAGGAGGCCGGCTGAGCTTGATCTCAGGGTGCGAGGGGGGTGATAGGGTTTTAGCTTGTCTTGAAGATATTGAGGCCCGGTTTTATGCAGTGCTCGATGGGAGATGCATAAGGTTTTGAAGGTCACCCTTCGGGCTACTAGGAGCCAGTGCAGCGTCTTAAGGGCTGGGGAGATGTATTCT
Source organism: Ambystoma mexicanum (assembly GCF_040938575.1). Taxonomy (NCBI): domain Eukaryota; kingdom Metazoa; phylum Chordata; class Amphibia; order Caudata; family Ambystomatidae; genus Ambystoma; species Ambystoma mexicanum. The sequence continues at coordinate 809,861,620 of NC_090929.1, forward strand.
CTTGGGCTGAGCGCAAGTAGCAATTTGGCAGCCGCATTTTGTGCCATTTGGAGTTTATTCAGTTGGTATGCGTGGGCTCCGAGGTATAGGGGGTTTGCATAGTCCAGTCTTGATATAACAATTGATTGGACTGCAGAGAGTCTGTTGGGAAAGGAGAGATATGGAAAGATGCGCCTAAGGGTTTTAAGGTGGTAGTGGCAGGACTTTGAGACGTTGTTGACTTGGCGCGAGAGTGTTAGATCAGAGTCATGGGTGCATCCAAGATTTTTCACTGAGTTGGAGGGGGTCGGTGAGTTGCCCATGGTGGATGGCCAGGGTAGCGGGTGCGGAAGAAGTTCTGAGTTGCCACATATCATGATTTCCGTTTTGGAGGGGTTTAACAAGAGGTGGCTTTGGGACATCCAGAGTTCTATGTCAAGGAGGCAGGAGGCTAGGTCAGGTCGGGAGTTGGGTTTTGAGTTCTGGAGTTTTAGAATTAGTTGAGTGTCGTCAGCGTAGTTGTAGCACAGGATGTTGTGTGAACGAATTATCGGTGGGAGGGTGATCAAGTAGAGATTGAATAGGAGGGCGGATAGGCATGCTCCTTGTGGGACTCCTGTGTCTACTGGTCTGGCTTGGGAGGTATAGGTGGAGAGTATTGTTATTTGGTACCTATCTTTGAGAAATGAAGCTATCCATTTAAGAGCGGTTCCACGGATTCCTAGGGAGTGGAGGCGGTCTAGGAGGATTGAGTGGTTGATTGTGTCAAAGGCGGTGGATAGGTCAAGAAGGATTAGTGCGGCGCATCCTGCAGAGTCTGCTGCCATTTTAAGGTTATCCCAGATTGAGGTTAGGGTGGTTTCGGATCCGTGACGGGCTCTGAAACCTGATTGTGCTGGATCAAGGAAGTTGTTGGCTTCGACAAAGGCATTTAGTTTGGAGTAGGCGGTTCGGTCAATGAGTTTGGCAAGGAACCTGGTGTTTGAGATGGGGCAGTAGTTTTTGGGCTCGAGAGGGTCGAGCAAAGGTTTTTTAAGTAGAGGTTTGACATGAACCGTTTTGAATGCGTCAGGAAAGATACCAGAGGATAAGGAGGCATTTATGATGGATCTTGCGTGTTCTCCTGCGCAAGTGGAAGCGAAAATTTCTTTGAGGGTTGAGGCTGGGCAAGAGTCCAGCGCAGAGCCGGATGGTTTGCGGCCAGATAGAAGTTTGAGAAATTGCTCTGGAGATATTGGACTAAAGGATTCAAACGTTGGTCGTGTAGTGGTCGCAGCCGATGGACTGGGCGGTATGGGGGAAGTATTGTCTGGTGGATGTAAGAGGGCTAGCTTGGTGGCTAGGGTATTTGTTCTTTCGAGAGCTGTGGTGTAAAAGTCGAGGGAGAGTGAGTCGCACAGTGATTGGGAGAGGGTCGGGACGGTGGTGGTGCAAGCGGGTTTGGTGAATTCGGAGATGATTTTGTGGAGTTCTCTACTTGGATTTTTGCAGTTTAGGATTCGGGAGTTATAGTGGGCTTTTTTTGCTTTCCGGATTTCGGCCTTGTATTGATAGAGGTGTCTGGCGAAGGTGGCCTTGTTCTCCTGGGTTTTGTTATTCTTCCATTTGCGTTCTAGGTATTTATATAGTTGTTTAGTCGTCTTCAACTCTGGAGTGAACCATCTGGGGAAAAGGCCAAGGCGTGTTGATGGTTTGCAAGAGGGAGTGAGCCGTATCAGAGATGCATTGAGCCACGAGTCAAAGGCGTTAGGGGTTAGTTGTTTATTGAGTTGGCAGGTAGGTGGTGGAGACTGGAGGAGGGCGTCGGCTAGGTCTGGCACGATTATTAGTTTTTTCCAGCATTTGCGTAGATTTGTAGGTTCGGATTCGAGTATGCAAAGGGGGTCAGGTGAGAAAATGGTGAAAGAGAGGATGAAGTGATCGGACCAGATGATAGGGGTGGGTGGGTTTAAATGAATCCGGGTGTTGGAGCTAAAGATGGCATCAAGAGTGTGTCCTTTATAGTGAGTCGGGCCATTTAAGTGGGGTTGGAGGTTCATCGCGTCTAAACCGTCAACCAGAGAGTGTGTCATAGGGTTGGTGGGGATGTCGAGCCATATGTTGAAGTCTCCAAGAAGGATGAGATTGGGATGGTTTAGTTGAAGGGTGGCAATGGAGTCACAGAGGTTGTTTGCGAATTGTCTATCGTAGCCAGGGGGTCTGTAGATTATTGGGAAGATGTGTGAGAGCGACAGGGAGAGGGATAGTTTGACGAGGAAAGATTCGCAGGAAGGAATGGGAGGTTGGTTGTCGATGATTGAGGCGCGAAAGAGAGACTTGAAGATGAATGCTACTCCCCCTCCTCTAGAGGGACGGTTCAGTGGGATGAGTGAGTAGTCGGGGGGGAAGGCTTCATTGGCGATTGGGGCAAAGTCGTCCGAGAACCAAGTTTCGGTGATGAAGACCAGGTCTGCTTTGTCAGAGGCGAGGAGGTCAAAGATGCAGCGTCTGTTTTTTGCTACAGATCGGGCATTAAAGAGGATGCAGTTCACCTCTGCAGGCGAGGATGGTCTCGGGACTGGAGCGGAAGGGGGTGTTGGCGGAGAGAGTGGAAGCTGGAGAGGGGGCGGGGTAGTGTGGGTGATGATCGTTTGGAATAGTGGGCGTGCTGACCAAATGGTGCACTTTGGGCCGGATTGGGTGATTGCCTGTGTTGGAATGATCGGGTTCAGCTCGGGGGATTTGAAGGTGGGTTGTGGGCGGTTAGGCGTTTCAGTTGCAGATGATGAGAAGTCGAGGGAGAGGGGTTCAGGAAGGGTGAAGCCATGGGGGAAGGAGGTGATTGGGGAATAGAGGAGGTGGGTCGAGACAGGGGAGGTGAAGAGTGTTGAGAGATTGAGGGGGACCAGGTACGTTTCCTCTTTAGTTTCTTTGTTGCGATTGGAGTGTGAGAGAGGGTAGGAGGGTCAGAGGGGGAGAGGGATGCGGCTTCGGTTCTTGCCAAGGCCAGGCATGCAGTTTTTAGGGAGGGGAAAGGGTGTGGTCGGTGATGGAAGGTGGCGGGGGATTGTGGGCAAGGTGGGGGGTGGGAGGTTGTAGAGCGGGAAGTCCCTGGTATGATAGTGAGAGGAGCGGCGGGGATGGTTATCCTTGGCTGGTCAGTGGTGGGGTTCAGGGGAGGAGTGGTCTTAGGGTGGATGTTTGCAGGGTGGGATGTCCCCGGTATGATAGTGAGGGGAGCGGGCATGGTTATCCTTGGTTGGTAGGAGGTGGGGTTTGGGGGAGGAGTGGTCTTAGGGTGGTTGGCTCGCCATCGTGCCCCTCTGGCTTGGTGTTTGGAGAGGGGCATGGTAGGGAAAGCAAAGGAGGGTGGGTTGATTGGGGATGAGGAGGGCCGGGACGGGAGGGAAGGCAGATCGTGCAGTGGGAGCGGACCATGGTGCTCGTTTCCAACAAACTTTGTTGGAGTGAGTGCGCTCATGCTTAGTAGTTGTTAGGTGTGGTTTCAAGTGCGACTTATAGTTTATTGGACTATATAAATTCGGTGATATCACTGGCTGAGAGTGAGCTTGATTTCAGGGTTCCACGAAGCCGGGTGATATTATTCACTTATTCTAGGTTTTGGTGAACTATTTGTACTAGCTTGCAGATATTAGGCCATTTTGAAGTGTAGCTAGCCGCTAGGAAGTTCTAATTAGGCGGTCCATTTAGTTGTTGTTACAGCACAGTTACGCTGTTGGGTAGGCTTTCTAGTATGCTTGAGTACAGGTAAACTATTAAGGAGGAATTGGATGTAGCAACACCCCAGGTATGGTTTTAGTTGGACTTTAGGCGGAGTTTAGGCAGGTTTTTAATTGTAGTTCTAGATTGAGTGGGTGTATGCTATTAGGCACACTTCAAGTTTGATTTGCACAATTGATATTCAGACTGTTACGTGTACTTCCAGGTTCAACTGATCACAGAGATGATGCTGGGTTATTAGGTACTAATAGGTGCACTTCTAAATTCGACTGTACACATTACTAGGGCTATTCTAACTTAGGTTTTGTGTAGGGAGGCTGTTGGGCACACTTCTATAATCAGCTTTCGCAGAGAGGCTATTGGGTACACTTCTATAGTCAACTTTCACAGAGAGGTTGTTGGGCACACCTCTATAGTCAACTTTCACAGAGAGGTTGTTGGGCACACTTCTATAGTCAACTTTCACAGAGAGGCTATTGGGTACACTTCTATAGTCAACTTTCACAGAGAGGTTGTTGGGCAAACCTCTATAGTCTACTTTCACAGAGAGGTTGTTGGGCACACTTCTATAGTCAACTTTCACAGAGAGGCTATTGGACACACTTCTAGATTCAACTGTCACAGAAGGGCTATTGGGTACACTTCTCATTGTAACTTTCCAGAGAGGCTATTAGGGACACTTCTAAATGCAACTTTCACAGGGAGGCTATTGGGAACACTTCTAGATGCAACTTTCACAGGGAGGCTATTGGGCACATTTCTATAGTCGACTTTCACAGGGGATATTGGGCACACTTTCTAGATGCAACTTTTCACAGCGGGGCTATTGAAACACTTCTAAATTCAATTTTCACAGTGAGGCTACTGGGCACACTTCTATAATCAACTTTCCAAAGAGGCTATTGGGCATATTCTAAATGCTGTTTTCACAGATATTATAATGGGCACACTTCTAACTGCAGGTTTCACTGTGAGGCTATTGGTCACACTTCTAAATTCAATTTTCACAGTGAGGGTATTGGTCACACTTTAAATTTAACTACTAAATTCAGTTTTCACAGAGAGTCTATTGGGCATATTTCTGAATTCAGTTTTCACTGAGCGTCTATTGGGCACACTTCTAGGTGCAACTTTCACATGGGATATTGGGCACACTTCTAAGTGCAAGTTTCGCAGTGAGGCTATTGGTCACACTTCTAGATTCAGTTTTCACAGTGTGGCTATTGGTCACATTACAAATTAAAATTTTCACATAGTCTATTGGGCACACTTTTAGTTCAACTACTAAATTCAACTCTCACAGAGGAGCAAATGGGACATTACTAGATTCAACTTTGTATAGAGAGGCTATTGGGCACACTTCCAAATGCACCTCTCACAGAGGGGCAAATGGGACATTACTAGATTCGACTTTGTATAGAGAGGCTATTGGGCACACTTCTAAATGCACCTTTCACAGAGAGGCTAATGGGTACTCTTCTATTCACAGAGGCTATTGGGCAGACTTCTGTTCACAGAAGTTATTGGGCACACTTCTAACTTTAACTTTCACAGAGGGGCTATTGGGTACATTTCTATTCACAGAGGCTATTGGGTAGACTTTTATTCACAGAGGCTAATTTGGTACACTTCTAGAATCAACTTACTCAGAGAGGTTATTCGTCACGCTTCTAGAATCAACTTACTCAGAGAGGCTATTGGGCACACTTCTATTCACAGAGGCTATCGGGCACACTCCTAGATTCAACTTACTCAAAGAGGCAATTGGGCACACTTCTATTCACAGATGCTATTGGGTACACTTCCATTCACAGAGGCTATTGGCACACTTCTAAATGCAACTTTCGCAGAGAGGCTATTGGGCACAGCACTAAATTCAACTTTCACAGAGAGGCTATTGGGCACACTTCTATGCACTTTCACACAGAGGCTGTTGGGCACAACACTGAATTCAACTTTCACGGAGAGGCTATTGGGCACACTTATATGCAACTTTCACACAGAGGCTATTGGGCACAACACTAAATTCAATTTTCACAGAGAGCCTATTGAGCACAACACTAAATGCAACTTTCACAGAGAGGCTATTGGGCACACTGCTAGATGCAAAACTTTCACCGAGAGGCGATCGGGCACAACACTACATGCAACTTTCACAGAGAGGCTATATGCACTTCTAAATGCAACTTTTCACACAGAGGCTATTGGGAACACTTCTAGATGCAACTTTCGCAGAGAGGCTATTGGGCACAACACTAAATGCAACTTTCACAGAGAGGCTAAATGCACTTCTAAATGCAACTTTTCACACAGAGGCTATTGGGAACACTTCTAGGTGCAACCTTCGCAGAGAGGCTTTTGGGCACAACATTAAATTCAACTTTCACAGAGAGGCTATTGGGCACACTTCTATGCACTTTCACACAGAGGCTATTGGGCACACTTCTAGATGCAAAACTTTCACAGAGAGGCGATTGGGCACAACACTAAATGCAACTTTCACAGAGAGGCTAAATGCACTTCTAAATGCAACTTTTCACACAGAGGCTATTGGGAACACTTCTAGATGCAACTTTCGTAGAGAGGCTATTGGGCACAACATTAAATGCAGCTTTCACAGAGGCTAAATGCACTTCTAAATGCAATTTCCCACAGAGGCTATTGGGCACACTTCTATGCACTTTCACATAGAGGCTATTGGGCACACTTCTATGCACTTTCACACAGAGGCTATTGGGCACAACACTAAATGCAGCTTTCACAGAGAGGCTAAATGCACTTCTAAATGCAGCTTTTCACACAGAGGCTATTGGGAACACGTCTAGATGCAACTTTCGCAGAGAGGCTATTGGGCATAACACTAAATTTAACTTTCACAGAGAGGCTATTGGGCACAACACTAAATGCAACTTTCACAGAGAGGCTAAATGTACTTCTAAATGCAACTTTTCACACAGAGGCTATTGGGAACACTTCTAGATGGAACTTTCGCAGAGAGGTTATTGGGCACAACACTAAATGCAACTTTCACAGAAAGGCTAAATGCACTTCTAAATGCAACTTTTCACACAGAGGCTATTGGGAACACTTCTAGATGCAACTTTCACAGAGAGGCGATTGGGACAACACTAAATGCAGCTTTCACAGAGAGGCTAAATGCACTTCTAGATGGAACTTTCGCAGAAAGGCTATTGGGCACAACACTAAATTCAATTTTCACAGAGAGGCTATTGGGCACACTTCTAGATGCAAAACCTTCACAGAGAGGACGTTTGGGCACAACACTAAATGCAACTTTAACTTTCATAGAGGGGCTATTAGGTACATTTCTATTCACAGAGGCTATTGGGTAGACTTTTATTCACAGAGGCTAATTTGGTACACTTCTAGAATCAACTTACTCAGAGAGGTTATTCGTCACGCTTCTAGAATCAACTTACTCAGAGGGGCTATTGGGCACACTTCTATTCACAGATGCTATTGGGTACGCTTCCATTCACAGAGGCTATTGGCACACTTCTAAATGCAACTTTCGCAGAGAGGCTATTGGGCACAGCACTAAATTCAACTTTCACACTTCTATGCACTTTCACACAGAGGCTATTGGGCACACTTCTATGCACTTTCACACAGAGGCTATTGGGCACAACACTAAATTCAACTTTCACGGAGAGGCTATTTGGCACACTTATATGCAACTTTCACAGAGAGTCTATTGGGCACACTTCTAGATGCAACTTTCACAGAGAGGCTATTGGGCACACTGCTAGATGCAAAACTTTCACAGAGAGGCGATCGGGCAAAACACTAAATGCAACTTTCACAGAGAGGCTAAATGTACTTCTAAATGCAATTTTCACACAGAGACTATTGGGAACACTTCTAGATGCAACTTTCGCAGAGAGGCTATTGGGCACAACATTAAATTCAACTTTCACAGAGAGGCTATTGGGCACACTTCTATGCACTATCACACAGAGGCTATTGGGCACACTTCTAGATGCAAAACTTTCACAGAGAGGCGATTGGGCACAACACTAAATGCAACTTTCACAGAGAGGCTAAATGCACTTCTAAATGCAACTTTTCACACAGAGGCTATTGGGAACACTTCTAGATGCAACTTTTGCAGAGAGGCTATTGGGCACAACACTAAATGCAACTTTCACAGAGAGGCTATTGGGCACACTTATATGCACTTTCACACAGAGGCGATTGGGACAACACTAAATGCAGCTTTCACAGAGAGGCTAAATGCACTTCTAGATGGAACTTTCGCAGAAAGGCTATTGGGCACAACACTAAATTCAACTTTCACAGAGAGGCTATTGGGCCTACTTCTAGATGCAAAACTTTCACAGAGAGGACGTTTGGGCACAACACTAAATGCAACTTTAACTTTCACAGAGGGGCTATTGGGTACATTTCTATTCACAGAGGCTATTGGGTAGACTTTTATTCACAGAGGCTAATTTGGTACACTTCTAGAATCAAATTACTCAGAGAGGTTATTCGTCACGCTTCTAGAATCAACTTACTCAGAGAGGCTATTGGGCACACTTCTATTCACAGAGGCTATCGGGCACACTCCTAGATTCAACTTACTCAAAGAGGCAATTGGGCACACTTCTATTCACAGATGCTATTGGGTACGCTTCCATTCACAGAGGCTATTGGCACACTTCTAAATGCAACTTTCGCAGAGAGGCTATTGGGCACAGCACTAAATTCAACTTTCACACTTCTTTTTTTTTTTTTTTTTAATATTTATTTTAAACAGACAGGATAAAATGATACACAACTTGATCAAACACGACATATGGTACAAAAGCAATACAGTTGGTTGCACTTCCCTCCCCTCCCCCGGGTCTTAATGTTCCTTTTCCTGTCCCCGCTGAGAATTATCGTCCCGTAAAGTTCTCCTGGCTAATTGGGGCTTGTATGTCAGGGCTGGATAATTCTGATCAAAGTCTAGGATCGGGCCCAAGATGTTCTCGAAGCGATGTAGGCGGCCTGCCCCGGCAGCCGTCACCTTCTCCGCGATTAAGATGTCCCAAATTTTAGTCCACCAAAAAGGCATTAGTGGTCCTTCTGCGGTTTTCCAAGTGCAAGCTATTACATTTCTGCCTGCCAGTAGGCATTGGGATAGTAGTTTGGCCATAGGGCCAGATCTAGGGTAGATCCCGGGGGCCGGGGCTCCCAGGAGGATGGGTTCGGGCTCCAGGGGAAGTCGTACCTGAGTGATGTCTGCGATAGTTGCTAGGTATTGTTTCCAAAAGGTCTGGGCCCTCGGGCAGGACCACCACATATGAAAGAAAGACCCTACTTGGCCGCATTGCCTCCAACAGTTCGGGTTAAGTGTGGGGTTCATATGGTGTAGTCTTAGGGGAGGATAATACCAGCGAAGAAGGATTTTGTAGGCGCCTTCTCTGTTCGTAATGCAAGATGAAGAAGTGTGGGCCCGCGACCAAATGTCAACCCATAGCTGGTCCTCGATTGGGTGGCCTAGGTCCGCCTCCCATTGGGCCATGTACCGGGTTTTAGAGGTTAGGAAGTCATTTTGGAAGCGTTTGTATAGAGTGGAGATTCTCCCACTGGTTGGGAGCACATTTAGGGTCAGTTCAATAGCCGTGGGAGGGCGGGTGGCGGCTTGGCGGGTCTGTGGATGGGAGCACCAGTGGCGCAGCTGAATGTACGTGAATCTATCCTGTTCCCGAAGTTGGAAGAGTTCTTTACAACGCCCAAAGGTGCAGGGTTGTCCCCTTTCGAATAGTTGCCCCAGGGTCTCCAGGCCTCCCGCAATCTAGGATCTGAAGTTCCGGGTGGACCAGCCAGGGGAGAAAGCTGGGTTCAGGAACACCGGGGAGGAGGGGCTGAGTCCCACTGGGGTTTTCTTTTGTTTCAGCGCTTTATCCCAGACAGCAATAGTGTGTTTGGTGGTCATCAGGAGGTTCTGCCACTGTCGGCGCTCGGAGGGATTGATATGCGGGAGAAAACGTAGCGGGAGCGGTAGTTGCGCCTGTTCGAGGTCCACCCATCTCGGGCAGTTGGTAAGTATCTGCCATGATCGGATGCAGGCGAGTTGGGCCGCCATCTGATATTTTTGTAGATCTGGAACTCCGAGGCCACCCAGTCTAGCATTGCCCAGCATCGTGGTCCTAGGGATTCTGGGCTTCCTCCCTTTCCAAATAAACTGTGACATTTTCTTTTGTAGATTCTGAAGGGCAGGTGCCGGGATTGGTACTGGAAGCGAAGAGCAGGCATATAGGAGCCTTGGTAGCAAGTTCATTTTACAGGCCTTGATGCGGCCCATCAGTGAGATCTCTTGTGCCGCCCACCGCTTTAAGTCCGCCTCGAGGTCCGTGAACAGTGGGAGAAAGTTTGCTCGATAGACTTCCCCAGGGTCAGCTGGGATCTGGACACCCAGATAACTGATGCTCTTAGTCGTCCATTGTATCGGACATAATGGGGCCAGAGCCTCCCGGACCTCCCGGGACAGGCCTACCCCCATGGCAGCCGACTTCCGGAAGTTGATGGCAAAGCCTGTGACCTTTCCATAGCTCTCTATCTCAGCTAGTGCCTGAGGGAGGGAAGTACGAGGTTCCGTGATGGTTAGTAGGACGTCGTCCGCCTAGAGGGCCAGTTTATGGTGTATTGTATTCGATTGGAAGCCCTTAATCGCCGGGTTTCGCCTGATCCGTTGGGCGAATGGTTCCATGATTAGTGCGAAGAGCAGTGGCGATAACGGACAGCCCTGTCTGGTTCCACAGGTCAGGTCGATAGGGGGGGAGAGGATGCCATTGACTCTGAGAAGGGTCTTGGGCGCTGTATAGTTAGCCAAAGCCATGGCGCAGAACTCTGGACCAAAGCCAAAGGCCTCGAGAGTAAGGCTCATGAAGTTCCAGTCCACCTTGTCAAAGGCCTTAACTGCATCCAGGGCCAGAAGCACCAGCTCTCGGGAGTCTCGGGAGGCAAGTTCCACCAGGTTCAAAGCTCTACGAATGTTATCAGCGGTAGAGCGGTGTGTGATGAAGCCACTCTGGTCGGCGTCGATTATCTCTGGCAAAATCCGGGACAGGCGGGTTGCTAAAATTTTGGAGTATATGCTGGCATCTATATTGAGCAGAGCAATTGGTCTGTAGGACGCAGGATTCTTCGGGTCACCGCCAGGTTTGGGCAGCAAAACTGTGATTGATTCTTGCATCGACGGGGTTATAGAGCCCGTGGTCCTGAATGAATTAAACAGCTGTACCAGAGGTGGCAGGAGTTGGGGTTTGAAAACTTTATAAAACTTCGTCGTATAGCAGTCTGGGCCTGGGGCTCGAGATTTAAGGGATTTTATCGCCTCATCGACTTCCTTGTCGGTGATTGGGGCTTCCAACGAGTCCCGAGCTGCGTTTTCCAGTCGGGGGAGCGCCGCCCTTTGCAGGTATTCCCTCTGTTCTTTGACGTCTCGGGCCGGGGCGGTCATTACCTGGGTCAGGTGGGTCGATGCGATTTGAAGCTTGGCATGATCCGAGTACTGAGTCTTGCCCTGCTGATCCCAAGGCCCACGATTGTGTTATTCCTTCTTGTCTTGGCAAGTTTAGCCACCAGTAGTTTGTTTGCTTTATTATTTTTGGCATAATAGAACTGTTTGGCCTTTGTCATTTGATTGGCGGTATATTCAGCGTAGTGGGCTTCAATTTTCTTTTTTGCTATTCGGAGAGCTCGCTGCGTTTTAGGGGTCCAGCCCTTCTCCTTATGGATCCTCTCTGCCCTCTCAAGTTCCTCTTCAAGGCCCTGACGAATTTGTTGTTTATGCCTATGATAGGCTACCCCTTTGGCAATCAGTTCTCCCCGCACCACTGCCTTCATTGCATCCCAGTTGTTGGCTAAAGAGGTATCTCCGCTAGGGTTTTCCTTAAAGAAGTTGTTGATCGTGGTTGCGATTGCATCTCTGAGTGGCATCTCATTAAGGATGGGATCATATAGAGTCCATCTACGCCGCTGGGGATCAGGAGGTCCCTGGACTCGGATTTCCAAGGTTACCGGGGCATGGTTGGATAAGATTCTGGAGCCTATAGTCACCTCCTCAGTGAAAGCGAAGATCTGCGGAGATATCAGAAGAAGATTTATCCTGGAAAATGTCCGGTGAACATAAGAATAGAAGGAGAAGTCTTTTTCAGACGGGTGGAGTACCCTCCATGAGTCCACCACCCCTAGAGTTCTAAATAATCGCAAGAGGGCTAAGGCCGTGGTGAAGTCCCCGGCGGAGGGTGGATGCGATTTGTCTTTTACGGGGTCTGGGACCCCATTAAAGTCCCCACCGATCACTATCTGGCCCTCCAGAAAGGGAGAGAGAGTTGTGGTTAGCGAATCATAGAAGGGTGCTTGGCCAGAGTTCGGCGCGTACACGGAGACCAAGGAGAACAGCTGTCCCGCTAGCAGGCATTTCACTGCTATGAAGCGTCCCTCCGGGCAGCTTATGGAGTCCAGTATCTGGGGATTCAGCCCCCTTCGGAACAGGATTGCTGTACCACCCCGCTTGGAGCTTCCAGACGCGAAGAGTTGCTTTGGAAAGTCGCGAGAGTGTAGGCGGCTGAAGTCTGCCGGGAACAGGTGAGTTTCCTGTAGCATGGCCACAGCGGTAGTATCATTCTGGAGTGTTTGTAAAATTGATTTGCGTTTAGCCGGTGAGTTCAGTCCCTTGACATTCAGAGAGGCAAACTTCCAGGTTTGCTGTTCCGGGGGGGACCTGGGGTCGCTGATGAGACTTGTGGAAGGGGGGGAGCTACTGAAGAATCAGCCATTATGTCGTGGGAGATGTGACCATCTGTTATCCTGCTTTTGGGGTTTTTGCTCGGACTGCCAACGGGAAGTCCAAGATTTAACTGGGGGCGGGGGACCTATTATGGGGTCAGGCCCTCCCCTGGCCAACGGGGCCGTATAACAGAGAATAGCCAACATGGCTAAAGGTATGAAAAGTCTGAGTGAAATGCTCCAAGGACTCATAGGTGGAATGTACCTTGGAGCTGGGCATGGGCCGTGGGGGAGGCCCGCTGCATCGGGGGTGGAGTTCATCCATGTTTCCAAAAGTGGCGGTCGGCTCCACCGCGCCGGGTTCGCTAAGCCGGGTCTCAGGGCGCAGAAGAGTCCCTCATGGGGTCACTCTGGGTCATTTCCTCTTCCTAAATCTCGGAACCTTCGACCATGTGTTTTGTTTGGACCTAGGGGAGGCTATGGGGTCCGAGTCAGCCGCCGCTTCAGTGGCCTGTGGGGACGAGGTGTTAGCGGAGTCCGGATGCAATATACTTTCAGCGTCGTCCAGGTGATTGATCCTACGTATGGTACCCTTATAGGAGAATTGCAAAGCTGTGGGAAAGAGCCATCTGTAGCAAATTTTTTGGGCTTGGAGGAAGGTGGTTAGTGGGCGAAGGGCTCGCCTTTTCTGAAGGGTCAACGGAGATAGGTCTTGATAGATCTGAAGGGGAGTCCCCTGGAAGGTGATTTCATTCTCGGAGCGACTTATTGCCGATATGGCTTCCTTTGTCGTAAAGAAATGCACCCTGGTGATAACATCAGGTGGGCCGTCTGACTCCACCCCACGGCGGGGGTTTAGCCTGTGAGTGCGATCCAGTAGCAGTAGTGAGTCCTCCAGATCGGGGAGGAGAGATTGAAAGAAAAGGCCTACATATTCGGCCCTTGGTCTGGGACTGACATGGGAACCCCCCGAATGCGGAGGTTGTTGCGCCGGGCTCTGTTCTCCATGTTCTCCTGCTTATATTCCAGGATTTCGTACTTGTCCTGCAGAAGCCCAACGGAACGCTGGACCTCAGTCAGGGAGGAGGCATGGTCCTGGGCGCGATCTTCAATCTCTCCCACTCTCTGTTCCATCTCCGAAAACCCTTTTATCAGTATTCTCCAACTTGGCGGTAAGCTCAGACATACATGATCGAAATTCGGTTTTAATGTCAGCCATGAATTCACGGATATCCTCCTTGGTCGCTAGAGGACCCTTGTTGTCCAGGGATTCTCGTGAGATGGAGGGGAGAGTGCTCAGTTTCTTCGCTTTGTCGGATGACATTAGCATTGTTGCTATGTCTGAGGACTTGGTGGATTTCGGTTGCCTAGACATAGTGTGGTCTGACAGGAGTGGGTCAACGGCTGCAGGTAGCTCAGTCGCAATGGTGGCGATGGTTTGAGGGTAGCGTGAGGCCTCTCAGAGGGTTGGGATGAGGGTTCCGATGTCTTGGTTGGACTCTGGTTAGCGTAGGTGCGAGTGAAGAGGAAGAGGATTGCAGTGTTGTCCCGGTCTCCCTGGTACCAAGTCGGACAAGGGGAGGGCGAATGTGGGCCGGGGCGCCCCAGGAAGCAAACGGGGAGACGAGAGGGAGCAACTTAGATACTGGAGCACACCAGTCCAGGGTAGTCTTTTGGGGCGGAGGGCGAGGACCCAGATCGCCACGGGTGTTAGCAAGACTCTTGGTGGTAGTGGTGGGAGTGGAGGGTCTATTTCAAGGCGGATTGCTCAATAAAGAGGGCAGCAGAACATGGCGCCGCTGACCGGAACCACGAGCCAGTGGGTCCACTCCCGCAGAGGTGCAGAGTCCGGGGGCAATAAGGTGTTGCAGCCTCCTCACAATTGAAGGCAGGGTTGTTCTGCGGTGCACCCCTGAGGACTCTTCGGCTCCAGCCCCCTCTTCTGGAGTGGAGGCGGAGGGATACAGCAGAGGGCGAGAGCAGGGAGACCGCAGCTGCGCGTCGTGGCGCGCCGCAGTCGCGCTTGGGCGGCTGCAGGGTTTTATCCCCCTGGGGATGTCCGGGGAGATGGGTCAAAACAGAGGAGGCCCAGGGCACCTACCTCGCCCTCTGCCGTCCGCGCGCCTCGCCTCCCAGAGCGTTCCCCAGAGCGCCGTCGGGAGTATCAGCTGGCGCACAGGCGTGTGGCTCGGGTCCCTCCAGTCATGTGAGGTGGGAGGCTCTTGGGTCCAGATCGACTCAGGGGTCCACAGGAGGAGCTCCGATGGCGAGGCCACGTCTCGGTTGTTGTCGCTGGGTCCCGTCCGCCATCAACTTTCGCACTTCTATGCACTTTCACACAGAGGCTATTGGGCAAACTTCTATGCACTTTCACACAGAGGATATTGGGCACACTGCTAGATGCAAAACTTTCACAGAGAGGCGATCGGGCACAACACTAAATGCAACTTTCACAGAGAGGCTAAATGTACTTCTAAATGCAACTTTAACTTTCACAGAGGGGCTATTGGGTACATTTCTATTCACAGAGGCTATTGGGTAGACTTTTATTCACAGAGGCTAATTTGGTACACTTCTAGAATCAACTTACTCAGAGAGGTTATTCGTCACGCTTCTAGAATCAACTTACTCAGAGAGGCTATTGGGCACACTTCTATTCACAGAGGCTATCGGGCACACTCCTAGATTCAACTTACTCAAAGAGGCAATTGGGCACACTTCTATTCACAGATGCTATTGGGTACGCTTCCATTCACAGAGGCTATTGGCACACTTCTAAATGCAACTTTCGCAGAGAGGCTATTGGGCACAGCACTAAATTCAACTTTCACACTTCTATGCACTTTCACACAGAGGCTATTGGGCACACTTCTATGCACTTTCACACAGAGGCTATTGGGCACAACACTAAATTCAACTTTCACGGAGAGGCTATCGGGCACACTTATATGCAACTTTCACAGAGAGGGTATTGGGCACACTTCTAGATGCAACTTTCACAGAGAGGCTATTGGGCACACTGCTAGATGCAAAACTTTCACAGAGAGGCGATCGGGCACAACACTAAATGCAACTTTCACAGAGAGGCTAAATGTACTTCTAAATGCAACTTTTCACACAGAGGCTATTGGGAACACTTCTAGATGGAACTTTCGCAGAGAGGCTATTGGGCACAACACTAAATGCAACTTTCACAGAGAGGCTAAATGCTCTTCTAAATGCAACTTTTCACACAGTGGCTATTGGGAGCACTTCTAGATGCAACTTTCGCAGAGAGGCTATTGGGCACACTTCTATTCACAGATGCTATTGGGTACACTTTCTATTCACAGAGGCTATTGGGCACACTTCTAAATGCAACATTCGCAGAGAGACTATTGGGCACAACATTAAATTCAACTTTCACAGAGAGGCTATTGGGCACACTTGTATGCACTTTCACACAGAGGCTATTGGGCACACTTCTAGATGCAAAACTTTCACAGAGAGGCGATTGGGCACAACACTAAATGCAACTTTCACAGAGAGGCTAAATGCACTTCTAAATGCAACTTTCACACAGAGGCTATTGGGCACACTTCTATGCACTTTCACACAGAGGCTATTGGGCACAACACTAAATGCAGCTTTCACAGAGAGGCTAAATGCACTTCTAAATGCACCTTTTCACACAGAGGCTATTGGGAACACTTCTAGATGCAAGAGAGGCTATTGGGCACAACACTAAATTTAACTTTCACAGAGAGGCTATTGGGCACACTTCTAGATGCAAAACTTTCACAGAGAGGCGATTGGGACAACACTAAATGCAGCTTTCACAGAGAGGCTAAATGCACTTCTAAATGCAACTTTTGCAGAGAGGCTAAATGCACTTCTAAATGCAACTTTTCACACAGGGGCTATTGGAAACACTTCTAGATGCAACCCTCTCGACTGGACCAATCAGAGCTGGGGTAGGCAGGATTAGGAGGCGGATGGGCAGTGGAATCCGGGAAAAGGTGCCGGAGGGGAAGGGAAGTTTACCACAGCGGATGCCTTCTTCAAGGGGCTTTCTACAGCAATAAAGGCACTATTTTGGGGTGCAGCGCCAGCAAAATGCACTCACCTCGCACAGATGGAAAAAGGTATCACACCCATGCTGACTTATAACTTCAGTACTTATAACTTTGGTCTTGGGTGCATGGCCTTTGGCCATGCACCCAAGACTCTAGCCCTGCCCGCAACCACCTGATAGATATTCAATTCAATCGGTGCATCTATGGGTGTGATATGCTGCGGTGGTTGTGGCCAGGGCCTAGAGTCTTGGGTATATGGCCTACGGCCATGCACCCAAGACTCTAGGCCCTGGCCACAACCATCGCAGCATATCACACCCATGGAGGCTTATAACTCATTATCACCCCCATAGATTCAAACATGTTAACTGCGTCATATACTCAATTTGCACCCAAGACTCTAGTCCCTGCCCACAACCACCTAATAGATATTCTATTCTATGGGTGTGATCTATGGGTGTGATATGCTGTGGTGGTTGTGGCCAGGGCCTAGAGTCTTGGGTGTATGTCCTACGGCCTATGGCCTGCGCCCATGCACCCAAGACTCTAGGCCCTGGCCGCAACCACCACAGCATATCACAACCATGTTGACTTATAACTCAGTATGATACCCATAGATTGAAAATGTTTAACTGCGGCATATACTCAATTTTAAAGTCCGCTGACACCACGCGTGTCCTTAGAACAGTTTCAACTTGCCTGCGCACAGCACGGACGGGAGTACTATCCTTAGGACACCCCTCATTTTCAGTAATTATGAACATCCCGGACAGCACGGGCATGGCTAATACATCAGTAGCACCTGCCACCTAAACAAATACAGTATTTCACCCATCTCTTCCTCCCTAAATCTCCCCAAGCACTCTTGCACTCCAAAACACTCCCCAAAACTGCATTTCGCCGCTGTTCGCCGCCACGCTGTCAGCGGATCCAAGATGGTGGGTGCATCAGAACAATCTGACGCACATCGCGCCTCACTCCAGCCAATCGACAAACACATTGTGTGTCCACGGACATGACGCGAGCCCATTAGCCAATCGGTGTCCTGCCCGCGGAGCGAACAGGGAAGTGTCTCCGCGGAGCGGACATAGATATCACTAATTTTTTGAGACCTACTTTTTGATCGTTTTAAAGAAAACTACTGGACGGATTTTCACCAAATTTACAAAAGCACGCTTTTGGGACCAAACCCCTGCTCCTGCTGCAAATTTGGTCAAAATCTGTCCAGCGGTTTCGGCTGTAGGCGTGTGCAAAGTTTTTCCCCCATTCAGTCTATGGGAACAAAGAAGTTTTGGGACCCCCCCTATAACTTTTCCCCCCCGGACCAAACCTCACCAAACTTTACAAAAAAATTCAGAGTGGGCCATATACTTTTTTTGCAAAGTTTGGTAACGATTCATCCAGGGGGAACGGAGTTATAAGCCGCCCAAAAAGTGCTCTTCCTATGGAAACAGCAACTTAACCATAACTACACAGCCACTAACTTAAGACCTATGAAATTCAGTGAAAAAAACTTTGTTAAAGGGACGTTATGGTTAAGTTGCGCTACTAAAAACCTATGAAATTCAGTAAAAAAAACTTTGTTAAAGGGACATTATTGTTCCAAGTAAAACCGAAAAACCCTTGAAATTCGCCAGTTAAGGTAAGCTAAGCAACTATAACTCGCGCCATCACCGTGCACTGCTAAGACTAACACCCAGGACATCAAAGATGACATCACAAATATCATTGATGACATCACTGATGACATCACATGTCTAGCCCCTTCTTTTTTGTTCACTGACATATCTAGGCCAGGTGGTATTATTTACTGACAGTCAGAAACTTAACTTTCAAATGGTATTACATTTATAGATATTGCTATTCTCACATGTTCTTACACTACTTTCCTTAGAATTTAATCGCATCTTATGATGTACATATATAGGGGACGAAGCAGGCCTGAAACACAGCAATCATTTTTGTGCGTGAATACAATCATGTAGATTATACACAGTTGCTAATGATACTGCCTCTTGTTTGCTTACTTTACTCTCCATATATAAGCCCCATATTTGTATGCATTGGAGTCTATTTATGTGTTGTGTGTATTAGTAGAAATATGTAGTAAGTGATGCATTATTAGCTACTAGAAAAGTCTGATACAGAAGCATTCACCGTTTTATTATATAACTTTGGGAAATTACAAATATAGCATCTCTGTGGTGCATGCTACAGCCAATACCTACATTTCTGTATGAGTAGTTTCCTGTACTAGAAAGAACACTGCCTTGGAATGTTATTTCGAACACTACATTGCGTAATGAAGTATGTAGTTTATTACACATCTCCCGATAATCCCTGATACGTTTTTGCCAACATTACATTCACAACCCCTTGTATGGAAAGTAAATGACCATGTGATGTCATCAGTGATGTCATCAATGATTTTTCAAGGGTTTTCCGGTTTTACTTGGAACCTTAACGTCGCTTTAACAAAGTTTTTTTCACTGAATATAGATAATGTAAATGTTATAAATGTTTTCTAAGACTCCCTTAGCATACATACCTATAACATAGAAAATACTGAATCCACTGCCCCGCTAGTGATTTTGATGTCCGCGGACCGTGCGCATGTGCACAGACGGATGCGGTCACCATCAACACTATCAAAAAACTCAGGGGGTATCTTACATTATTGTATCATACAATAAAAAACCCAAACATGTTAAAAAAGCACCACATAAATACATTACATTTAATAATAAATAAGTGGTAACTGTATATGTACGAAACCAACCATCCACTGAAATAGCGTTTCCAATATAATGGAATATACCAAAACAAAATAAATATGCCTCCAACAGAATTATCTCACAGAAACTGTGCAGCAGAAAGAAAGAGCATACCTACACAGCAGTAACACCAAAGGTTTGTAAGAAACTAGTAATTACACTATATATTATTTAATATATTTATACATTTTCTGTATTACGTACAATAAAACTAATATATTTTGTCCAGTACTTTGGAATGGCTGGAAGAAAATTTCCCACGAGATGAAATGAGTGAAGACAGTGATACTAATGGTAGACACAACATTTCTCTATATAAGCCAATTAATAACCATTACTTTATGTGTAGTTAACATATTTTTTATTTTATAACAGACCATAAAGACAATAAGTATAATATACCAAGAGAGACATTAGAAGATCCTCTGAAACGAATGGAACTAAAAATGGATATGTTAATGAAAAATGTTAATCTTATAAAACAGTTTGAGGACCACATTAAAGAAAAGATTATATATCACTGTCCCACATGTACCTGTTCCCCCTCTACATGTCCCAGCCAACTATCCCCAAACTTTCCCCAGCAAGAAAAACGTTACGATGAGACTTCCATCCCTTCATCCCCTCCCTTATATCATGTCCAAACCCCTAACTCTCCTGTATTTGTTTCAGTTTCTGCGTCCCTCTCTCTTTCATAATTTTATACTGTTAAACAATAAAAACTTTTTAAGTGTGTTCTTAGTATATGACTGTCTTATTTTTTTTTTTAAAGGCAGTTAGGGTGTCCGCGGACAGCACGGCTGTCCTCAATTAACCAAAATGGAGGTGTCCTTAGAACACACAAGATGTCCGCCTGTCCATGATTAACCAAAATGGGGGTGTCCTCAGGACAATATACCTGTTCGTACTGTTCGTAATTAAAATGGAGGTGCCCTTAGAACACACAAGATGTCCATCTGTCCGCAATCACCCAAAATGGGGGTGTCCTAAGAACAATATACCTGTCCGTACTGTTCGTAATTAAAATGGAGGTGCCCTTAGAACACACAAGATGTCCACCTGCCCGCAATCACCCAAAATGGGGGTGTCCTAAGAACACCCTCCCTGTTTGTAATGTCTGCAACCAGAATGAATATATTCATAGAACACATATCCGTCCGCCTGTCCGCAAAGTTTTGACACACATTTATTTTATTAATGGACTTCAACACTGTTCGTAGAACACCTGCGCACATGCACATCACACACTTGGATCCTATAAACATTGCGCCTGTCCGCAACTGTCCGCCGCATGTATGTCGCACTTTTACTTAGTTCGGGGACACGAATACTGTCCGTAGAACACCCACGCCCATGCGCACAACCGTCCCTGCGCATTTGGTGTCCTGCGGACAGCCATCCCATTCGTGAACGTGTCCGTGATGTCATCATGTGACCGTACCCACGCTGAGCGTGTGTCCTTATTTGCGGACACTGTCCGGGCCCCCGAACATTTAAAAAGTGCTTTTTTGAGCAATCCAAGGTATTTTACAGTAAATGTTCACCATTGCACATGTCCCAGACAATGTCCCTGCCAATCTACATACTTTTTGGAACTTTTTGAGCCCTTTCTTGGTGTCCGATGTGTCCGCGACTAGCGCGGGTGTCCGCAAAACGCGCACCTGCACCCCTATAAAAGGCCACACCCCAGATCTGATCCTCATTCTGCTTTTGGATTTCCAAGATTTACAACAGGACAATTGTGCAGGTTGCTGTTCCTGGTTATTAACCTTCCAGGTGGTATCCCAAATTGCTTCTGCTTCTACTGCCTCGGCATCAGCACACCCACCCCCTCCACTACCACCACGTCCCTAAGGGCCTGCAGAGGGGAACAGGCACGAGGATGCAAAGGAGAGGGATGAAGAGGATGAAGAGGATGAGGTAGTGGAAGTCCCTACTACTAGCACTCATCGTGAGTCTTGGGTGTGGCGGTTATTTACCACCGTTGATGGAAAGGCAAAAGCTCATGCGAACAAGGTGATATGCACTCAGTGCCGCATGGTGCCGAGTCGTGGCAAGCCTGGTTCGTATAGCTTTGGTACTACATCAATGAAGCGACACCTAAAGTCATTCCACGGTGGGGCTATTCGTAAGGTTGTACCTTGCGATAAACATAGTAGGTTGAGTTCCTCTGCAGCATCCTCCGTTCCCGCTCCTATCACCACAAAACCCACTCTCGTCGGACAGTGCATGCCTCCAGCTGCCTCGCAGGCCATTCATGATGCTGTTGACCCTTACCTTTCGAGGGTCACAATATTGTGCATGTACTGGGGGAGAATCTTTGGCGTGCATTCGAGACTGCGGTTAAGGATCATGAGATGGTCCGCGACCTACTTCAATAAGGCCCACCCTACATCTTCCTCTCTCCACCTGCCCTTTCTTATCCCTGTGGTTGGTGTCCCTTCCTTACCCTCCTTTCCCCTCGTTTCCATGTGTGTCATGTTTAAAAAAATATATATATATATAAAACAACAACCCCCTCAAAAAAGGCTATTTTCAGAGCCGCCTTTCACAGTTTAAAAATAGAAGTGACAAATAAAGAGTGCAGGGGCCTGTGCATTTATTAGAGGTCCACGGACATTCATTTTTTGGGGGTGCTGCCCTATCAGAACCATTGCACTTTCTATAGGGTGAAGTGGTGGCTCTGAAAAGAGCCTTTTTGTGGTGTTTTTTTGTGTTTCAAAAACTTCAAATGGTCAACGCCTACTGCAAAATCAAGAAACAAGAGGGTTTCTGCACCCATCTATTACAGCGCCACACATAGATTTATCTTTTTAGGTTAAGGTTTATTAGGTAGTCCATAATGATAACACGTGTTTCTGGGCAATATAGTGCAAGTTACTGTTTTCAGAATATTTCACAAATGCAAAAAGTAAATATTTTGTAAATAAAAGTAAAAATGAAAAATAAGTAAGTACCGTCATATTAATCATCATATATGTTGGATTTTGTTTTTGTTTTTCACATTATTTCAAACATGGAGTTGGCACAACATAAGTGAAAATACAGTTTTAAGAAAATTATATATTCCACGTGATGTAAATTAATAACACATACCATCATAGTTGTCAGTTTTGGTGTTGAAAACCGATCAGAGGAGAGGTGAGAGGGGGGGGGAATAGAAAACAAAACTTTGTAAGGGTGATATTGAATACAACTTAAGGCATTTGGCTAATTTGCTATTTTTCATGTCCTTTATTGTAAATTGGTTACAAAGACGCTTACCTATTGTTTGGTGTTCAAGAATAACCTCTCTAATAACGTATTCGGATTACTGGAGTCCCATCAGACACGTACCGTAGCCTCAGCTTTAGTGGTAAAAGATAATAAACATAATGTTGATTACTCTATATGTGTTCAAAATATGTTCATTTTAATGTCTGCCCATTCATGTGTATTTGTTAAACGGAAAAATCTCAAAGACAAGCGTCTTTGTAACCAATTTACAAGAAAGGACATGAAAAATAGCAAATAGCAAGGAGCGTTGCAGCAGTGTCCTCCACCTTGAGGGCATCCATGGTATCAGGGAGGTTGAGGCAGGAGTGAGCCCACCTGCAGATGCTGGTAAGTGGTGAAACCTGAATGCCATATGAGAATATGTAGATGGCAGTACTGGCCCATAGGACCCATTAACAACCCCCCCCCCCCAGCAGTGCATGACTGGCCCTTAGGACCCATTAACAACCCCCTCCCCTCAGCAGTGCATGACTGGCCCATAGGACCCATTAACAACCCCCCCCCAAGCAGTGCATGACTGGCCCATAGGACCCATTAACAACCCCCCCCCCAGCAGAGCATGACTGGCCCATAGGACACATGATCCGTATGGCAACCAACATCAGAAAAATGCATACCCCCAGCAATCAGATGCATGTAACTAACACTATTCAATGTCCAACCTGTATGACGCATGTGATGCACCCATCAGCCACCACCACAACACTAATTGCATGTCCTTTGTGTCCCCACAGCCGTATCAAGTGACAGTGACACTGTACAACAGGCCAGGCAATCTGCACCGGCAAGTGCCCAAGCCACCGCCACCACACAAGAGGATGCTGCCGGCAGTTCGGCATCTCTGCCCACATTACCAACTGCAACTGATGTGCCGCCCACCACCACCGACATCCCCACCGTCTCTACACTGCCTGAGGCAAGACAGGTGCCACAGGAACCTATCATGGCCACCCAACTCAACACAGAAGGCTGCAGCACTGCAGAGGGGGGGGCCTGTAGTGATAACAGTGCCCCGCAAGAGCACTCTGATACTGGGCCACAGGGGGAGATGCCCACATTTGAGGACATGGGTTCCTTCCATCAGCTGGAGTTCAGCCCCACCTCACTCAGGAGTCCCATGAGGTCACCCACCCCATCTATGGCCAAGCTGAATACCCGCATGCAGCGGATGGAGGAGTAGCAGGCTACCCTCACCCAGCTGGTGGAGAGGCAGCTTGAGGAATCTAGGCTGCAGAGGGAGAGCTATAGCACCTCAGTGCGTCACCTGTCAAAGTCTATTGGACGCTTTGCTAGCACAATAGTCACCCTTGCACGCCATGTGCGGGAGGGTAATGACAACACCTCCAGGCTCATAGAGGCCATGTTGATTGGGCAACAGGCAAATCTGGCACGGATGCCATCAATACCAGATTCAGTGCCATCAAACACCACCACCACATCCAGCTCCACTGCTGCCAGTCCAAGGAGGCGCTCGAGTAGGTTAACGGGGCCCTTGCGCAAGGTTGCACAGGCACAGAAGCGCACACAGAAGTGATGGCATGTGTGTGGGGCAGTGCAGGACACACGTGGACTTGAAGGGTGTGAGAGGGGTGGGCACGTTTGGGTGGTGGGGGAGGTAGTTTTGGTGGTTTGAACAATGGGGCCTGCGTGGGGGTGGGTATGTTTGGGTGGTGGGGGAGGTAGTTTTGGGGGTGTGAACAATGGGGCCTGGGTGGGGGTGGGTACGTTTGGGTGGTGGGTGGGCTCGGGTGTACAGCTTCCCTAACCAATGCACCTCCTTCCCTGTTGTGTTTACATCAATATATCACCATTTGAAATAAAGACATACATGTGTGGACATTGATCATTTCATTGGCAGTGCAACTATTCATTTATTGTCGTCACCATGTTCGTGCATTGCTGTGAATGTGCTGTGTCTCAAAAGTAAATGCGAATCAGGCCATCCCGTGCTCTCTGGCCATCAAGTGGACCCCCAGGGGGAGGTGGTGCCATCCCATCCCCATCCCCATCTCCATCCCCATTCCCCATCTTCCTCATCTGCGTCTGGTGGCATTGGGATGTTCCTGCGTAGGCATATATTGTGCAGCATGGCACATACGAGCGTGATTTTACCCGTCTTCACTGGGCTGTACAGCAGTGATCCGCCAGATCTGCTCAGACAGCGGAAACGTGCCTTCAGCAGTCCGAATGTCCTCTCAATCATTCCACGTGTGCGGACATGTGCCCTATTGTATGCCTCTTCATGCCTGTTCCTTGGTCTCCATATAGGTGTCATCATCCATGGCGTGAGTGCATATCCGGCATCGCCTACATGGGATGTAGATGGGGGAACATGTCAGTGTTTGTGTCATCATGTACTCATCTGATGCTGTGCAATCTTGTATCATTGTTCATTCATGCATATGTGCCATGCAGTGTTTGGAGGTGTATATTGGGCATCAGAATGTATGTCGGAAACTGGATATGGGCCAACACATTAACGTGCATGTCTACTATGCCCTGCGGGTGACATTTGATTGTGAGCATGTCACAGTGCAGTGCTGTCCACACATGGCAGAGTGACTCCACTGTACTGAAGTAGTAGATGCACGACGTCTCATTTACAGGCATCTCGTGCATTTTGAGGGCAGTGTTTCATTTGAGGGTGGGTGTCTGCAGTGGCACAAGGTTCATGGGACAGTGACGGGATGGGCTGTGGCAGGGTGTGCACGGGCACATTGTGGTGACCTGTCATGTCTTCCTTTGTGATGTTTGATATCCGCTGTGTATTTGGCAGATGGAAGGGGGGGTGATGCATGTGCGGTCACAGCGGCACACTCACAATGCTCATTGGCCTGGACACACACACCACTTCGACAGGGTTGGTGCATTGTCAGCTGTACTCACCCAATAGCCATGTGCTTTGTCTGGCATAGCGTTCCATGTACCGTGGCAACGTGGAATTCCGCAGTACCATTGAGTCATGGGTTGAGCCTGGGAAACGTGCGCAGCAGTGTGTGATCAGTTGCATGGCATCACATACCATCTGTCCATTCAACGACTGATACTGTTTCCTATTGCGGAACACCAGCTCAATTGCACGTGGTACTGTCAGCTCTACGTGGGTGCAGTCAACTGCGCCTATGCAATTTGGCATGACTGCTATGGCATGGAAGGCCAACTTGGTGGCAATGACCTCGGGGAGGGTGCGGGGTAGGGCTATGTGTTCCGACACATGGCGCAACAGGGCATCCAGTACCTGTACCAGGATTTTTGAAAAACAGGGTTGTGATATGCCGTGCAGCTCACCAACCGTGTGTTGATAGGTGCCACAGTACTGCCACAACCTTCAGGAGGGGGGGGATGGCGGTCGGGGTGTCAATTTGGCTGCTGATGTCGTCCTCAATCATGGCGGTGATGTGCAGTATTGTTGCACGGTCCAGCCGGTATAGTGTATGGATCTGTCCTGGGGTGAGGTTCCAGGGTGAGGCCCTGATGCGTGGTATTGCTGGCTGCCTGTGGGGTAGGGCCGGCTGGACAATGGGGTTTGCCATAGGTGCAGGGTTGGCTGGTTGCCGCCTGCGCCTCCTCCGCCTCCTCCGCCTCCTCCTCCTCTGCGCCATTACTGCCATCATGTGCAGTGCTGCCTGTTGGTTGAGTAGGCCCAGTCCCATGCTACTAGAGCTGCTGCCTGCATGGTTCTGTGTTGTGTTGGGCTGGGTGTGGCCCTTTTGTAGGCTCGCAGTGGGCTGCTAGGTCCAGCTGGGCTGATTTGGTGCACCTGTGCCCTGATTCAGTTCAGCAGGCAGTGTTTAACGTCATGTTCGCGGTGGCGGTGGTACAGACACCGTGATCACAGTTTTAATGCCATTTTTCTGGCGGTGTCTCCGTGTCCGCGCTAGTTGTGATGCTCGGGGTGTTTCGTGTTGCCGGTAACGGCGGGGTTTCCTTGCAGACGGACTTAACGGAACACTTATTTCCGCGGTGGCGGATGGGGGTGGTGCTATTTCCGGGGCCGCAGGTCATGATTGGGCGGACGTGGAAACGGTGCCGGTATGGTTTTACCGGCAGTGTTAATTCCGGACCGGAGTACTTGTAATGAGGCCCAATGTTTTCATTCTGAAAAGACTACATACCAACATCTCTCAAAAAGGCACAAACAGCCTTGTTAACATTGTGCCTTGCTTTCTCCATTTGTGGACCAAATGAAAAAGAACGCAACCACATTTGTCTCTGCGCAATACGGGAAAAAATTACTCTGGAGTTTGGATACATGTCCATGGCTTTCTCAAGTACTTCTTTCATTGCAAATTGCAAAGAGATTCCAGACACATGTCCTAAACTGTTCCCTCCACAATGAATAATAATAATGTCTGGATGATGCTGTGTCACCAAAGAAGCACAGAGAGGTACCAAATACACACACTTCATTCCACGCACTCCATGCCAGTGCACTTCCACATGAGAGAATCCAAGATGTGCAGCCACTCCACAGCGATCTGCATGCACCTCCAACCAATTTATCCACGAATTTCCCAAAATCCAAACAATCTGCTTTCTGAAACACACAGCCATAGCTATCTGCTCCTCTCTCAGGAAAAAGACCTACTGACAAACTCTCTCCTTACAAAACACACCCAGTACACCTTATTAACCAATCCCTTGCTCTGCTCAGTCTCATTTGCATGTCTCTCAACCCCAAAATCCCTGTAAGTAATACGCGTTGCCCGCGGACAACCGCGGTGTCCACAGACAAATCCAAAAACCTGATAGTGGGTAATGAAAATTTAAATAGTGTACCCCATTTCCTCTTTGATGTTGGCTCTGAAAAGAGCCTTTTTTGTTTTTTTTAAAGATGCTTCAGAAATACCTTTTATTTTGTATTTTGGGGGGTTCTTATTTTCCTCCAAATATCTTCACATTAGCTTCTGCAAAGCAATCCTTAAATTCCAAAACAGCGTGGCATTTCCATTGAAAGATAAAGAAATACCATCTGCTTTAAAGTAAACAACATTACCAGATTCAATGTTGTCAGTCTTGCAAAAGAACATCCCAGTCTAATCATGAAAGCAAACATGCCTTGGTTAATTAAACACCTAGCAACATTTTGCTGAAGACAAAAAACAGAACTATTGTCCCATACTGCCCTAGGTAACAAAGCAGAAAAATAACCTTGGCATTTGGAAGGACTTTCATGATTGCCTGAACCAATTTTTGCAGATCTTGCAACAAAGTAGGGGCACTGCCATAGCCCAAATACACAGCACCACAGTGCAGGACAACTACATCTGGACTATTGAACCTATGCATACACTGACAAACTTCCAAAATTGCCTGCAAATAAAAAACAGGCACAGTACTCCACAGTACTTCACACTACCTCCACTCCTTTTACATCAAAATTCTTTACCACATTCCTACATTTAGCATACTGCTCCAAACTATCAACAAACATATCTCCGAGCACCAACACCCTGACTTTCTCCACCTCTGCCATCTTCACTACACACAGCCTCTTTCAACACAAACCACAACCTCTGATTGGCTGATCCCTACAGTCCCCTTTCCATGCTGGATTTGCTTAGAAACCCCGGATGTGGCATGGCCTGTCCGCAGACAACCGCGGTGACCGCAGAGTATGTAACACTTGAGCAGCCCTTCTACCCTTTCTACTTCACACTCTGCACCATTTCCTCATTGGCTACTGCTAGGCAGTAACACAATCATCCACCAATCTCATCCAAGAACTCTACATCTAACTCTATTATCCCAGGTCAGCAGTTTAGATGTACTATTGATCACTCTCAGTACAATTCGGCTGTGAATGCAAAGGACCTACAGCAACAACTACTATAAAACTCCCCATTCACATGCATGAACACAGACTACAGGTATGAATATTTTCTACACAGTACATGTACAGCTCTTCTAGGAATACAATACATCCTGGGAGCATAGCTCAGCGGCAACGTGGGTGCCTTGGAAGCAAGACGACACGAAGCAACACAGGGGCGATCCCCGGGTCCGCGATTAGAAACCTCTGGGTGTTTAAGCAAGTTATAAATATGCAACTAAGACAAAATAATTACTAAAAAACAAACAATTCCTGTAACACCGCTTCGATGCCTTTGGGCTGCGTGAGCCCTTTAAAAATGTAAAATAAAATAAATAAAAATATAAACAGAATAATTGCCACTTACCCTGTATAAACTGTAAAATTAACTTACTGTCATTTCTCCCATCTGCTATGATGAAGTGTCAATTGCAAACCTTTCTGCTCTCCAAATTTTTGTTTACACACAAACCTATCTAAAAAAATATTATTTCATATTATAAAATGGGAGAAATAACAGTACAATTATGAAAAAGACTGTCCAGTGTGTTATAAAATTACACGCAGCCAGGATGAGCACATGCATCTTCATTCAAGCACACACACACACAATATCATTAGAAAGTCTCCCAGCTCAAACAACACCAGTGCCTCTCTATGAAATCCTTCTGCTTTATTTCCCACACTTTCACAAATGCATACATTGCATGCTTTTCTGTACAATCTCTGCCATTTACCCTGTAAAAATAGCAAAAAATGCATATGATTATTTCTTCTGTCTCTTAACATCCAATAACATAGACCACTCCCCTGAAAAGCAGCAGCGTCTGAAGTACGAACAAGGACTTAGAAGAAACCTACTCTTTCCATACAAAAAAGTAAGTACAATATTAACATAATGTTCTAACTGCTACTCAAACACACTAGCATTTTAGTATTGTAGAACAAACACGTGTATTAACCCTTTACAATTAGATGTAGTATTAGTGCCTCCCTTTACCAGTTGCATACTTTAGATTGTCATCTGAAGCCCAGTATAGTAACACACAAATACAAGAATAGCCTTCCCAACTTGATGTAGCTATCCATTGCACAATCGCACACCTCCACAATCATCCTTACCATCATACCCAGACACTCATACACAAAGCACGCATACACTGCACAACAGCCCAACCCACACATTTTTCTCCAACAGACTGCAAAGAATGCCTACCAAAAAGCAACTCTGTAGAAATTAACGCAGAAGTAGAGCAAATCAAAATAAAAGTGTCCAAATTAAGTATCCATCTCTAGCAGATTTTGTACAAAAAGTTCAAACAAAACAGTTAATATGGTCATCAAGCCAAACAAAACAAGCTTCCAGTACAGACACTTTCCCTCCTCTATCAAAATGTAAAATGAAAAAGAAAGTGATTTACAAGACTACTGCTAACAATGCACCTATAAATCTTGATGTAGTGGCAAGTAAACATACCAAAAAAAATATTTTACAAAAAATGTTCCGCCATAGAGTCCTCCAGAACCTTATAAAAACAGGAGATAAATCATGCACAACCCTTAAAACCTACCGTACAAAATTAATCCTAGACGCTATCATAGACAGTGCAATCCTTCTCAAAAGGAAGTTATTTATTTTAGTTTTAAACAGAATGAAATCACTAACAAAACTAACTACTAAACTATAACAAAGACTTCTCAATAAACGCAATATCAACAAAAATAGCTTCTTAAACATCTGTGGAGGTGAATGGAGTCACACCACGACCACAGAACCATATTTTAACAAAGAAGCATATAAGCAAAAGCAAATAAACACAATTGCCATACATATCAGTGGACGAGGGTATGGAAAACTTTATAACACCATTATGGAACAGGAAACTCTGCTCACAAAAATATCCCCAGAAAACTCAGTATCACCTCTCCATTCTACTGAACCAAAACGTCCAGTCTATAAATGACCATGCACATCAATGTGTGACATTGCCAAAAAATCTTTCCAATCTTTATGGCAGTTCCTCAATCAGTATGTAAAAATCAAAGACAAATTCTAAATGAAACTACTACAAAATATGGATGCTTGTCCAGTGCGCAAATACACAGTACTTCAAGGACATTAATTAGCCTGCATTTCAGGGCCTATTTGCAAAAGCACCTTCCATCATATCAAAATGATATCAACACATCCTCCAACTATAAGAAATCTGGTCCAAAAACTCTACTATGCTAAAAGTCCTGCTTTAGCACTAGCCAATTTAAATAACAATCTTCTCCATGGTACAGCCAAACAACTACTCGAAGAAATATTCCATATCCAGAGAAAATATTTTTGAAGTGAAAGCCACTTACAAAATGCAATAGCTTTACAACAAACTAGCAAATACTGTACAAATATCAACCTTCTATTAAACACATACAAAAAAGAAATACTAAAGTTTAAAAGTACCTCTGCTGAAGTACCAAACCATGTGTGTGTGTGTGTGTGTGTGTGTTGCCGCAGGACTTTTTATAAAAGTAGCACAAACACTATAGACATAACATACAAAATTGAAGACAATGAAGATTCCAAATGGTTCCAATTAGCTTTCTACCTCATACCAGAAAACAAATACGACATTACTGACCCCTTAATACTTTGCAATTACTGCACTGCAAAACGTGACAACAACCAAACACCCTCACGTGCTATCACAAATAATTTGGAATTATTCCGACTACCAAAACCCATGCAACAACTCAATTTATATGAGAGCATCATAATTCAAACAGTGCACCCATTTCAAGCAATAATACACCTTCAACCAAAAACAGCAGAATTACCTTCCTCTGAATTAGTGAAAGGCATTCGTGGCAAAGTAGTTTATTTACCATTAGATCTCAAAGAAAATGAACACACTCTAGGAGTGCAACGGACAATAGATCAATCTTTAATTGTCTTAGTAAATGGCATACTTAAAAAAGACAAAACAATTTGGCAACAACTCGTGGATTTACATAAAGTAAGACAAGCCCTGCAATATCTAAAACACAACAATGAATAAAACAAAGAAATTAATATTGAAGAAAACCTGAGAGAAACCATTGAAATAATTCAAGAGTCACCAGAACTGGTCAATTTCAACTTTTAAATCCTGCTTCAGAATCCAATATTTTAGACCATTATACAATTCATCCTTTACACTCTAAAGACACCATAGATGATGCAATGCAAACGTACCAAATGCGACAAGCCAAAGGATCTCCAATCAGCATATGGGAAAAAAGTATCGAAGCACAGGCCTTTCCTCTACTCTTTCCTACTGGAAAAGGAGGAAGGTACGTTGATAGACCCACACAGATAACAGCATCAGAATATCGCTCTTTACGAATGTATTCTGACGACCCCAGATTCAGAGAAAACGTGGAATACATATTACGCACATTAAAATCAGGTACCCATTTTCAAAATATGTCAGCTATGCAATTATTACAAAAAGTGCAAGAAAAAGATGAGATTTTACAGTCAAGTATTACAAATCTTTTAGCAAACATGCGTGGTACAAAAACATACTGGTTCCGACGTCACAGAGATGTACAATGTATGATAAGAAACCTTGGCCCACCCACATGGCTTGTTACATTAAGTTGTGCAGAATTCACATGGGAAGATTTACACGATTTCCTACGCATAGCAAACAAAAACAAAACAAACATACATATAAAAACACCAGGAGAACTCTGCTCTCTAGATCCTGTAAATGTATCAAGATATTTCCATCATTACTTCATTGCTATGCTACACTTTATATGTAATAAGACTGTTCCTCCCCTTGGAGAAGTTCAACACTTCTTTTGGAGAAAAGAATACCAAACCAGAGGAGCACCACACATCCACATGCTTTTATGGATTAAAGATGCTCCTAAATTTGGTCAGGACAGTGATGCCACTGTTTTGCAGTTCATCCAAAAATATGTCACTTGTGAAATGCCTTTACAAACAACACATAGTGACCTTCATGCACAAACTTTATAATTTCAAAGACATACATGTGGGAAATATTATCGTCGCAAATATATAAAATAAAAGGGAAATATTACACCAATTGCTGCTTTGGTTTGCCTAGACCAGTTTCAGCAACAGGTCAAGTAAACAACTTCATGTCTTCAGTCAGACATAGTGTCAAAGATAAATCACCTTAGAACACATATTACATAAAAAGAACAGAAGAATCAAAATACATCAATGATTACAATGCAATAATTGCCCTCCTATAGAATGCAAACATAGATGTGCAGTACATTGCAGACGATTTCACTGCAGTTGCACGATATGTCATAGCCTACTTAACCAAAGAAGAGAAAACAGAGCTTCAGAACCTCTGGGATGACATATCATCGGACAAAACACTATCACAGAAATTGTACTGCTAAGGCATAAAAATTTGCTCTCATAGAGAATGTGGCTACTATGAAGCTGCAGACCGTTTAACCGGTACTGCCTTGGATGGAACTCTGACAATATAGTATGGCTAAGTCTTGGTCCTGCTAAATCTAGAAAAATAGTTCTCAAATCATATGAGGACATAGAAACAATAGCCAAAATTGATCCCAATAGCCAAGACATTTTGAAAAACAATTTACTAGACACATACTACCCAAACAGGAGTACCACTTGGGAAACCATGTGTCTCTACCACGTAGCCCAAAACTTCACATACAAAAACAATATTAAACCAGATGAAAAGAAAGGTAGATACAGAGTTGTAAATTGTGAAGGCAGTTTAGTGAAAATTACCAAACACAGTTTATTTAATCATATCAAATTGTCATTAAAAACTCCTCAACATAAAGAACTGTATTACATGTCCCTGCCACAACTTTTTAAACCATGGAGAAAAGAAGAAGAGTTACTGGATACATATGACTCCTATGAAGACGCTTTCAATGCAAAGGAAAGCATTGTAACAGACGTAAACTTTACACAGTATCAAACAGTGTTGCACAATGAACAGCAACACGAAGAAGAAGTCAAGCCAACACGAAGAAGAAGTCAAGCCAGGCCCAACTACAAGTGGACACTCCCGACAGTAGTCAACCTTCTGTAACAGGAAGAAAAGAACCACTTGGACAGCCACTAATATCAAATGAGGCAGAATTATCCATGACAGAAGTAGAAAACACCATGTGTCAGTATGAACAAGCTACAGAAGACTTTGCTGTACTGAAATCACAACTGAACAATGAGCAGCGTAGCATTTTCCAAGAACAAATTGAACATGATGTGAACATGAAAATAAAAACTTTATCTGTCAAGACTACAAACCTATACTGCTGTACATGAGTGGTGAAGCTGGTTCAGGCAAAACATTCTTAATCAAAATCATCAGCAAGTTCCTCCAACAATTGCAAATAACAAATTGTCAGCTTTTGTAACTGCCCCACAGGTTTAGCTGCCTACAACATAGGTGGTGTCACTTTACACCGATTACTACTCCTTCCACTAGAATACCAGAACAAATTAGATTACAAACTTTCTACAGAAGCTGCAATGGAACTACGCAGAGTTTTCAAACTAATGAAAATGCTGCTAATAGATGAGGTGAGCATTGTCTCCAACCTAATGTTGGCTTTGATTCACCTCAGATTACAAGAGGTCCTCAAAACAGACCACGAAGAGCTCTTTGGAGGAAAACACATTATTGTTTTCTGAGATCTTTTTCAATTGACACAAGTGAAAGCTGAACCTATTTTTAAAACCTTAGGGCACAAACTGTGCCATGAAACTCTTGGCAGCATAGGAAATGTCAACCTTTGGCAACATTTCCAATACAAAGAATTAACAGAAAACCTGCGCCAGTCTGCAGACCTCACATAAAACAACATTTTAAAAAGTGTTAGAGTTGGTGTACTATCTCAAGAAGCACAATCAATATTAGAAACCAGGCACATCCATGCACTCTATGGCCATAACTCATGTGCTACTGATGTCATGGAACAATTAGCACACAAAAATGTCAATTGTATGTCCTTGATGCCAACTCTTGCAAGCTGTTCAAAATTCAATGAAACAATGTTGAAAAAATAAATGCAACCAATAATTGAAATTTGCCCCACAGATAAACTGGACATACATGGTATGACACTACCCATGTGTCAACAAGCCACAACAAGACTAAATACCTCAGAAAACTCTATCTCCAACATAGCTGCTTTGGAGAAAATATTAAAATTATCTTTAAACTGTAGAGTAATGCTTAAATGTAACCTTGACGTGGAGCAAGGACTAGTTAATGGAGCACCTGGTACAGTTGTTGGCTTTCAAACATACCCACGTGACAACATTCAATTTGTCAATATTCTCTTTGACAAACTATCAGAAATTAAAAGGATAGGATGCTCAACAGCCCGCTTCCTTCTTTTCAAAGACATGTATGTACGCAGAGAACAGTTTTCACTAACTCTAGCATACGCAGTTACCATTCACAAATCACAAGGTCTTACCCTAGATAAAGCATTCATAGATATTGGTAGCACAGTCTTTAAAGAAGGCATGATCTATGTAGCACTATCACGCTTACGTACACTTGACAGACTATTTCTAATCAACTTTGATGCAAGTAAAGTAAATGCAGATATTCCTTGCATTCTAGAATACAATAGGCTGCGTTCACTCTACACCCCATCTAAAAACCTATCCTGTTCCACAAAAAGCAAAACGTTGTAAAAGAAAACTACTTCAAACTGAAACGATACAGGATATCACTGCGCAATAAATATTCTATTCCAATTGCCACCAATTATTGAGAACATTTACTTACACAGTACAGACCAATTGTATTTGCAAATGTTAGTCCTTCATAGAAACACAACCAACAATCCAGACAACACTTACAGTGTTCATGAAATAAGACAAGAATTGGACTACTGTGCTGGAATGATCACACTCGCTATCCATTCACAAGAAGATCCACAAGAATTTTTAATGTACCTACTACAGGTACTGGAAAACAAAAACATACCTATAAATGCAATCTTCCAGATTTCATACATGTGGAAACATGCATGCACTCTCTGCAGCCATGTGGCACAGGAACAAGTCCCTAATGAACGCTTCGTGTATGTATCCATACCTAACTGTGAATCCATTCCATTTCAGCAACTTGTACAAAATGCAAGCCATGGCAGATTATGTACTACCTGCAATTCAGATAATCGCTCCACCTTACAAATACAGACACATAGTAAATATGTAATAGTAATGCTTCTACGTTACAATGCAGATGGTACCAAAAACAACTGTAAATTGGCTGGATTCACACATGGTCAAGTATCACTTGGTAAGAAAACCTTCACAACAATAGGTATAATCTACCACGCAGGAGCCACAACCAATGTAGGTCACTACACTGCATATATAAAAAAATAATTGTGGATGGTTCGAATGTAATGATAGTACTATTACTCTAAAGCAGAGATTACCAGCAAATCTTGTAAACGCTTACTTAATATTCTGAAAACCAAAATTTAATACGTAATCTGTGTATGAACATAAGCAAAACTTCAACTTCAAAACTGTGCACAGTTAGAATACGCCAACATGTATCTAACTGCCCCAAGATTCTGCAACAAGCAAACAGATAAATAAATGCCACTAAAATGTAACAAGAAATACACAGTTAGAATACACCAACAAGTATCTAACTGCCCCAAAAAATCTGCAACAACCCAACAGATACATGAATAGCATAAAAGTAGAAATAAACAATTAGAATACGCCAACAGGTATCTAATTACCCCAAAAATCTGCAATAAGCCAACAAATAGAAGATTAGCAAGAAATAAGAAATAAACAGTAAAACAATGAAAGAAATATATTGTACCACAACATAAGTTTTTTTTAAATCCAGCATGGATTTTTTTCCCACGGACCCAATGATTTAGAAAACAAATGCAGAACCTGAGCAAATTGCGCAGTACACTGTTTTGAACTATAGTACTTTTAAAGTACTAAATATGAGGGTCAAAAAAATACAGAAATGTCTATTATGCAACGCAATAACTAATTATGAACTACCTACTCTAACATATGATCTTTTCTTTTATCACAGAGATCGAAAAAGTATGTCTGGTCCAGTTACCCATGTCATGAAAAAACTGCATACAACCACAAAAAACTCAACCAGTAAATATAGAAAAATGGACTCACAAACACTGCCGCATAACACACCCATTCAAGCAAACATCTAACCATGCACCACAATCCAAAATGTTTTCTTCCAGGGCTATCTTATGACGCAGTCCTTGTTACAAACACTACAATCTTAACTGCATAGCTTAGCCAAAACTTCACATACAAACTCTACAAATGAAACAGTACACAAACCTTTGGGTTGTGGATATTTGATGGGTGTTTGATTCTATGGGTGTGTTATGTTGCAGTGGTTGTGGCCAGAGCCTAGAGTCTTGGGTGCATGGCCTGCGGCCTACGGCCTTCAAGCATGCACCCTAATGTATGAATGTATCCTTTACTATGTCTGCCTATTATTATCTATGCACTAACTGCTTTCTTGTCAACTATATATATGCTTCACTACTGTACAAATGTTCCTTACCTCTGCCTGTAACTTATGTTTAAGCACCCATATACCCCTGGGTCAGGAGCGCTATACAAATAAATAAACAAACAAACAAACCACCGCAGCAAAACACACCTATGCTACCAAACATTTTGACTGTGGTATGTGGGCTGCTTATAGGGGATATTAATTATAATCATTTCTCTACTAACAACCCAAAACCAACATCATAGCTAGTAGTTCATTTATTATGTCCGCGGAGAGCCGCGGACATGGCGAACACATCAGGGGCACCTGCCACCTAAACAAATACAGTATTTGACCAATCTCTTACTTCCCAACCCTCCCCAAGCACTCCTGCACACCAACACACTCCCCAAAATTGCATTTTGCCTCTGTTCACCGCCGCGCTGTGATCCAAGATGGTGGGCACATCGAAACAATGTGACGCACCTCATGCTTCACCGTGGACATGACGCAAGCCGATTAGCCAATCGGTGTCCTGTCCCCGGAGCGAACAGGGAAGTGTGTCCACGGAGTGGACATAGATATCACTAATTTTTTTGACTTACTTTTTGGTCATTTTAAAAAAAACTACTGGACGGATTTACACCAAATTAACAAAAGCACGCTTTCGGGACTAAGCCGCCATCCTACTGTAAATTTGGTGGAAATTCATCCAGGGGTTTGAGCTGTAGGCGTGAACAAAGTTTTTTCCCATTTTGTCTATGAGAAGAAAATACATTTTGGAACCCCCCCTATAACTTTGCCCCCCCCTGGACCAAACCTCACCAAAATTTGCAAAATAATTCAGAGTGGGCCATATACACTATACAAAGTTTGGTGAGGATTCGTCCAAGGGGAGCGAAGTTATAAACTGGCCAGAAAGCAAAGCGGTCTTCCTATGGGATTAGCAACTTAACCATAACTAGACGGCCACTACTGTGGGCCATGTAATTCAGTGAAACAACTTTGTTAAAAGGACGTTATGGTTACAAGTAAAACCGGAAACCCCCTGAAATTCGCCAATTATGGTAAGCTAAGCAACCATAACTTGCGCCACCACTGTGCACTGGTAGGAATGACACCCATGATATCAAAGATGGCATCACAAATATGACTGGTGACATCACTGATGACATCACATGTCTAGCCCCTTCTTTTTATGTTCACGGACATATCTAGGCCAGGTGGGTTTATTCACTAAAAGTCAGAAACTTAAAATTCAAAAGGTATTACTTTTGTAGACGTCACCATTCTCACTTGTTCTTACATTACTTTCCTTAGAGTTCAATCGCATCTTATGATGCACATACATAGGGGAAGAAGCAGGCCTGAAACACAGCAATCATTTCTACATGTGAAGATAACCATGTTGGTTATACACAGTTGCTAACGACACTGCTTCTTGTTTACTTACTCTACTCTCCCTGTA
Source organism: Ambystoma mexicanum (assembly GCF_040938575.1). Classification (NCBI taxonomy): domain Eukaryota; kingdom Metazoa; phylum Chordata; class Amphibia; order Caudata; family Ambystomatidae; genus Ambystoma; species Ambystoma mexicanum. The sequence continues at coordinate 809,899,971 of NC_090929.1, forward strand.
GAAGCCCCTTATTTGAATGCATTGTTGTCTAGTAATGAATTGTGTGTAGTAGTACAAATATGTAGTAAGTGATGCATTATTACCTACTTAGTATATGTTTCACAATACGGAAAAGTCTGATACAGAAGCATTCACTGTTTTACTATTCAACATTGGAAAATTACAAATATTACACCTCTATGGTGTATGCTGCAGCCAATGTCTGCGTTTCTGTACGTGTAGGTTCCTGTACTAGAAAGAACACTACAATGGAATGTTCTGTTCTTTGGAGTAGTACATTGTGTAATCAAGTATGTAGTTCATCACACATCTTCTGATCACCCCTGACACGTTCTTGCCAACATTACATTCACAGACCCTTTTAGGGACCTCCTATGAAAAGTAAATGCACATGTAATGTCATCAGTGATGTCATCAATCGTTTTTGTGATGTCATCTTTCATAACTGGTGAATTTCAGGGGGTTTTCAGTTTTACTTGTAACCATAATGTCCCTTTAAAAATGTTTTTTCACTGAATTTCATAGGTTTTTAGTAGCGCAACTTAATCATAACGTCCCTTTAACAACTTTTTTTCACTGAATTTCATTTCACTAAATATAGATATAGATATCATGATTTTGATAGGTTTTTACTACCATACCCATAGTTTATATAGATATACCATACAACATACTGAACCCCCTTTCCCATGCTAGTGGCTGCAATGTCTGCGGACCATGTGAATGTCCACAAACGGATTCGGTCAACAGCACCACTGTCCAAAAGCTCAGGGGATATCTTACATTTTTGTATCATACAACAAACACACTGAACATGTTCAAAGAGCAGCATATAAATAAATTACATTAAAAAATAAATAAGAAGTACAAACTGTATATGTAAGACACCAACAGTCCAATTACATAGCATATGAAACATAATGGAACCTACCAAAAAAAGAAAATAATATGTGTCTCCAGCAGAACAGGAAAACTGAAAAACAAACTGGTAACTACAATACATTAATTCCTATAGTTATGAACTTTCTTTAGTAGGATACAATACAAAATAATTTATCTTTTTTTACACAGGAATGGCTAGCACTCTGGAGTGGCTTGAAGAAAATGTTCCCCGGGTGAAATGAGTTAAAACAGTGATACTAATGGTAGACACTGCAGTTTTCAAAGTAAGCCAAGTAATACACATTATTTTATATGTACCTAACACATTTTTCTTTCTTTAACAGTAGATAAGAAAATAAGAATAACACTCAAACAGTACATCATGTACTAATGGAACAACAAACGGACACTCTGGAAAATCATCTACAGCATTTAGAACAAACAATTGATCAATTAATGACCAATTTCATTATTTTGAAGAACTTTGTAGAAAACCCTATCATGGAAAAAATTCAACATCACTGTCCCAAGTGCACCTGTACCCGTTCTCCATGTCCCAGACAACAATCCCCAAAAAATCCCCATCACCAAAAACGTTATGATGAGAGCTCAATCCCTTCCTCCACTACCATCCAATATGTAGAAAACCCTAATTCCCCTTTATAGGTCTTCTTTTCTGCTTCCTCCTCTCTTTGATATTTTCTGTATGCTTGTACATTAATAAAGTATTATGTATACTGTTCCTATATGTCTCTGTGTTTTTTTTTTTTAAAGGCCGTTTTGGTGTCCACAGACTGTGCGACTGTCCGGGATGTCCGCAATTAATCAAAATGGGGTGTCCTAAGGACACTCCCCCTGTTCGTATTGTCTGCAATCAAAATGGATGTGTCCGTAAAACAGATAACAAGTCCGCATGTCTGCAAAGTTGTGATGCACCTTTAATTAGTTTGGGGACCCGAACCCTGTCCGTAGAACACCCATGCGCATGCGTACAAACGATCCTGCACATTAGGTCTCCTACGGACAGCCGTCCCATTTGCGAACATGTCCGCAATGTCATCATGTGACCGCACCCACGCTAAATGCAGGCCCTTGTCAGCGGACACAGTCGGGGCCCTGGACACTAAAAAAGTGCTTTTTTGAGCAATCCAAGGTATTTTACTGTGAAACTTCACCCGTACACATGTCCCAGACCATGTCCCTAGCGATCTGGATATTTTTTGGAACTTTTTTAGCCCTTTTGAGTGTTCGAAGTGTTCGTGGACAGCACGGGTGTCCACAAAGCGTGCACCCCTATAAAAGGCCACTCCCCAGAACTGCTTCTCATTCTGTTTTTCGAGTTCCAGGACAGACACTGCTCCACATTGCCGGATTGCATTGCTCTTGCTTGCTCTTTTGGTGGTTCCTGACACCATTGAAGATGGCAACCATGGCTGGTGCTGCTCATGCTAGTTCTGCCTCAGCATCACCCCCTCTACCACCAGCACCTCCCCAAGGGCCTGGAGAGGGGAACAGGCATGGCGATGTAGAGAGTGATGGAGAGGATGACTAGGTTGAGGTAGTGGAAGTCCCTACTACTCACAGCCACCGTGAATCTTGGGTGTAGATGGTGTTTACCACTGAGGAAGGGATACCCAAAGCTTGTGCACACAAGGTGCACTGCACTGAGGACCAGATGGAACTCAGTCATGGCAAACCGGGTTTGTACAGCTGCGGGACTACTTCCATGCAGCAACACCTAAGATCTTTCCACACGGCAGCAATTCGGGGGGTCGTCCCCTGCGATAAAAGTAGTAGGTTGAGTTCCTCTACAGCAAGCTCCATTTCTGCTCCTGCCACCACAAGAAACACTCCTGTGAGGCAGCACATCCCTGAACCAGCCTCGCAGGCCATATGCACCACAGGAGACCCTTACCTTTCGAGGGTCACTGTATTGCGAATGTACTGCAATGCAGTACTCTGCAAGGGGGAGGCACTTCAAAGTGCTTTCGAAGCTACAGTCTGGGAGCATGAGAACGCCTGCCACCTACCTGATTAAGGCCCACCCAACATCTTCCTCTCTCCACCTGCCCTTTCTTACTTTCTTATCCCCGTGGTTGGTGCCCCTTCCTTACCCGCCCTTCCCTTCCTTGTGTGTCTTGTTAAAAAAAAATACTAAACAACAAAAAACGAAAAAAGGGCTCTTTTCAGAGCCACCTTTCACAGTTTAAAAATAGAAGTGCCAATTAAATGCTGCATGGCCCTGTGCATTTTTAGAAGTCAGCGGACATTAACATTGGTGTAATGCACTATCAAAACCATTGCACTCTTCTCCGGGAGGAAGTGGTGGCTCTGAAAAGAGCCTTTTTGTGGTATTTTTCTGTGTTTCAAAAAATTCAAGTGTTTCGAAAACTTCACCTACTGGAAAAAGGATTGCTATAATTCCAAAAAGGGTCGCAATGCATTCTGTATATTTCGCAGACAAATCTGATTCCCAGCAGGAGTAAGATGGATTCCATCTTTGCGAAAAAATGTGTGTGCTATGAAACAATCTTTTCATTGTGAAAAGAGGGTATAGCAACATCTCTCAAAAAAGCGCAAACAGCCTTGTTAACATTGCACCTCGCTTTCTCCATTTGTGGACCAAATGAACAAGAATGCAGGCACATTTGTCTCTGCCCAATACGAGAACAAATTACTTAGGAGTTTGGAAACATGTCTGACTTTCCAAAGTCCTTTTTTCATTGCAAATTGCTAGGAAATCCCAGAGACATGTCCTAAACTGTCCCTCCACAATGGATAACAATAATGTCTGAATGACAGTGTGTCATCAAAGTGGGACAATGAGGAACCAAATCTAAGCCCTTCATTCTGCGCACTCCATGCAAGTGCATAATCACATGAGGGAATCCAAGATGTGCATCCACTCCACAGCGATCTACATGCACCTCCAACCAAATGATCCACGAGTCACTCAAAATCCAGACAATCTGCCTTCTGAATGACACAGCTATAGCTATCTGCTCTCCTCTCAGGAAACAGACTTTCTGCCAAAGGGTACACATCACACCCAGTAATCCTTATTGACCAATCCCTTGGCCTGCACAGTCTCATTTGCATGTCTCTCAGCCTCAAAATCCCTGTATGTAACACACAATCCGCAGAAAGCCGCGGTGTACGCAGACAAATCGTGAAATCTGTGAGTGGAGAATGAAAATTTAAATAGTGTACTCCTCTTCCCCTTTGATGGTGGCTCTGAAAAGAGCCTTTTTTGTTTTTTTGGGGATTTTTTAAGGCTTTTTTCAGATTGTGTCTGCTACATGACTTCACAACAACGTTCTGATTGAGTTCTGAATATTACTAAGAAATATTGCATTACCACAATCTGTGAAAGTCATTCCATCACAAAAAGAAATTGCACCATCTTCCAAAAGGTTCTCATTTTGGAATGATGACATGCCTACAGACTACATAAAAAAATATATTCCTTCATTAACAAGACATTTTGCTATGTCTTGTTGAGGATTAAAGACACCACAAGACATCCATGCAGTCCTAGTAGTATTTGGGAAACAATTATCTTTGCAGATGGAAATAGGTACATCAGTTCCTTTAGCAACTGCTTTAGTGCACCCTGCAAACTTATTGCACTCAGATACCCCAAATACATTCCTCCACAATTTACCACCAGGATATCTGGAGTGTTAAAAACAGCCATATTTTTGACAAAGTGTAAATACACCTTGCATATTTCTCCCTGGCACATCACACCACATAGCCTCCACTCCCTGCAATCCAAGATTGTCAGAAATGCCACACATGTTTGCATACCACTGCAGATTGGTGATAAAACCATCTCCCACTATCCACACGCTGACTCTGTCCATCTCTGCAACCACAGCCATCTTCACTAAATACAGCAATGAAAAAAATTGATTACCCTCTCTCCCTATGAATGACACCCTCAGCACCTGATTGGCTAATCCCCCTAGTCCTATTTCCATGTCAGGTATGCTGAGAATGCCCCGGATGTGGCACGCCCTGTCCACAGACAACTGCTGTGTCCGTGGACCCCATAACATGGGGGCAGCTCTTCTTCCCTTTCCACTTCACTCTCTGCACCATTCCCTCATTGGCTACTGTTAAACAGTCACACAACCATCCAACAATCTCATCCAAGAACTCTACATCTAACTCTGTCATCAAAGTTTAGCACTTTAGATGTGTTGTACATCACTCTGAGTACAAGTGTCCTGTGATTGCAAAGCACCTACAGCTAAAACTACTGTAAAACTCTTCAAGATTTCTCCTGCCAGATTCATCCACATCTATATACATCAATACAAACTACAGGTTTGAATATTTTGTTTACAGTAAATTTGCAATTTATAAATGCATATGAACAGGATACCTGCCATTCACCTTGCATAATCTGCAAAAAAGGATACTATAATTTCTCCCATCTCCAATAATCAAGTTCACTTACAAATCTGTCTGCTTTCCAAATTTTAATTTACCCATATTACTCATTGCTATGTCCAACCTATAATTCTCCTATTTCCTTCTGTCATTTTCACAACCACTTACCTCTTAACACACTATTATAAATTCCTGGAATGCACACAAAACAGGAGACCAGCTTTTATCTTACAAAAGCATTACAAGTGCATAAAATGCATGTATTTAAACAGAATGCCTGACACTTGCCATACTTGCAAAACCAAACAAATACAAGTGTACATTCAGAACAGTGCTAATAGAAATGTGGATAACAAAGTCAAAGAACTGATAGGTTTCCAGCACTCATATTGGAAACATCTATGCACAAAAAAAAATAATGGGATTACACCCGCAAACACATTCTCCTTTCCAATCTGTACATTTTTCCAAGCTTTTTTCCTCTACCTACTACAACCTCCACTAATCTATTACCACACTAAACAGTGCAACAGCAAAACATACTTTCAAAAGTGCACCTCATAGGACACACCTATAAAAACTTCACTAACCCCCTTAGCAATGAAGCTGGTGCTCCAAAATCCCCATTCATATACAAAGCTATGCAATTTAACACATACAGTACCTCTTCCTACAATTACTTTTGCAAGTGCAATACTGTCATAATGTTCCAACTGTTACTCAAACACTGTCAAATTCTAGTATTGTAGAACAAACACTTTTATCAACCCTACAGCATTAAATTCAGTATTACTGATTGCACCTCAACAGGTGCACACTTTTATTGTTATCTCAACACCAGTAGAGCAACACACAAATACGAGAATAGCCTTCCCAACCTGAAGTAACAGCTCATTCAACAATCACACACCTCTACATACATGCCTACCATCATATTCAGACACTCATGCACACATACATTGCACAACATCCCAACCCAGACTTTGTTTTTTCTCTAACAGACCCCAAAGAATGCCTACCAAAAAGCTACTCCATAGGAAGCAACGCAGAAATAGAGCAAATCAAAATAAAAGTGTACAAAATAGGCATCTGCCTCTAGCAGAATTTATACAAAAAATTCAAAACAAAACAGTTAATACAGTCACTAAGCGAAACTAAAGCAGCTTGCAGTAAAGAAACATTGACTCCTCTTTCAAAATGTAAACCTAAACAGACAGTTGTTAAAAAGACTGCAGCTACCACTAGTGCTAATACTGCACCTATAAATCTTGATGTAGCCACAAGTAAACATACCAAAAAATGATTTTATAAAAAATGTTCAGCCACAGAATCCTTCCGAACCTTATAAAAACAGTAGAGAAATCATGCTCAACCCTTAAAACCTTCAGCAGAAAACTAATCCTGGAAGCTCTCACAGACAGTGCAATCCTTCTCAAAAGGAAATGATTTATATTAGTTTTAAACAGAATGAAACCACTAACAAAACTAGCTACTAAACTACAACAAGGACTTCTCAACAAATGGAATATCAACAAAGATAGCTTCGCTAACATCTGTGCAGGTCAGTGGAGTCACACCACCAGCACAGAACCATATTTCAATGAAGAAGCATACAAACAAAAGCAAACAAATCCAATTGCCATACATAGCAGTGGACGAGGGTATCAAAAAAGGTTAATACCACCATCATGGAACAAGAAATGCTGCTCACACAAATATCTCCAGCAAGCTTAGCATCAACTCTCCATTCCACTGAACCAATACGTCCAGTCTACAAATGGCTGTGCACATCAATGTGTAACATAGGCAAAAAATCTTTCACATCTTTACACCAGTTCCTCAATCAGTATGTGAAAGGCAAAGACAAATTGAAAATAAAACTATTACAAACTATGGACTCCTGTCCAGTGCGAAAATACACAGGACTACAAGGCTGCATTTCTGGACCTATTTGCAAAAGCACCTTCCACAAAATCAAAATGATAGGAACACACCATTCAACTGTAAGAAATCTCGTTCATAAACTGACCTATGCCACAAGTCCTGCTTTAGCACTGGACAATTTAAATAACATTCTTCTACATGGTAGGTACAGCCAAAGAACTACTCGAAGAAATAGAGCACATCCAGAGAAAATATTTTGGAAGTGAAAGCCACTTACAAAATTCAATATCTTTAGGACAGACTAGCAACAACTTTACAGATGGCAACCTTCTACTACACACATACAAAAAAAGAAAAACTAAAGTTTTTCCCGCAGGACTTTTTATAAAAACAGTAAAAAATAGAAGACAATAAAGATTCCAAGTGGTTCCAATTGGCTGTCTATCTTATAGCAGAAAACAAATACGAAATTACTAACCCCGCAATAATTTGCAGATACTGCACTGCAAAACTTGACAACAATCAAATACCTTCACGTGCTATCACCAATAACTTGGAATTATTCCCACTTCCAAAACCACTGCAACAACTTAACTTGTATGAGAGCATTATAATTCAAACAGTGCACCCGTTTCAAGCAATAATACACCTTCAACCAAAGACAGCAGAACTACCTCCCTCTGAATTACTAAAAGGCATTTGTGGCAAAGTAGTTTATTTGCCATTAGATCTCAAAGAAAATATACACACTCTGGGAGTGCAACGGCCAATAAATCAATCTTTGATTATCCTAGTAAATGGCGTACCTACAAAAGACAAAAAAATTGGCAGCAACTAGTGGACTTACATAAAGTTAGAGGAGCCATGCGATATCTAAAAGACCACAATGAATAATACAAAGAAATATACATTGAAGAAAACCTGAGGGAAACCACCGAAATAAATCAAGACTCATCACAAACTGGCCAATTTCAACTTCTAGATCCTACAACAGAATCCAATATTTTAGACCATTATACAATTCACCCATTGCACTCTAAAGACACCATAGATGAGGCACTGGAAACTTACCAAATGCGGCAAGCCAAAGGATCTCAAATCAGCATATGGGGAAAAAGTGTAGAAGCACAAGCCTTTCCTCTACTCTTTCCTCCTGGAAAATGAGGAAGGTACGATGAAAGAACCACACAAATAACAGCATCAGAATACCGCTCTTTACGAATGGATTCTGGAGACCCCAGATTCAGACAAAATGTGGAATACATATTCCACCTTATTTTTGAAAGTGAACTAGCAACTCTATGCTACGGAGTTGCACATACATTGAAATCAGGTAACAATTTTCAAGATATGTCTGCTACGCAATTACTACAAAAAGTGCAAGAAAAAGATGAAGTTTTACAGTTGAGCATTACAAACCTTTTAGCAAACATGCATGGTACAAAAGAATACTGGTTCAGATGACACGCAGAAGTACGGTGTATGATAAGAAACCTCGGCCCACCCACATGGTTTGTAACATTAGGTTGTGCAGAATATGCATGGGAAGATTTGCACGATTTCCTACGCATAGCAAACAAAAACAAAACAAATATAGATATAAAAACACCAGGAGAACTCTGCTCTCTAGATGCTGTAAATGTATCAAGAGTTTTCCATCATCGCTTTATTGCCATGCTACACTTCATTTGTAATAAAACAGTGCCTCCCCTCAGAGAAGTGCAACACTTCTTTTGGAGACAAGAATACCAAGCCAGAGGAGCACCACACATCCACATGCTTTTGTGGATTAAAGATGTTCCTAAATTTGGACAGGACAGTGATGCCACTGTTTTGCAGTTCATTCAGAAATGTCACTTGTCTTCACAAATTACACATAGTGACCTACATGCACACATTTTAAAATTTCAAAGACACAAGTGTGGGAAGTTTTGTCAGCGCAAATGTAAAAACAAAGGGAAATACTACATCAAATGCTGCTTTGGTTTCCCTAGACCAGTTTCAACAACAGGTCAAGTGAACAACTTCATGTCCTCAGTTAGAGTGTCAAAGGTAAATCACCCAAGAACACATTCTACATAAAAAGAACAGAAGGATCAAAGTACATCAATGATTACAATGCAATCATTGCCCTCCTATTCAATGCAAATATAGATGTGCAATACATTGCAGATAATTTCACTGCAGTTGCACGATATGTCACAGCCTACACAACCAAAGCAGAATAAACAGAGCTCAAAGACCTCTGTGGCGACATATCATCTGACAAAACACTGTCACAGAAGTTGTACAGTTTAGGCATAAAAATGCTCTCCCATAGAGAATGTGGCTGCTACGAAGCCGCAGACCGTTTAACCGGTACTGCCTTGTATGGAAAATCTGAAAACATAGTATGGCTAAGCCTTGGTCCTGCTAAATCCAGAAAAAGAGTTGTCAAATCATATGACGACCTCGAAACAATAGCCAAAAAGGATACCAACAGCCAAGAAATTTTGAAAAACAACTTACTAGACACAACTACCCAAACAGGAGTACCACGTTGGAAACCATGTGTAATACCACCTAGCCCAAAACATCACATACAAAAATATAAACCAGATGAGAAGAAATGTAGATACAGAGTCAAAAATTGTGAAGGCAGCCTACTGAAACTTACCAAACGAAGCTTAATTAATCATATGAAATTGTCATTAAAACCTCCTCAACATAAATAACTGTGTTACATGTCCCTACTACAACTTTTTAAACCATGGAGAAAAGAAGAAGATTTGGTAGATACCCATGTGTCCTATGAAGATGCTTTCAAAGCAAATGAAAGCACTATAACAGACAAACTTTACACAGTACAAAACAATGTTAAACAATGAACAGCAACAAGAGGAAGATCATAGGCACAACTAAATATAAACACTCCTGACAGCAGTCAACCTTTTCTAACAGGAAGCCAAGAACCACGTGGACAGCCACTCATAGCAAATGAGGCTGAATTAGCCATGACTGAAGTAGAAAACATCATGTACCAGTATGAAGGGTCTACAGACGACTTTGCTATACTCAAATCAGAATTAAACAATGAACAGCATAGCATTTTCCTAGAAATAACTAAACAAATTGAACATGGTATGCAGCACGAAACTAAAACTTGTACCTGCCAAGACTACAAACCTATACTGCTATGTGTGAGTGGTCAAGCTGGTTCAGGCAAAACATTCTTAATAAAAATCATCAGCAAGTTCCTCCAACAATTGATAAACAACAAACTGTCAGCTGTTGTAACTGCCCCACAGTTTTAGCTGCCTACAACATAGGCGGTGTCACTTTACACCGATTACTACTCCTTCCAGTAGAACACCAAAACAAATTAGACTGCTACAAACTTTCTCCAGTAGCTGCAATGGAACTAAGTAGAGTTTTGAAAATGCTGTTAATAGATTATGCGAGCATGGTCTCCAACCTAATGTTGGCTTTGATTCACCTCAGTTTACAAGAAGTCCTCAAAACAGACTACGAAGAGCTCTTTGGAGGAAAACACATTATTTTTTTCAGAGATCTTCTTCAATTAACACCAGTTAAAGATGAACCTATTTTTAAAACCTTAGGGCACAAACTATGCCGTAAAACTCTCGGCAGCATAGGAAATGTCAATCTTTGGCAACATTTCCAATACAAAGAATTAACTGAAAACATGCGTCAGTCTGCAGACATCACCTATGCCAACATTTTGAAAAAGTATTCGGATTGGTGTACTATCTAAGGAAGCACAGAGTATATTGAATACCAGACGCATCCATGACCTATACGGCCATAACTCATGTGCTACTGATGTCATGGAACAATTAGCACACAAAAATGTAAACTGTATGTTCTTGATGCCAACTCTTGCAAGCTGTGCACAATTCAATGAAACAATATTGAAAAAAGAAATGCAACCAATAGTTCAAATTTGCTCCACAGACAAACTGGACGTGCACGGTATGACACTACCCATGTGCGAACAAGCCACAGATTGACTAAATACCTTAGAAAACTATCTCTAATAGAGCTGATTTAGAGAAAAAATTGAAATTATATTTAAACTGTAGAGTAATGCTCAAACGTAAACTTGGCGTGAAGCAAGGACTAGTTAATGGAGCACTTGGTACAGTTGTTGGCTTTCAAACATACCCATGTGACAACAACATTCCGTTTGTCAATATTCACTTTGACAAACTGTCAGAGGTTAAAAGGATAGGACGTTCAACTGCCCAATTTCTTCTTTTCAAAGACATGTATGTACTCACAGAACAATTTTCTCTATCTCTAGCATACACAGTCACCATTCATAAATCACAAGGTCTTACCCTAGATCAAGCATTGTTAGATATTGGCAGCACAGTGTTTAAAGAAGGCATGAGCTATGTAGCACTATCACGTCTAAGTACACTTGAAGGACTATTTCTAGTCAACTTTGATGCAAGCAAAGTAAATGCTGATATTCCTTGCATTCCAGAATACTATAGACTACATGCACTCTAGGCACCCCATCTCAAAACCTATCCTGTTCCTCAAAAAGCCAAAGTTTGTAAAAGAAAACTAGTTCAGACTCAAATTATACAGGATCTCACAACCATACCGCCAAAGAAATTAAAAGAAGCTAATACTTCATCATTGACCACAACCAAAGAAGAATCTACTGCACAAACAAAACCAACTACCACTTCAAAGAAACAATGCACACTTCCAACAAATGACTTAGAAACAGAACTGGCTGGTCCATTCACATTTTCAAATACAACTGGTGTAAATTGCTATGCAAATGTAGCAATCAATATTCTATTCCAATTGCCACTAATTATTGAAAACATTTACTTAAATGGGACAGATCAATTATGTATAGAAGTGCAACCAACAATCCTGACAACATTTACTGTGTTTCTGGAATAAGGCAGGAATTGGACTACTGTGCTGCAATGGTCAGATTCACTATAAACACACAAGAAGATTCACAAGAATTTCTAATGTACTTAACTACAAGTACAGGATAACAAATAAATATCTATCTATGAAATCTTCCACTCTCTGCAACCATGTGGCACAGGAACAAATCCCTAATGAACGCTTCGTGTATGTATCCATACCCAACTGTGAATCCATTCCATTTCAGCAACGTGTACCAAATGCAAACCATGAGAGATTATGTACTACTTGCAATTCTGATAATCGTTCCACTTTACAAATACAGTCACATAGTAAATACGTAATAGTAACTCTTTTGCGTTACAATGCAGATGGTACCAAAAACAACTGCAAGCTGACTGGATTCACATATGGACAAGTATAATTTGGTAAGAAAACCTTCACAACTGTAGGAGCCAGAACCAATGCAGGTCACTACACTGAATACATAAAAAAGAAATGTGGATGTTCGAATGTAATGGTACTTCCATTACTCTAAAACAAACATTACCAGTAAATCTTGAAAATGCCTACTTAATATTCTTAAAACCAAAATGTATTCACTAATATGAGCATAAACATATACAAAATGTCCTAAATAACCTTTAAATCCATAAACTAATAGAATAAGACAACAGCTATCTAACAGTGAAAAACTATAAACAGTTAGAATACTCCAACTGTTATCTAACTACAACCAGACAACTGCAATATACATTTTTCTAAGGAAACCGCATAACATTTATTACGTATAAAAAGACCCTCAACAACTTCAAAACTATCAACAGTTACAGTTAGAATATGCCAACAGGTATCTAACTGCCCCAAAATTCTGCAACAACCAAACGGATAAATGAATACTGCTAAAATGCAACAAGAAATAAACAATTAGAATACGCCAACTGGTATCTAATAACAATAGTACCACCACTTTCAAACCAAAAACCATACACCTATTCAATTCCTCCTACTGAAATCAACAAACACAAAGTATTGTACCATAAAACCAAAAACCATAAACCTATTTAATTCTTCCTACTGAAATCAACCACTGAAAAATATTGTACCATAACGTAGAAAGTTTTTTTTTATCCTGCATGTTTTTTTTCCCACAGACCCAATGATTTTACGAACAAACACAGGAACTGGGAAAATTGCACAGTACACTGGTTTGAAGAATAGTGCTTGTAAAGTACTAACTATGAGGGTGAACAAAGTACAGACATGTCTACTATGTAATGCAATAACTCATTACAAACTACCTTAACTAACATCTTTTCTTTTATCACAGAGAATGAAAAAACAATGTCGGCTCCAATTTCCCATACTATGAAAAAAATGCATACAACCTCAACAAAGCAAACAGTAAGTATGCAATGATTGGAGTCACAAACACTGCAACATAACACACCCATGAAAACAAACACCTGACCACTCATCGCAAGCAAAAATGTTTGCTTGCATGGGTATCTTATGCTGCGGTGGTTGTGACCAGTGCCTACAGTCTCTGGTGCATGGCGTGGACAAAACACAGCATACAGCCTCAACAAAGCAAACGGTAAGTATACAATGAATGGAGTCACAACCACCGCAACATAACACACCCATGCAAGCGAACACCTGACCACTAACTACAACCCAAAATGCCTACAGTCTTAGGTACCAACATTCTGAACACAATCCTACAAACCAACTACCACACACCACGTCCACTGTCCTATAAATACTATTAAACTACTGGCAACCAGTACACAAACCTTTGAAAACATACCCCCTATGCAGCTCACATACCACAGTTAAAAATGTTTTCTTGCATGGGTGTGTTATACTGCAGTGGTTGTGGCCAGGGCCTAGAGTCTTGGGTGCATGGCTGACGGCCTTCGGCCATGCATCCAAGATTATAGGCCCTGGCCACAACCACCGCAGCATAACACACCCATGCAAGCAAACACCTGCCAACTGACCACAACCCAAAAACATAAGACAACCACCTCAAACCCTATCCACTTCACTTGACATACTAAGACAGTACTTTCAGCCAATGCACAAACTCTTGCATGTCCTCACCACCCAATACTCGACTAACTACCAAAAACCAATACATTAGAGCATAATAAAATACCCAGTAGTGCAGTCAGTGGTTGGTATGTCCGCAGTGACCGTGGACACCGCAATCACATCACAGCCTTCTTCCACCTAAACAAATATAGCATTTGACCCATCTCTCACTCCCCCACCCTTTCCAGCTACTCTTCCACACCAACATACTCCCCAAAATGTGTTTAAAAAAACCACTGGACGGATATCCACCAAATTTACAAAAGCATGATTTCGAGACCAAGCCGTCTTGCATGCTACAAATTTGGTGAAAATCCATGAAGGGGTTTCGGCTGTAGGCGTGAGCAAAGTTTTTCTCCATTCAGCATATGGGAAAAAAAGAAATTTTAGGATCCCCCTGTAACTTTGCCCCACCCTTGACCAAACCTCACCAAACTTTCCAAAACATTCCAGAGCAGGACATATACTTTTTTTTGTGCAAAGTTTGGTGAGGATTCGTCCAGAGGGAGCAAAGTTATAAGCCACCCAAAAAGTGCTCTTCCTATGAGATGAGCAACTTAACCATAACTACACGGCCGCTACCGCAGGCTGTGCTATATATATATATATATATATATATATATATATATAGCGATCCTGTAGTTGTGGTTAAGTTGCTAAACCCATAGGAAGACCACTTTTTCTGCGGCTTATAACTTTGCTCCCCCTCACCACACTTTGCAAAGAAAAGTATATGGCCCGCTCTGAATATTTTTCGGCAATTTTAGTGAGATTAGGTGCAGGGGTGGCAAAGTTATAGGGGGGGGTATATTTGCGCACGGCTACAGGCCAAACGGCTGGACGGATTTTAACCAAATTTACGGCAGGAGCGGGGGCTTAATTCAGAAAGCATGCTTTTGTGTGGGTGGTGGAAATACAACCAGTACTTTTGTTGCAAATAACTGAAATGTACGTCTCAAATAATTAGTGATATCTGGCTCCGCGGATCCATTTCCCTGTTCACTCGGCGGACAAACGTCTCCTTGGCTTGCAGTATGCCGTGTTGTCGGCAAACACATTTGACGCGGCCGGTGGTTGGCTGGACGGAGGGATACTGTGCGTCAACATTTTTTGGGAAATGCCATCATGGTGTATTGGAGGATAGTGCCACGCTGAAGGGGTTGCAACACATGATTTGCAGGATTGGGTGGGTGAAAGAGGGGATGAAAAATTTGGGGGAGTGAAAAGCGGAACATATGCTATAGTTGTATAGGTCGAAGAAGACGGTGGTGTGCGAGTGGTGTACACGAGCACTGCTGAAATTTTACCACACCAGAACGGGTTGCAAAACATGGTTTGCAGGATTGGGTGGGTGAAAGAGGGGATGAAAAGTTTGGTGGAGTAAAAAGTGGAAAATATTATATATTTGTTGAGGTCAAAGAAGACAGTGTGCGAGGGGTGTACGTGAACAATGCAGCAATTTGCGGGTAGCTCCTCAGGCGACAACCTTCTGTGGCGACTTCATGGACGCTCCTTTGGGAATGGGGACTGCATTGATGATGCAAAGAAATTGACAATTTGTTATGGTGGTGGCTAGGGGTGTCGGTGCTTATGTTGTCTTTGTGAGTTTCTGCTGTGTTGTGGCAGTGGGTAGGGATGTCGGTGGCAGTGGTAGGTTAGGCAAGTATGGTACATGGCCAAATGTTCCCATGCATGCCTCCATTGCCTTGTAGTGGTTGTGGGCAAGGCCTAGGCTTTTGGGTGCATGGGCGGAGGCCGTAGGCCTCTGCATGTACCCAAGAGGCTAGGGCTTGGGCACAGCCTTGCTTCAGGGAGGGCAGTAAGACATTGCCACATGAAAGGAATTTGTTTCCATCACACATTTGCGTTATGGACCATTTATGCAGCTACTCGCATATACTTTGTCGAGTAGCTGCACAGGCGACTCTTATTTTTTTGTTGAGTGTAGGCAGACTCCATTGGGGATGGGGAGTGCATTGGAGACAATATGAGAATATTTCTAGTCAGTGTACTATGTTGTGTTGTGCCTGCAAAGCCCGTACTGCCTTGTGTGCATGGCTAGGGCCCTTGGACCTAACAGTGTGGCCACTGGTTGGAAGTAGGTTTCAGAATGTTGCCTTGTTTGAGTCCGTTATTATACCCATATGTACCTGTAGTCAGGAAAGTTACGTGGCCACATGTTCCCATGCATGGCTCTATTGCCTTGTAGTGGGTGTGCCCAGGGACTAGGCTCTTGTGTGCATGGGTGGAGGCCATAGGCCTCCGCATGTACCCAAGAGCCTAGGCCGTGGGCACAACCCCCTCAATGCAATGCGGCCATGTATGGGAGCACTGTGCTATTGGTATGTGCATTGCACACATATGTATACAGAGTGCATTTCTTTTGATTTAGCTAATTTGGATAAATTATTATAACCATACCTACTTACATCCCACAGACTTTTAAATATGTAAGTGTTCTAAGGTACTCACGTTTGCAGAATCATTGTGGAGGACATGTTAGACTTCTTACAGCAGCAGTGATGAGACATGCCACTATTTCACTTTGGAATTGTGTGGCCGTGAACAGAGCCTTGCTTCAGGGAGTGTAGTAAGCCATTGGGACATGTAAGGATTTTGTTACCATCGTACTTTTGAGATATGGACCATTTATGCAGCTACTCACATGTAAATCATTGTCGGGTAGCTGCACATGCGACTACCTTCAGAGCTCATTGGGGATGGGGAGTTTATTGCAGATGAGATTGGGATATTTCCATTCGGTGTACAATGTTGTGTTGGGAGTGGCAAGCCCCTACTGCCTTGTGTGCATGGCTAGGGCCCTTGGAACTAACAGCCTGGCCACTGGTTAGAAGTAGGTTTGAGAAATGTTGCCTTCTTTGGGTCAGTTCCTATACTGATATGTAACTCCAGCATACACTCTTGGAACTATGTATCTCTCCTGTGGGTAGTCACCATTACATAATGGGTGTGGAGGACATTTTGCAGTTGGTACACCACCAGAGGTGGTGTATACTGCCTGCACTTGCATATGATGTATGTCATTGGACTTGTTGGCGTTCACAGACTGACATGCCACCATTTCTGTTTGGTATGGTGTGCCCCTGATAATACCCTGTGCTTTGAGAGTGAAGAAAGATATTGCGACATGACATGAGTTACTAAGCAGCACACATTTAAAGTATGGATAATGTACCGACCGACCCACACAGAGCTGCACCGGACAAAACCATCTTCGCTGTTAAGTCCTGCTATATACAGGACAGCAGGACATCACACTGTTAGATTTCTTTTGCGTACTTGTTTAGCTGGCCAACGAACACGGTTGCCATTCCTATTGTGAGCAATTCTTAGGTGTGCATCGCTTCCATTACCTATATGTGTGGGCGTGATACACCATCGCAACAGTCACTGGCATAGCTGACTTTAGTTGTGGAGAGTTGTTGCTCACGGCGGGCACTCCAGGTAGTTTCGTAACGTGTGTGGCAAGTGTAGCGCACTCTGTCATGTGAGTACATAGCTCTAAAAAGGAACATATACAGACATGCGCACACAGAGCATACGGTTCCAGAACATTGCCATACTTTTCGAACAACACTGAATTGTTGCAAGAGCTTTATTTTGCTACAGAACGATCACGAGAACGTGCAAGGTGGCTGCAATCACCGCGCTTTTATTTATCAAACAAAATCCAGTGTGCAATGTCGTCTCTGCACTTCTGTAGTTCTTTTGTCACCTGAGAAAGTGGAAAGTGGAGTAATTTATGATCCTTGGTGGGTTGTGTGGAAGAAGGTATTTTATTTGCAAGGTAGACAAGGTACCAGCTGTTGCCTCTGTGAGGCCTTATATCAAAAACGTTTGCAGGTTGGTTCGTATTGCCGGAAGCGCAAATGGACATACAGGCCCATATCGGTCGGCCCAGATAACGACAACAGAAAACACATTGCTTATGGTAATCTTGGTATGCTTGGTCCACCACCCGTCTGTTGGATTGTGGAAGAGGAAACACGCGCAGTAAGGTGCAAGGTATCTAAGAAAAAACAGGAATAAGAATAGAAGTAAGTAGCCATTATAAGTGGTAGCGTACAGGATAAGAGTTTGCGGGAAGGATGTCGTAATAGGTATCTGCCTCATGGACCCTGTTCTGTGTGTCATTGAGTAGTGTCATATGTTAACCCACTGTCTTGCTCTCTGCTTTGTAGGTGATACTGTCCTTGTACGGCTCCACACAAGCAAAATGTCTTTGAAACGTTGCCACCAGACGCTCCTTTCATGCGTTTCTTTTTTATAACAAATGACAGTGCTAGCGACTGTTGTTAGACCCACGGCACAATGTCTCTGTGTGTGCCGAAAGGAAAAAAGTTTTTTAAAGAACCATCGTGGGGGTCCCCTTGGATTGCAGGAGAATGCAGGAGCTGTTTTGCTAAAAAAATGGAATATAGATATGTGACCTGTCCATGTTCGTGTGCCAGTTGACTGCTGCATGCACCTCTGTCCGCTATTACTTTGAATACAATGAGGATGCGTAGAACTGGTAATTGTGTTAAAGGGCATAATAAGGGCAAAACAGGGAATGTAGCACTGCACGAGTGAGTTTAAGGTGAGCTGTTTCACACCACGAATTGCGTTCCCTTTTCATCTTGTCCTTTATGTCTGGATTTTCAGGGGCTGAGGAAGAATGGCAAGAAAACAAAGTACAATCACAGTTGCAATGTACGGGGAATGGTGGAGACATGGCACTGTAATGGTGTGTGATTACTGCCATGACAAACCTCCGTACAATGCACACAGAGAAAGTGTGCAGTAAAGTAAATTCATAATTATGCATACAGAACTGCAGCCTAGTAAATTTGTAATCCTAATACACATTTGATGTAAAGTTGTACTTACATAACTTCGGCAAATTGCATGCTTGTATTGGGTGGACAACAAATTGGAGTGCACGGTGTATTGAATCGTTGCAGACTACCTCTGGGGCACATGGGCAGAGCAACTGCACTGTAAGTTATCTTTCCTTTTTTTCTACAATTCCATACAATGTCTTCCCTTGGCGCTAATCATGCTTCCCACTCAAGGCTGTTTTACAATGAGCATTTGTCCTGTTGAACGAGAGGTATGTTAGGTTTCGCTTTCCGGAGATGATGCTGGAAAAAAAAAAGGATCCAGATGGGAACGTGTTTCGATTGTACCATGCATTTCTGAATGTTGTTAGTGTCATTACAGTGAAGTTAGTACAACGTATAAGGAGAAATGATGGTGCCGTACACATGCTGCACTGAATGCACAGATGGCAACATACATAGAATTTGCATTTACAGTCCGTAAGGAACATTTATATGTGTAATGTGTTACAAGGCGATGGTGGACGATGGCAAACTGTGTGTGCACTGGATCAGCATACGTGAGTGGCTGGGCCAATGTACGCAGTTTGGTGTCTTGCAGTATGAACATGTTTGGGATTGTGGTTGAAGAAAGAAAAGGAATTACTTTGTACCTCCTTCAAACATTGGGCCTGTGCTGTGTTTTGTGTATGGAATGTGAAATGTTGTAGTACTCATTGTTGCCTTATCTATGGGAAAAGAGAATAGAACATGTTGGAGCAGGTATTTTGTTACTTTGCAGTCCACACCATTGCATATATTTATTTACTTTGTGGACCCTTGTAAATAGTAGTTCATAAGTACTATGCTGTGAACCAGTGTACTGTGCAATGTGCACAGTTCCTGTGTTTGTTTGCATAATGATTGGGTCTGTGGGGGAAAGAAATCCATGCTCGATTAAAAAAGAAGTTCCAAATGTTTTTGCTGCTATGGTGCACAATGATTTACAGTAACGTTTGCAGTGGTTACAGCAATTTTTAAGGTGTGCTCTTGAAGTTTACAATTTCTGGCATATACATGTTGGTAGGATGGGTGGAGTTCTATAGCAGTTGGTGTTTTGTAAATGTTTACCTGCTTCCTTTTTGTAGCACTGTTTCTTTATGCGTTTGGTTGCTGCTGGTGTTTTTGTCACGATTCCAGTGTGGGTAGAAGGCAGATGGGTCAGGGCCAGGAGGATCTTCCCCCCATGACAGTGTAGGGAGATGATGGGTTTGTGGGATAGCTGTATGGAACAAGACTGCAAACCATCACAACATGGCTGCCAAAGAGGAACCCACTGTGCAACCCAAGATGGCACCGGAGAGATACATGGATCTGACATCCTTGGTGGTCTAGTGCTGACAGGGCACGGCCCGTGGCTATTAAAGCATGCCCCGGACCACACCCTGCTCTTAGCGTTTCATCTGCTTCCTAACAGAGCAGTGTTAGCCTTACTGCTCCTGCTTATTTAGCATGTGCGATTGGCACCTATGCGAATTTGCAGCATTCTCACCCAGAATTGAAAAACTACTTGACCCAGTGGACTCCTGCTTCGTGTTTGGTCTTGATCCTTACCTTGACCTCGGTAGAATTGTGGCGTCCCATTTTGGTAACCCGGTGTCTCCGGTCCTTTGTCTGCAGTCCACAGTAATCACAGCTCCTGGGAACCTGAAATCAGAAAACGACAATAGTAAGAGACTGAAATACCACATACTTCCCAGTTCCGGTACGCGGTTTAACTTGGACTCACTTGCATACAAGTTCCAGCTTCTTCGCTCCGCTCTGAGTCCAGACAGCTTGCCGGTGTTTTGCCTAGAAGTGACAAAATAAAGAGACTATTAATATTCAACACATCAACAAAGACATTGTACATACAAGCTATGTTTTCCGTTGAGAAGTGGCTAAGATCTGGAATAAGGCCTCACCAGAATTTACCTGCTCATCATCCGAATCCAGTGCATCACAGCTGGTCTGGACCACTAGTCTTCAGTGAAGTAACTGGAGTCGGATACCTACCAGCTACCATTGGCCTTCAGTCCTCAGTTAATTACGGTGAGCAAAAGCCGTAATGTGCCAGCCAGCTACCTCAGGGAAGGGGAGGGACAGGAGGAGGAAGAGAAAGCAATAGAAACCAATACTAAATACATACACTTACCTTTAGGTTATCCAGACCCCCCGAACACCCTTTTCTAGAGAAACCAAGTTCATCCAGGTCCCTCCCAGCCTCAGGGTCCTCTGGAGTTTAAGTTACTGGCAGACTGCTGGGGAAGAGAGTGGCTGGGGTATTCATCAGTGCACAGTTAACCCGATTGAGCGGGCAACGCGTCAGAACAATCCAGAGCAGGCACTCCTGCTGGGAAACAGAGGTAAGCGGGACAGTTTTGCAAGTATTGTGGCATTTGTACTGTGCTACTGCAGAATTGTGGCGGTAGTTACGTACCTGTTGGCGTACTGTAACTGCTCATACTTTGGAAGTGTTTGAGGATTTGTTTGTAGCGCAGTGGTTGTTGAAGGATGAGTTGGGTTGTTGTAATGCTGCAAATAACTTTGTAGTATTCTAGTTTAAGTTACATACCAGGTGGCATATTCTAATGTTTACAGTGTCCCATTCCTGTAAGGTAGGTTTACAAGCTTGTGCATTCCTGTTGCTACTTTCACATCTGTGTTCATTCTGAAGTGGTGATGTACCACTATGGGTTTACGTAGTGATAGTTCCATATGTATAGCATTTGTATGTGTATTCTCAGAGAGACAGTGACTCATTTGCGTACTTGGTGGTTTCAGAGGTTACTGAGGATAGTTTTGAACCCTCATACTTAATACTTTCCCTTTTAAGTATCATGTGGAAAATAGTGCTACTGTCGTTTGTGTACACGTATTGTTTGTCTGAGTGTACTCATTGGGTTCATTGGGGATAGAATTATCCAACACACACTTTAATGCATTTCTTGAATGCGTGATATGATATGATATGATATGGTATTTGTAACGCGCCTATACACAAGTGTTTCAAGGCGCGACGAGGCAGGGAGGGGGGGACAAGGGGAGACAGACAACGATCCTACTAGGCCAGGTGTCATTCAGATCGCGCAAGTGCAGGGGTAGGGGAGGGGGAAAAAGTGCAAGGGGAAGGGGAGGGGGAAAAGTGCAGTACAAGGTAAGTGGCGTACGTAATAAATAAATAAATAGGGCCAGCTGGTGGCAAGTGTGAGGTAAGTGCAGAACAAGTGCTGGGGGAGGGGGGGGGCTGTAGGGATACAGAGACAGTCCCGCAGTGCAAAGGGGTTCCAGGGCATCAGTGCAAGTGGAGAGTGGCAGGGCCCAGGACCGAGGCCGTTTAGAGTGGTCCAGTTGCAGGATCAGTGCAGTTTCAGTGAAAATTAATTAGCAGTTCAGCAGGGGAGAGGGAGAGGGAAAGCAGAAGCAAAGAGGAAGGTTTTGAGGTGCTTCCGGAACCGGAGATGGTTCTCCTCAAGTTTCAGGGAGGCAGGAAGGCTGTTCCAGAGGGAGGCCCCTGCCGCGGAGAGAGATCTACCCCCAGCTCGTTGCTTCGAGAAGCGGCTAACCCTGAGGGAGTTGGAGGCGGATGAGCGAAGGGCTCGGGAAGGAAGATATTTGGGAAGAGAGAGTTGAAGGTATTTAGGACCCAGGCCCCAGAAGGCCTTGTGGACAATGCAGAGGGTTTTGAACTTTATCCTCGCAGCCACTGGGAGCCAGTGTAGAGATTTCAGTCCTGGAGAGATACGGTCCCCGGGCTTGAGGCTAAGGACAAGTCTCGCAGTTCTGTTCTGGATGAGTTGCAGAGGGCGGAGAGTGGAGGCAGGCAGATTAAGATAGAGGCTGTTACAGTAGTCCAGCTTCGAGAGAACCAGGGCTCGGGAGACAGTGAGCTTCTGGGGGAAGGAGAGGAAGGGAAGAATACCTCTGAGGAGGTGCAGCTGGTAGTGTGACCTCTTGGCGACGTCAGAAATATGAGGAGAGAAGGAGAGTGTGGAGTCGAAGATGACCCCAAGGTTTTTTGCCTTGCAGGTAGGAGCAGGGAGGGGGCCAAGGGAGGCAGGCCAGAGAGCTACAGGGAAGGAGGGAGTGGGAGTACCGATGAGTAGAATCTCAGTCTTACTGGCATTAAGGCAGAGGTCATTGGCGGCACACCATTCTTGGATAGCAGACAGACAGTCAGAGATGAGGGAAGGAGAGGGGGAGGCTGAGGGTAGCCTGAAAATGAGCTGGGTATCGTCCGCATAGCACTGGAAATTAGGGCAGAGAGCGGCGATGCGGTGGGCAAGGAGTGCCAGATACTGGTTGAACAGCCAGGGAGAGAGATTAGATCCCTGGGGGACACCACAGGTGGAGAAAAAGATGTCGGAGAGGAAGGACCCCAGTTGGACCTGGGAGGGTCGATTTGAAAGGAAAGAGGTCAACCATGCCAGAGCCTGACCAGTGATACCCAGGTTTTCCCGGAGACGGTTGAGCAGGATGGCATGGTTGACAGTGTCAAAGGCAGAGGAGAGATCGAGCAGAATGAGAACACACGGGGTGTTGGAATCAAGGTTCAAGAGCAGGTCTTCACGGATGTTCAGGAGAGCAGTTTCCGTGCTTCTGGCAGCTCTGAAGCAAGGATATCAAGAGTAACAGATATAGCAGAGTGGAGCATGGAGAGGGCTGTGTCAGGGTGGGAGTCAGCCGAAGGGGTAGGGGGAGGCGAGAAGGTAGCAGCGAAAGCCTCAACTGACACACGCTTCATGGGTCGGATGACCGAGAAGGTGGGTGGCAGTGATGAGGGTGGCTTTACCTGTGGGGTAGGCAGGGTGAGGTGGGAGGATAGGAGAAAGTGATCACTCCAGGAGAGAGGAGTGGAGAGAGGGACGGAGAGGGGAAGGTCAGAAGAGATCAGAGCATCAAGAGTGTGCCCAGCAGAGTGAGTAGGCCCAGATGGGAGAATAGAGAGTGAGAGAGAGTCGCAGAGGTCACGAAAGAGACCAGTGGGGGGACTGGAGGCATCAAGGTGGATGTTAAAGTCGCCAAGAAAGAGGAGTTGAGTGGTTGAGGACAGGAGTGCGGAGGAGAGGTCAGCCCACTCAGAGAGGAAGGAGGAAATTTGACCAGGTGGCCGATAGATAGTAGCCACGGTAAGGGAATGGCTAGGAGAGAGAGAGAGTCGGCAGACAAGGCATTCAAAAGAGGAGTAGGTCTGCGTAGGAGTGACAGTGGCAGGAATCCACTCAGGGAAGATAAGGGCAACACCACCCCCTGCACGGTTGGGCCTGGGCACGGAGAGGATCTTGTAACCGTCAGGTAGGAGTGTGTCAAAGCTGGTGGCAGAGCTGGCTGTGAACCATGTCTCAGTGAGACAAAGGACGTCGAGGTCCAGTTCCTCAAGAAGGTGACAGATATTGGAGGAGTGCTTGATGGCAGAGCGAGTGTTTAGTGTGGCAATGTGGAGAAGGCTGCCATCCTTGAAGAACTTCCGGGGAGGGGTACAGATCAGAGGTACGCCCTGCGGAGGTATTGAAGAAGGAGGTGAAGAAGAAGGAGCACGAGCATGAGGTGAAGAAGGAGCACGAGAGGGGGCAGGGAGGGAGGGTAGAGGCAAGGTAGCCAAGGATAGAGGAGGGGGGACAGCAGGAGAGGAGAGGAAGTTGATGAGGTGTGGGAAGCGTCTATCGAAGAGGTGAAGGTTGGCCTGAGGGCCTTGGACCAAGACGGTCCCGTTAGCGTAGACATTAATGATGGCCTTAGAGGAGTGGAAGGGGGCCAAGAGGACATCCCAACGGGTGCCACCATTAATGGGAGAGGAGAAAGGAGAGAGCACAGAGACCATATGAAGGGTCCATAGGTCAGGCGAAGGCACGAAAAAGAGGATGTCAGTGAGAGTTTCCTTAGAGCAGGCATTAGTGTAGGTGTCAGCGATAGGGAGGCCTGGGTTGGAGACCAGGATGTCCTTTTTAAACTTTTTCCTACCAGATTTAGTGAGGAAAGCAGGATAGTCAATGGAGAAGCAGTTAGAGAAGATAGGCGAGACGGAGAGCACCATGGAGTAAGGAGGGAGGGAGGTGGGGGGGGGGACAGACGAAACGAGAGCACGCAGACAGGAAGTGAGCGGCAAGCACAAGTTACCACAATTAGAGCAGCACCCTAGTATACCACAAATCAGAGCAAACAGTAATGCGTATTAGGTACCGGGCCACCTAAGTTTGAGAATCCTGCGAGGGGAGAAAAAGCACCCTAGTATACCACAAATCAGAGCAAACAGTAATGCGTATTAGGTACCGGGCCACCTAAGTTTGAGAATCCTGCGAGGGGAGAAAAAGCACCCTAGTATACCACAAATCAGAGCAAACAGTAATGCGTATTAGGTACCGGGCCACCGAGTTTGAGAATCCTGCGAGGGGAGAAAAAGCACCCTAGTATACCACAAATCAGAGCAAACAGTAATGCGTATTAGGTACCAGGGCCACCTAAGTTTGAGAATCCTGCGAGGGGAGAAAAAGCACCCTAGTATACCACAAATCAGAGCAAACAGTAATGCGTATTAGGTACAGGGCCACCTAAGTTTGAGAATCCTGCGAGGGGAGAAAAAGCACCCTAGTATACCACAAATCAGAGCAAACAGTAATGCGTATTAGGTACCGGGCCACCTAAGTTTGAGAATCCTGCAAGGGGAGAAAAAGCACCCTAGTATACCACAAATCAGAGCAAACAGTAATGCGTATTAGGTACCGGGCCACCTAAGTTTGAGAATCCTGCGAGGGGAGAAAAAGCACCCTAGTATACCACAAATCAGAGCAAACAGTAATGCGTATTAGGTACCGGGCCACCTAAGTTTGAGAATCCTGCGAGGGGAGAAAAAGCACCCTAGTATACCACAAATCAGAGCAAACAGTAATGCGTATTAGGTACAGGGCCACCTAAGTTTGAGAATCCTGCGAGGGGAGAAAAAGCACCCTAGTATACCACAAATCAGAGCAAACAGTAATGCGTATTAGGTACCGGGCCACCTAAGTTTGAGAATCCTGCGAGGGGAGAAAAAGCACCCTAGTATACCAAAACGTGCTGTATGCTAACTTGCTTTCGGGCGACAGTGTGGAAGGTAATTCTTTATTTGTGCATTTACAAGGGCACTGGTTGGTGCTGGGGAGTAAGGTATAGTAGTTTTGTACCAAAATGACTACATTTTGGCTTCAAGAATATTAAGTAGGCATTTGCAAGATTTGCAGGTAATCTCTGCTTTCGAATGATGGAAGTATCATTGCATTTCCACCATGCGCATTGCTTTCTAATGTATGCACTATAGTGGCCTCCACTGGTTGTGTCGCCTGTGTGGTAGATTATGGCTACTGTTGTGAAGGTTTTCTTGTCAAGTGATACCTGGCCATGTGTGAAGGCAGTAAGTTTGCAGTTGTTTTTGGTTCAATCAGCATTGTATCTTACGAGCATTACAATTACATATTGACTATGTGAGAGTATATGAAGCGTCGACCGATTATCAGAATTGCACCATGTACACAAAATGCTATAGTTTGCATTGTGCACCAGTTGCGGAAATGGAATGGACTCACAATTAGGTATTTCTACATACACAAAGTATTTGTTGGGGACTTGCTCCCGAGTGAGATGGTTGCAGAGACTGCATGTATATTTCCACATGTAGGAAATGTGAAAGATTTAATTTATGAGTATGTTTTTCCTTTCCAGTATTTGTAGTAAGTGCATTAGAAATTCCAGTGGATCTTCTTGGCGGTTAAACGTGACTTACATCATTCCAGCACAGTAGTACAATTCTTGCCTTACTCCTGAGACACTGTAAATGTTGTCAGGATGACTTACTGCATTTCTGTGAAGGACGAGCTTTTGTAAACACAACTGGTCTGCACCATTTAAATACATGTTTTCCACAATTGCTGGCATTTGGAATACAACATTTATTGTGACATTTGCATAGAAATTAACACCTGTTGTATTAGAAAATAAATTAGAATGGACCAGGTCCTTCTCTGTCTGAGTACTTTGGTGGAAGGGTGTGTGGTGTGTTTGAAGAGGCACTTTATTTTATGTGTGGATTTGGGTATGTCTTGTCTTTTTTACTCCTTTTGTCTGTGCTTTTGGTAGTTGATGAGTTCAATGACAGTTCTTTGGCTAACCACCCCATTACAATTGCAACTTCCCCGTGAGGTAATATGGGTGCTATCCAGCTCCCACCGCCACCCCGCAGAAATCCCCAGCCGACAGAATTGAAGTCATTGAAGAACTTCCTAGGCATCGCAATTCGAACATTCACAAAGTGCCAGAGGAGGCGGGGGACCACCATTGTCAAGAGGGCTGCCCTACAAATCATTGACAGTGGAAGCCGTGCCCAAAATCCCATGGTTTTCACTATTCTATCCAGTGTTACCTGTGTATTGTGCTCATGAAAGGACTTAGGGTCATGCCAAACATCGACCCCCAAATACTTATATTAGTCAGTCGACCATTGCTGCGCCAAACTGGGGAGCTGTTCTCGACATCACTCCTTCAAACCAGCAAGGGGGAACAAACTGGACTTTTCAAGACTGACAGTAATGCCAGAGAGCCCCCACAAAGTGGTCCAAAACGTCCAGCAGATATTGTAGATTAGTCTCTGGGTGCTGAACATAGAGCAACTTATCAGTATACATTGATACCACCTGCGTTACCCAGTCTATAGAGATACCAGCATCAGTGTATTCCACTCTCAGAAACACTGCAATCGGCTCCATTGCAAGAATAAATAACAGAGGGGACAATGTGCATCCCTGTTTTGTGCCCTTCTGTAGCTCCCAGGCCCCAGAGTCATGTTGGCCGGTCCTGACCCTAGCCATCGGTTTATCATAGACCAACTCTACCCATTTCCGGAAGCCTGGCCCAATACTATATCACTACAGTGTAGTGTGTAGCCAGTCCCACTTAATCGAATCAAATGCTTTTATTGCACTGAACAGAGCCACTGCCATGGGTTCGCTGGAGGACGCGGCCTATCAATAATATGGGGCAACCTTTGCAAGTTCCAGGCATTTCTTCTTCCCGGGACATAAGCCGTCTGGTCCGGGGGTATCAGGGCACCAAACACAGATTTTAACCAATTGGCTAACAAAGCCGTAAGAATTTAACAGTCCTGATCAATCATCGACAATGACCTATAAGAGCCACAATCCAGCTTGGGTTTATTAGGTTTAATCATAGGTACAATGATAGATTCTCTAAGACTCAGGGAAACAGGCCCTCCTCAAGCTCCCTCCAACGTTACCAGAAGTATAGTCGCTAGCTCTGCCTTAAACTCTTTGTAAAACTCGCCCGGCAGCCCATCCGCCCTTGGGACCTTGCCCGAGGGCAGCCACCGCATGGTGAACCGCAGCTCCTCCACAGTCAATGGGGTGTCCAGGGCAGCCACCACATTACTATTTAAGCTGGGTAGCACCATCTGGGAAAAGGCTTCATTTAGACCTGCATCGCAGCTACTAACGTCCGCCAAGGTCAGAGAGCTATAGTATCGCAAAAAGACGTTGATCTCGCTCTGGGCATTGCAGGTAACGCCACATTCGTTCTTGATAGCATGCATCACCTCTCTTTGGCACTCCAGATGACACAGTCACACCAGTAACCTCCATTGCTTTTTTTCCCCTCATGCAGCTTCTCTGTATATTTTGCATAATCAAACTTGACCAATCTATCCCAGTACGCCATGCATTTGTTTCAGCACTGTGAAGTCCTGAAGAACCACGCCAGCATACATATTTATGCGTAGTACAGGCTCGATTTCTTGTTTGGTTTTGGAGATGGCGTGCACTAAGTCCTTCTGGACACCCCCCATTTTCCCAATTGCAGACCCCCGAGCACAGATTTAAAGGCATCCCACAGAATACTAAGTTTGTCCGGCATTGGTTTCAAAACAGCGCACAAGGGTATCCCTCATGCATTCTCTAAACATCTCATTGTGTAGGGAGACGGCCCTCAACCACTGTGTGGGAATCGGTAGTCTACCGGATGACCTTTGCCATGTGATCAGTAGCGGTGCATGGTTCGAGCGGGCCCTGTATTCCACCTCAATAAAAAAAAGAAAAATAATGAAACTCACCCAGATGTTCGCTACCTGTAAACACATAGTCGATCCGAGTATATACAGGGGCGCAGAACAGTGTGAGTAGCCCCGATTGTCCACATGCAATGACCTCCAGACGTCAGCCAACCGAAGATGCTGCAATAAGGCACCCAGTGTCTTTGCAGGCAGAGGTGTCAGACCTATTCATGGCAGGGCAAAGCGTGCAATTGAAATCCCCACCCCATAACCACATCCATGTTTGATAGGGGGAAAACGTAGGATACCAAGAGTGGGCAAAGGCTGAGGCCTCACGATTAGGTACGTAGTTACAAACCAATAAATTTCCCTGTTATCAAAGTATCAGTGGACTAGTACCATCCTACCCTCGTCATCCCTCTTTGATCGTAGAACCTTGAAGGGCACTGACGGCGCTATCCAAATAAGCAACCCTCTGGTGAATGTCGAGTAGGTAAAACGAAAGGACGTCCCACCCCACTTTTTCGCCATCACCTTTTGCCGCTCAACAGTGAGGTGTGCTTCCTGCAGCATCGCAACCTAAATCTTGTTTCTACACAGGTAACTGAGCACTCTATTCTGCTTCACAAAGCTATTAAGACCACGCGCATTCCATACAACTGCCCGCACTAGGTGATCCATGAGTTACGTACACCATATGGGGGAACCTCGCATCTAGGCCCTCCCAGAACAGCCACCCGATTCATAAGCGGGTCCAGAGCACAACCCGGGTAGGAGGCATCGCTAACACCATGATGATCAGAAAGGGGCCACTGAAAGGGCCCACGGACCGGCAGGGGCAAACCACACAAATCCAACCCACCAAAAAACAAAAAAAGAAAACCAAAGAGGAAAGGAAAAAATAATGAATTCACTAAAACCACACAATAGCCCAATAGTACACAGCGTATTCACGCTCAGCCGCTTTTTCCACATGCCTTACAACCTAACTCTACCCAGGCCATGAGTAGCAGCAGACACCTCTGAACTGGTGTCAGAAAGTCAACAGCAGCGGGGGTACCCCAACTGCAGCAGCCGTAAGCCAGTAAAAATGAGCCAGCAGACTAGACAACGCCATAACTCCAGTCCCCTGCACCTCGCAAATCCTCCAATGTCATGCACATCGTTAAGAGTGTCACTGACTTTCTTTCCTCGTGGGACACACACCTGCCATCGCCCTGTCCCTCCGGGAGCTAAGTGATCCCATTTGTGTCCATCCAAGCATTCGCTTTGTTTGTGTCCTCGAAGAAAGTTGCCCTGCACTTGTGCAGCACCTTCAGTTTGGTGGGATATATCAACATATACCACAAAAATTTGCCTTGCGCAGGCACTTCTTGGTGGGGTTGACATGGCTCTTTTTCTTTGGACCTGCAGCATGTAGTCAGGGAAAATGGAGAGTCTCGTGGAGGACCATTCTATGATTCCTCCATCCCAGCCAAAGGCAAGAATTCTTTCCCTATCTTTATAATTCAGGATGCATGCAATCAATTGTCTCAGAGGGGCCCCCGGGGGAGGCTGTTTAGCAAGGGATCAATGCACACACACTGCTGCAAAGCCCTGCAAGAGCCTGCAGGGACCCACCTCCTGCAATAGCAAAGTCACAACATACCCCGTGGGGTCTTCACCTTCCACACCCTGCGGGTGCCCACTATTTTTCCTCCTGGCCCGGCCTTCCTGATCCTCAGCGCAGAATTCTAGGATCTTGTCAACTGTCGAATTTCCGACTGCACACTCATGACATTTGTGGTAGTCACTCGCACCTGCATCTCCGCCTCATTCACACTATCCGCCAATGTTCGCACAGCCTGCCTGAGCAAGCCAACATCCACAATCACTTAGTCAATCTTGTGCTGCACTGCCGACTGTAACACCACTATCGCAGCCAGCACCCTGGAATCTGCATGCTGCTCCACTGGATGGGCGGGGGCCGCAGCACGCTTCTCACCAAGCGAGGGGTCCCCAAAATCTACATTCGCACATGCACAGGCCTCCATCTTGGTTTGCTTGTAGTGTCCCTTTGTATGTTTCCGAGGCAGGTGTGCAAAGGTGAAAGCGGCAAGTAGTCACAATATCCAGGAGCTACATGCTCTCAGAGGCAGGCACAGCAGGATTCCACACACAGTCAGGAAGGGACTCCGCAGGCCTCCAACCTTCCCCAGCAATGGTGCAGCCCACAGGGGCCTCTGTCGTGCCCGCCAAGCAGGTGTCTCTCAAACAGGTCCAGGGCCCCGCCAAGATCGCTATGCACCAAGGGAGGCCCCAACCATACCTCCAGGAGACCAGCCAAGTTACGTATGGCAAGCCCTGACTCCGAACCAAAAGTCCACCAAAAGCAGATCACAGCTCCCCATCTCACCCACAAATCGTCACAGGAGCAGGCGTGCAGGTTGGTCCCAGCACGTCAAGCACATGCACCACTTCTGTCCCGCTGAGCAGCCTCTAAAAATGGCTTTAACGTGCATCCACCCAGCAGGCGCTAATTTAAAAAAAATAATAATTTCAATAGTTCATTACAAACTTTTAAAATATAAATTAAAAGCCAAAGAAAGAACAAAATCGTCACACTTTTTCTCTCTATTTTTCTCTTATGAGTCCATCTGTTGTCGAGTGACATTTTCAACACTACCTAGAGTCTTTTCCATTGCTTCCAAAAAGAAAGTTAAGGCAACCGTTACTTGTTTATTTTCACCTTTGTGGAATAGACTCCAGGCGTCGTCCATATTTTTTCAGGTTTTTAGTATGTTTACTCTCTCAAGGATGGATTGTCTGATGTCTTCAAACTTAGGGCAGAGCAAAACCAAGTGTTTTAACGATTCATTTGGTTTTTCGCAGAAACGGCAATGTTCATCAATTGTTAAGCCCTTATTCCAGATATTCTTTTTTTCCTTAGTTCGATACAGGTTTAGATGGAACATCATAAATGATCTTCTCTTAAACTTGGAAGGACATTTTTTGAGGTAGTTTGGCATTTTGTGGCATTCAGGAGCTTCAGAAGGAGCGTTCTTCATACACCGGTGTGCTCTTCGTTGTTCTGATGTTTCAAACCAATCTTGGTCCCATAACTTCCTTTTGATGTTATTGGGTTTTGGATTAGCGTGTCAATATCCGATGCCAGGTGGATTAGTATTTTTTCACAGGCTTCTTAACCCAGTCCAAATATGAAATTTCTCTGCTTAGGTCTTCTAGAATCTAAGATTTGGAACTGCGGCAGATCATCCGCCCCCATGATTTTTCGGTATAAAATTAAGGTGTTCCATTGAATTCGGGCATTTATCGAGATCATGCCGAATTCATACCGGAGACCCGCAAACGGGGCTCCCTTTGGCAGTTGCAAAATCCTGGTCCAAAGAGTATTTTCACACCATTGCCAAATTTTATGGGTGCAGCCCAGCATAGTTTTGGCTCCAAATATGAGTGATGGTATTACTTTGGCTCGATAAAATTCCATCACTGGTTTTAGACTGAATTTGCCATATTTCCTGTTAATCACTGCCCCTTGGGCCATTAACACTATGCACTCTCGCCTTATTCTTTGAATCCTTGGGTCGTCAGTTATATTCGAATTAATTGTTACGCCCAAGCATTGAACTTGGTTTACTCGGGCTACTAAATCGGCTCCAATATACCACTTTGGATCTTTCGTATTTTTCTTCACCTTCTTGGTCCTCAGGTTTTGTAGAATCAAGATCTCCGTTTTGCTCGCATTGATTGTTAGACCATTTTTTTCCATGTAGATTTTCACAGCAGTTAGTTTTCGCTGCAGTCCGATAGGGATTTGGTCTAATATAACCATATCGTCTGCATAGACCATGTGGCCCAAATCTCTTTCATTGATCTTGGGGGGAAAAGATCTCACTTTGGAGAAAGCCCCACCCACATCGGAAATTAGGAGATTAAACAGCGTAGCTCCGAGCGGACATCCCTGCTTTACACCCCTAGATGTCGGGATTTGGGTGGAGAGAAACCCAGCCTGATTTAATCTTATCCGGATTGATGTCTCGGAGTGTAGATCGTAGATTGCTGTGATGAGGTCTCCTGGGCAGCCTAACTGCTCGAGCTTTTGCCATCGAATTTGCCGGTCCACACTGTCAAATGCATATGCTAAATCTAGGAAAGCTACATATACCTTGCTGTTGGTCTTAATTGCTTCCATCTTTAGAATGTTCAGCATCAACAGGTTTAGGGAGCATCCTACTCCCTCACAAACCCTGTTTGTATGATGTCGTATGTCTTTGTTTCTTTTATCCACTTGACTAGTTGGTTAAGAATCTGAGTGGAGAAGATTTTACCCACTACATCAAGCAATGCTATTGGTCTGAAATTTCCTGGCTGGGCTCTACCTCCTTTTTTTAAATATAGGCACAATGATGCTCTTCTTCCATGAAGTTGGAATTCTTTTTTTTGTTTGTATGTTCAGGAATAGGTTAAAACAAAATTTTGACCAAGCTTCAGGATGTTCTTTAAGGAGATAATTTGTGAGCCCGTCAGGACCTGGGGCTCTTGAGGAACTAAGGTTTTTAATGTTCTTTAAAATATCTTCTTCAGAAATTCAAAGGTTCCAGTCTTTTTTTGATTCAGGTAGTTCATAAACGGTTTTAGTTTGTTTAGAAAACAGCTCTGTGTAGTGTGTTATCCACTATGCTTCTGACAACATACTTGATAAGAGAGTTCTTTGTGGAGCCTCAACTTTGTTTATGACCGCCCAGTATTTGCCCAGGTTTCCATTTGACATTACATTTAACATTGCTTCGGCATCTTCTTGCAGCATGTTCTGCTTATGCGATTTTAACCAATTTTTATATAGTTTTTTGCTCTTATTGAATTCAATCCACCATTCCGGTTTTCCTTCTCACTTTAATTGCCTTTTAATTTTTTGGCGGCTCTCGTTTTCCTAGTACTATTTTTTGGTCATACTTGTGTTTGCAGTTAAAATTGGCCTTTCTTAAACCATAATCCTTCTCAGAATATTGGTCAAACAATGTGGTATACTCCAGTGTCTATGCCATCCTTGTGAGTATTTTCCAGAATTTCAGTCATTTTTGAGATTTTCCTTTCATTCAATCGAATTCTGTTTCTGCCGGGTTCAACAGTAATCGGAGCTCTCTAATGCTCTCTATCATTTCGGTGAAATCCATTTATAGTGACCATTACTAAGTCATGATCACTTTGAGGGTAATTCATAGAATTCAGCGCACAAGTGGCACACGCGGCTGGCGCACAGTGTGCGCGTGTGAATTTCTGTGCCAGCCGCGTGTGCTAAAATCCATTTCCGCGCACAGCGTATTAATGGATTTTAGTTTCCAAAACCAGCCGTGGCGCAGAGTGGCGCAGCGACCCTGCAGCAGCGCCAGTTACGCCCCCAACCCCTCCCCGTGCGCCATGCACAGCGCACAAATCCTGTACATGGCGCACAGGCCCCCAACCACGAAAACGCCTGTAAAACTCCCCGCGCACCCCTCCGAATACACGTACCCCGCTGCATGGGGAGTGTCACATGCGATTGGAGCGGGGTACGTGTATAACAGGGGTTCGCGGGAAGTTTCACATGCAAAATGCCCTGTGCGAATGGGGTATATGTATTCCTGGGGTGCGCGGGAAGTTTCACACGCGATAGGGCCTGTGCCAGTGAGGTATGTGTATTCCTGGGGTGCGTGGGAAGTTTCACACCCGATAGGCCCTGTGCCAGTGGGGTATGTGTATTCCTGGGGTGCGCGTGAAGTTTCACACGCGAAATGCCCTGTGCGAGTGGGGTACCTGTATTCCAGGGGTGCGTGGGAAGTTTCACACGCAATTGGAGATGGGAACGTGTATAACAGGGGTTCGCGGGAAGTTTCACACGCGAAATGCCCTGTGCGAGTGGGGTACGTGTATAACAGGGGTTAGCGGGAAGTTTCACACGTGAAATGCCCTGTGCGAGTGGGGTACGTGTATTCCTGGGGTGCACGGGAAGTTTCACACGCGATAGGCCCTGTGCCAGTGGGGTAAGTGTATTCCTGGGGTGCGCGTGAAGTTTCACAGGCGAAATGGAAGTTTGGGGGTATGTGTATTCCTGGGGTGCGCGGGAAGTTTCACACGCAATTGGAGAGGGGAACGTATATAACAGGGGTTCACGGGAAGTTTCACACGCGAAATGCCCTGTGCGAGTGGGGTACGTGTATTCCTGGAGTGCGTTGGAAGTTTCACACGCGATAGGCCCTGTACCAGTGGGGTATGTGTATTCCTGGGGTGCACATGAAGTTTCACACGCAAAATGCCCTGTGCGAGTGGGGTACGTGTATTCCTGGGGTGCACGGGAAGTTTCACACGCGATTCGAAAGGGGAACGTATATAACAGGGGTTTGTGGGAATTTTCACACGCGAAATGCCCTGTGCGAGTGGGGTACGTGTATTCCTGGGGTGCGCGGGAAGTTTCACACGCGATTTTGCAGTCAGAGCGGGGTACGTGATTTTCGGGGGTTCGCGGGGAGTCCTACACGTGAATTGGCAGTGTGGGTCCTCCCAGGTGTTCCCTCTACACCCTCCATGGCCCCTACAGGCAGCCCACACTACAGGGGACTACCCTGCACCCCTGGTCATGTCCCGCAGGCAGCCATTCCACCATGGGCATGCCCCCCAGCCAAGCCAAATACCTTGCACTAGTGATCACCAACTCATGTTCCCCAGCACCCCCACCCCCCAGCAGTGAGGGGCACCTGCCAGCAGGCCCCCACTCATGTCCCCCAGTGCCCCCACCCCCCAGCAGTCAGGGGCACCTGCCAACAGGCCCCCACTCATGTCCCCCTGCACCCCCACCAGTCAGGGGCACCTGCCAGCAGGCCCCCAATCATGTCCCACACATGTCCCCCAGCACCCCCACCCCCCAGCAGTCAGGGGCACCTGCCAGCAGGCCCCCACTCATGTCCCCCAGCACCCCCATCCCCCAGCAGTCAGGGCCACCTGCCAGCAGGCCCCCACTCATGTCCCCCAGCACCCCACCCCCCAGCAGTCAGGGGCACCTGCCAGCAGGCCCCAACTCATGTCCCCCAGCACCCCCACCCCCAGCAGTCAGGGGCACCTGCCAGCAGGCTCCCACTCATGTCCCACACATGTTCCCCAGCACCCCCACCCCCCAGCAGTCAGGGGCACCTGCCAGCAGGCCCCCATTCATGTCCCCCAGCACCCCACCCCCCAGCAGTCAGGGGCACCTGCCAGCAGGCCCCCACTCATGTCCCCCAGCACCCCCACCCCCAGCAGTCAGGGGCACCTGCCAGCAGGCCCCCACTCATGTCCCCCAGCACCCAACCCCCCAGCAGTCAGGGGCACCTGCCAGCAGGCCCCCACTCATGTCCCCCAGCTCCCCCACCCCCAGCAGTCAGGGGCACCTGCCAGCAGGCCCCAACTCATGTCCCACACATGTTCCCCAGCACCCCCACCCCCCAGCAGTCAGGGGCACCTGCCAGCAGGCCCCCACTCATGTCCCACACATGTTCCCCAGCACCCCCACCCCCAGCAGTCAGGGGCACCTGCCAGCAGGCCCCCACTCATGTCCCCCAGAACCCCCACCCCCAGCAGTCAGGGGCACCTGCCAGCAGGCCCCCACTCATGTCCCCCAGCACCCCCACCCCCCAGCAGTCAGGGGCACCTGCCAGCAGGCCCCCCACTCATGTCCCCCAGCACCCCACCCCCAGCAGTCAGGGGCACCTGCCAGCAGGCCCCCACTCATGTGCCACACATGTCCCCCAGCACACCCACCCCCCCCCGCAGTCAGGGGCACCTGCCAGCAGGCCCCCACTCATGTGCCACTCATGTCCCCCAGCACCCTCACCCCCAGCAGTCAGGGGCACCTGCCAGCAGGCCCCCACTCATGTGCCACTCATGTCCCCCAGCACCCACGTCATGATGATCCTCAATCATGAGCCTCATGTCCACCCACACCACACCCCATGCCACCCCAGCCCAAAGACCCAGACAAGTATTGCATCCACCCACAGAGAAATGGCCATTACATGATACAACCCGAATGCAAGTATGTACATGAACACATGTCCGTCACACACACACAATGGGTACAAGTGAATGTGAAAACCCATATCATAACATGCATGAAACCAATGAGAGAATACCACACATCGAAGTATGAAACAAAAATGTATTGAACACAACATGAATGTAATGAAAAAAAAATGCAACAATGGGAATAAGAAATAAAATGCAGCATGTCTGGAAAAAAATAAAAAATATGAAATCCGAATCCAAAGAACTCTAAATGAAAATTTGTCCAAAGTCTCAGTCCAACAAAGCAAATCCAAGGGAAAAAAATATATGAAATCCATTGCACCATGGTGAAATTAAAATAAAAACGAGAAACATCCACTGTTCAACTATATACAAATCACCAATCCAGGATCCATGAGCCCAACAAATGAAATGAAACCTACAAAAAAGACCTACCTAATAATGAACTATATACAAAAATGTGGTGCATTGTCCAAGCGGCCCAAAATAAAAAAAAAACAGAAAGGAAACCTAACACTATCTAACTACTTACAATGGCAGTGGGCTAGTCCGACGGCTCACTTATTGATGTCCCGGGCCAGGGCATCATCGAACTCCCGCTCAATGTCCTGGAGGTGGTCCTCTTCCATGTCATCGGCGGTTCGCAGGGACGCCGACATGTTCACCTCCAACTCCCTGCGAATTGCCTCGAGGCACTCGGCCTGCCTCAGGGCCCTCTGCATGGAGTTCTCCATCCTGACCATTGTGAGCCATGCCTCTTCCGCCCGCTGCCGCTCCCCATCTATGGCGTGGCCCAACCTCTGCCACACGGAAGACACTTGCAATCCGGGGTCCTCCTGCCCTATGGCCGATGCCTGCCCCTCCGATGTTGAAGGCCCCGAGCCATCATTGCTCCCACCATGTTGCTGCTGCTGTGCCTGCGCCCTGGCTCTTGCTGCCTGCACGTCCTCCTCCGGCTGGGATGCAGTTGTTGTGGTGGCCACCCCTGCTGGACGTCTGACTCCCAACTGTGGCAGGGATGTCTCCTCCACCAGCCTGGCCGCTGGGTCAGGGGCAGCTCCACAGGGTACCCAGGTGACACATGGGTGGGAAGATGGCATGGAGGACGATTGGTGTGTAGGGGGTTCAGGTGAGGAGGGGGTCGCAAGAAGGTCCAGCACACGGAGGAATCCAGCACCAGTGACCCGTCCCAGTAGGTCAACGCGGTCAAAGAGGCATGCGAGACGACGTGCAGTCTCTCAACGAAAAGATTGCAGGTCACCTCGCATGCCCCGTTGATGCAACGCTATCCCACTCAGGACAGGTCCCGGATAGCCACGTCCGCAGAGAGAGGAAGGCCAGTTGTCGTGCGTTCAACCCCTCCCTGAAAACGGGTCTGGACGTAGGCATCCCTGCTGGTGCCAGATGATGCAGTGACAGGATCAGGGACAGGATTACACACAGGCACCTCCGCGGCGCCCTGTGCTGCCTCCTGTCCCTGCCCCTGCACTGCACCACTAGCACCAGTGGAATCCCCACCTCCAGACCCCGTGTGTGTCCCTTCTGCGGCCTCCTCCTCCACCAAACCCCCCACCAACCTGGATGACTCTGTGCCATCTTCCTCCGTTGGACCCTGTGGGGTGTCAGCTGCCCCTTCTGCTGCCGAGGAGTCCACCTCCGACCTCTGCCTGGACCTACTCTCGGCAGCTGCGGCCTGGGACGCGGCACCAGACTCCTCACTCCCAGACGAGATGACAATCTGGGAGGGGAGCCGGGCCTTGCGTCTCCGGCTGGTGGTGTGATCCCTGCCACTGTGCTCCACAGCACCCTCTCCGCCCTCTTCATCAGTTGACGCTGCAGACAGGGAGAGATAAAACACAGACATCAGGGCACTGTACAATGGACTGATACACACATGACAGTTGCACATGAGTGGCAGTGCCAAACTTCAGACATGGCATCACACTCCACGACACACATGTAATTTCAACTCACACACATGAGCATTTCCACAGCAATATTGCACCAGGCAGCAACATCCATACACATACAACAGCATGAACAGCCGAAGGTGAGCCTGACATCACATGAAACACAGGGAGTGCACTAGACATGCACACATGCCACCACACTTACATGCATGTCTACATGCATGTCTACATGTCTACAACTGTCGCAGTGTTGCACACTTGTCAAAGACTCACACATGCACATGTACAGAGTGCAGATTCATGCAGCAGGAACCACCATCCATGTGTGACACCACAACCATGCCAACGTACATACACAGAAATTCAAACATGTGTGCTACGACACCTGCATTTGCCCAGCATGCTTACCAACACATACACCATCGATGTGTCTCACACCTAAGAGGACTCCCATGTGGCATCCTCATGCCCCTGTTCATACACATCCCTACGAAAACACATGTGCAACCTGCACACTACTGGCACACCACCACACGCACAGGGTCCAATCAGTATGCATGTACACTTACCGCTCGACTCCAGATGGGTCTGCCTCTCAAGGACCTGGACGTGGAGCGCTGGGCATATGTGTTCCAGGATCCTCATCTGGTGGTCGGACAGGTGCCCCCAGAGCCCCTTGGCATCTGCTGCCTTCAAGAGGCGCTGAGCCTTGTTGAGGGTCCTGGACCAGAAGTCCTCCCAGCGCTTCTTGACATGGTGTAAGTCACGGACTGCCACCCCCTCCGCGTTGATGGCAGTCACGATGTCCATCCAGATCATGGTCTGTACTTCATTGTCGGCGCGCGAACATCCAAAGAGAGCATCACACTGCCCCAGGACTTGCTCCACCAGGACACCAACTGCCCTGGCACTGAAGCTGGTGGCCCTCTGCCTCTCTGGCTGGGGGTTGCCGGTGGTGCCAGATGGTGTTGTGCCCGACATGGCAACCCCAGAGGCAGGAGTGGGTGGGCAACTGGGTCCTGGGGCTGGGCTGTGGAGCGATGGTATCCCAGTCAGGAGTCTTCGGTTGCAGCAGGGGTGGTCACAGCAACTGCACCCCTGGCTGACGTGCAGGCAGCAAATAACAGGGCACATGGGCAGCAGGCAGTCAGGCAGCAGCAGATGGCAGGTGGGAGTGTGCTCGGGGCTATGGGGGGCAGTAATTCGGCCTTCTGGGCAGGAGCGTGATCTTCTGTGTGTTGTTGCGTAGCCAGCTTGATACTGAGTGATTTGGCACGTGAAAATCTTGCACGTCAGCGTGTAATTCGAGGAAAGGCCCTTCGCGCATAAGCGCAACAGCACACGTACGCGGTTTCATTGGACCAAAGGCCCTTAGCGCGTAAGCGCTTCTTTGACGTGACTCGCGCGGGTGTTTCCCTCGTGACGTGGGCATCGTGGTTCAGCGCATGTGGAAAAACTGCACGTCCGCATGTGGATGCGTGTAATCGGAGGAAAAGGCCTACGCGCATAAGTGACGTGACGCGCTCGTTTCCATCAACACGGGTGCATGTTCATCGTACACGTCCAAAAACTGCACGTCCGGGTGTCAGCTCGTGTAATTGAAGGAAAGGGCCTTAGCGCATACACGCGTAAGTGACGCTGTACATGTTGGCCGTTTTAAAAAGGTATGTGTAGGACCCCATTCCCTTGTACGTGCTTTTCGTGGAGAGCGAGTGGGTGAATTCTGTACTTCTTGTCGGTTCACACGCGATTACGTCACAGCGTTTCAAGTTCGTACTCCCTGTTCCCTCTGACAGCGTTCTTTTTTTTTTTTGGGCCTGTTTCCTCAAACAGCGTTCACTTTGTCTTTTGTGCTGTCTCCTCAGACAACGTACAGTTCTTTTGGCGGCGGTGTTGCCTATGCGCACATGCGCGTTTTTTTCACGCTATTTTTCCAGGCAGACGGTGAGTCGCGCACGCATTTACCAACTGTGCTTGCCCCGTGTGTCGCGTACCCCTTCAGAGGTCATTGTAGGCTGCGTGTAACACGTGTACGCTTGTTGTGTTTCTGGGTGCCACAGCATAGTGCGTGTTCATTTTTCCACACACGTGGTCTACGAGGGGTTGCGTGCACGTTACTTTTTGTTTTTGGGGTGCCTGTGCGTTGCGTGACCCTTCATCTTCCCCCAGGGGTCACAGACAGCCTTGCTAGAGCACTAGGGTACGAATTCCATCTAGTACCCTACCCCTTTCACCCCCAATTGCCCAGGACAATTGTTTACTGCAACTACCATACGCACAACAACATCAGTGCCATGGTTGGGAGGCGACCTAGCGATAAGGGAGGCAAAGGTGGGCGACCTCCAAAAGGTGGGCGTGATGGGCGCGGTAGGGGACATAGCCAGGATTTGCAGGGTGCCCCTGGACCCCCATGTGTGGAGGACCAATCAGGGACACCCATGCCCCCCCCCAGGTTGAGGGAAACGTGGCTGACACCATCCCAGCTCAGCCCTTGTTGGACCAGCCCATTCTGGCACCTGAGCCGGCACAGGATGACTCCCAGGCTGACTTCCAGGTCAGCAATTCTAAGCCACGTGTGTCGGTGCAAGCTGGTGTCACCAGGCCACGTGGATCTGGGGCAGCGATGTCATCTGCTGCCCCAAGTAGGCAGGGTGGGGAGGCTGCAGGGGCAGCTGCAGCTCTATCCACCCCAGCTCTGAGTCTCCCAGCCGCGACAGTGTCGGTCATGGTCCATCAAACTGACGTTGCCCCTGCCAACATCACACTTCAGCCAATGCCTGCACCAAGACCTATGGTCATTGTGCCTTTGCACACTCCCAGTACCCAGTCCACCTGCGCTTCTGCCCCTACTGACCAGAGCGGCGCAAG
This sequence comes from Ambystoma mexicanum, assembly GCF_040938575.1. Lineage (NCBI taxonomy): Eukaryota > Metazoa > Chordata > Amphibia > Caudata > Ambystomatidae > Ambystoma > Ambystoma mexicanum. The sequence goes on from NC_090929.1 coordinate 809,941,829, forward strand.
CCACTCAGGCTCAGCTCCACCTTTGAAGAAGAGGAAGAAGGGTGCTCTGGCACTACAGGCTGAGACCCCAGACACAGCTACCCAGTCCGGCAGGTCAAGGAAGCCTAGCTTTAATGACCCCGAACTTGATGCACTTGTGAGCTATGTGTCGGCATATAGCCGCAAAATGTTGGTGACTGCAGGGTGCAAGACCACACCTGGTCAACGTAGGGCACACTGGCAGACCATCGCGCACCGCATAAGTGCCCTTGGATTTGTGAGGCACACAGCTGATGATTGCTACAAGCGGTGGAATGACCTGAAACGCAGATCAAAGAACAAGCTGGCCTCAAATCATGCCACTACTCTGGTGACTGGCGGTGGGTCTCCACAAGAGGACAACAGACTCACTGAACATGAGTCTGTTGCTGGGACCTTCGTCACAGAGGAACAGATCCAAGGTGTGGGAGAACTACCCGATTACGACGCATTGTCCGGCGAGTGCCCATGCGTGTATGTGTAATTCATGTGTATGTTGTTTGGGTGACGGGTTCTGATTGAGTGCCAGGTGAGGGTGTGTACTCCTGAGTGTTATGGGTCACCCATTTGCTTCCTCCCATACATTCACGTGCCTTGGATTTGGGTATGACTGTATCCCTTCTGCACACAGTGGCCAATTACGTCCACATTAGTGCACTTTACCTTGAACGGTCATCTTGCAACTACATTGTTCAGATTTTGTAAGTTTTCATTCAGGCTGATTGTTTCCAGTCTCCCATTTTTACTACGCATTATTCTGCCCTATTGCAACATATGTGATATGCTTCGGTCATTGTTTACAGCCCACACTGGGCCACTACTTTTACCTGGTTAAGTTAATGATTACACCATTCAGGCCGATGGAGTATTGGGCTGCAGACATTTTTATTAGGGCCTGTTTGCATGTGGAAGATGACAGATGTTTCCTGTAATGTTAAAGTGACCAACCATTAATCAGCCCACAATGGCTGTGTTATTGGACACTAGATGTGTTTCAGTGTGTGGCACATGCATATTTTGCAACACTATTCAGCATCATTCTTCGCATCATGTCGATGTGACATGATGTGTGACAGTACTCATTCACTGACATATTGCTGTAGTTTTGTAATTTACCGTGGCTATGCTACATGACATCTGTGTGGTGGCATGTGTCATGTATGTGTATTGGACATGCCACTCACAGCCTGATGTGTGATGCCAGTGCTACCCAACATGCTGCAAATGTGTTGCATATCCATCTTGCTCTCCCCAGTGTCTGCCTTTTTGACTCCACTTCCAAATCTTTGACAGTGCATGTATGGCAGGGTTATAGTCATGTGGGACATGTGTAATTCATGTACTGGATCTCTGGCTTGTCACGGCCTATGTGTGTTCTATGGTGCTCATGCCTGTTTCCATTTTTTGTCTTTCATGTTTTTGCAGGTGATGACACACTTGGTGCTGTTGAGGTTGAGGAGATGGTGCAGACCCAGGAGGAATCTCAGGCATGACCGGACACCAGTGGGGGACGTGGTGTGGTGGTGGGTGAAAACCCAATGTTACTGCAGACCATACTGTCCAGGGGTGCCTCTGGGTGCACCTCCCCAGACCTCTGTTCAGGTGCTGAGTCAGATGATGAGACTTATGTGCAGTCGCAGGTAAGTGTTTCTGGCAGGGATTCTGTTCTGCCCAACCCACCTGGACCAGGGGTAGAACCCTCTATGGGGATGTTAGTGTTGGTAGGTCCGCCTTTGGCGGTTACGGATGCAGGGTCACACTCCACAGCATCTGATCCTGTTCCTGGGCCAGCAGATCAGAGGGGGAATGCAGTCCTGCAGCCTCAGGCAGTGCCAGCACAGCAAGGTGCAGATCGCCTTGCCCCAAACAGGTGTGGTGCCCGTCGACGCGGTGGCCGTGCGCCACCAGGCAATACTGTATGGGAAAACTCCATGTACAGTATGGCAACCCAACAGGCAGCATCAGTAGAAATGATGGCTCAGGCAATGGAGAGGGTGGCCATTTCCATTATCCCCTTTGAAAGGCAGATGGAGCAACAACAGCAGGCAACAGACTCCATTTGCCAATCACACAGGGAAGACATGTTGGCGTCCAACAGGGACAGATGGGCGGCACTGGAGACTCTGCGTGAATCCATATCAATAGAGTCCCAGGGCCAGAGGGAAGCCCTGAGGGTAGAACTACATAACCTCAGGCAGACTCTGGTTGCACTTGAGGCTTCCAGTAATTTAAGGGCAGAACAGCAGCTGGAGCAGCTCACACCTTCGCTCTCAGCTGAGCTGCATGCAACACGTGAGGAGATCCGGGCATCACGTGAGGCCATGCGTGCAGAAATGCTGGCAACCGGTGATGTGTTGCATGGGGATCTCCGCACTTTAATCCTCCAGAATCAGACCTTCCAGACCTGCATGCTTGCTGCCATGGAGGACCATACCAGGGCTTTGCGTGGGCTGCCTCCCATAGTGCCACCGCCTCCTGATGCAGCAGCAGAGGATGAGCAGAGCGACAGCAGTTCTCCCACAATGGCATAGCCGTGCAGGCCATGAGCCCAAGGAGGTATTTTTTTTTTCGCAACATCCACGCAAGTGGGTGTTGGTGTGCACCCTGTCCTCAAACCTCCTGGGTGGCCTCCCCCACAGCCCACTGCCCCCCACATGGCCATTTTTTTTTATTTTTTTTTACCGTGTGTTGCCTTGTGTGGCTCCCGTGGGCATCCACTGTATTCCGGCTGGGCACATGCAGGCTTGTCCTGAGTTTGGGTTAGATGCTTGGGTTCGTGAGACACACACCCCTCCTGCTTCCCGTTTCCATGGGCTTGCAAAGGGTGTGACCAAGTGAGAGTGAATTACACAGTGACGTTGGGCTCCCATGAGCTGTGTGGGCAGTCTGTAGTCAATACTGTGTAGACATCCCTAGTGGATATTGTTGTTGTATTGTACACTGCATGGTGTATTGATATGTGCTTGTGCATCCATGTCTTACTCCTAATCTGCAGGTTCCTTCCTCATGTCTTCACAAGGCCGTCTACTTTGCAGATGCAGTTCATGTTGTATGCAGTACACTGAGACATTTGCGTGGCAGCAACACTCTACAGTTGTAAGGGGTTGATGTGCTGGCGTATTCAGGGTGTAAGACTACCACTACTTGAACTTAGTACTGTCATGTTTTTGCATTTGTTCATGGTGTGTTGCAGCATTGTGTTGGTGGCAAGTATTTGGTAATGTGTGCTGTTAGTTATACATTACTGGGAGCATATTGTGTGTGGGCAGTTTCCATTAGGGACAGTGTACTTTGTGACACTTGTGTCAGGTCTTGTGCATTGTTTTTTTTGCTTTCACATTGCATGACATGCCATGGTGTGTTTGGTGGTGGAGCTGGGGAGGGGTTGGGTGACATGGTGCTGTTCTCATGTTGTATTTAGCAAGGGGGTAATGAATTTAGAAGCATAGATGTATGTCTTTTGATGACACAGCATTGGTGGTGTTTGGGTAGGTAGGGATGCACACAATGTAACACTTCCAGGTGACCAATCTCAGACTGGTATGGTTGTGACAGTGGAGTGTCCCTTATGTCATCATCATTGAATGTCAGCTGGTATGTGCCAGGGCTGTGTGCACTCCACAGGGGTGTGATTTTATGTGAAGTAATTAGCCACCAGCTGCGTACGGGCTGCCTCACCACGTGCCCTTTCCCCACCCATGTGCAGCAGGCGTGCATGTGGTTGGGGATGTGGGGGCACCACCATGTCCACCGGCAGGCCTCGACGTGTTGCAACGTTGTGCAGGACACATGCTGCCACTATGATCCTGCACACTACTGGGGGAGCATATAACAGCTGCCCACCAGAGCGGTCAAGGGAGCGAAAGCATGACTTGAGCACTCCGAATGTGCGTCCACTATGCCCCGCGTTGCAATATGGGCTGTGTTGTATCTTACCTCGGGTGGCGTGGTGGGGTTCCGAATTGGCGTCATCATGTGGGTGCTCAGAGGGTAGGCACTATCCCCTGGGGAGGTGGTGATGGGTATCATTAGTGGGGTTGTGACATTACTCAGTATCTGACATGCATGCATGTGCAGTGGCATTTATACCCACCAAGCAGCCATGTATCGCCATGCCGCCCAGCGTCTAGGTCCCGGTTTAGGGTTGACATTCTGTAAATGAAACTGTCGTTGGTGGACCCTGGATAGTTGGCATATACTGAGGTGATGATTCCCTTGGCATCACATACTACCTGCACGTTGATGGAATGCCAGTGCTTGCGGTTTCTATAGATGTGCTCAGATGACCTGGGGGGACGTAGAGCCACATGGGTGCAATCAATGGCACCTAGCACTTTGGGGAATTGTGCCACCCCATAGAAATCCTGGACGGCAGCCTGCCTTTCTGCAGGTGTTCTGGGCAGGTATATGTGCCTGCGGACTGATGGGCGTGCAGTCATGATGGCCACTGACTGCGTGGCCTGTGACACCCCCCCGACTTTAGCAGTCCATTGAGGACCTTCTCCAGGGGGCTGAGTGCTTGGGAGCACAGGGTGGGTGATGTGAGGTCATCCTCCCACTCACTCACCAGGTCGAGTATTATGTGAGGTGGAAACCTGTACCTCCCATACACCTGGTCATCAGGCATCCCAAAAAGGCTGGTTCTGGGTGTAAAAAATTCTGGGCCTGACTATCCTCCTCCTCCTCCTGCGGTATCCCATGACCACTGCTGCTAGGAATGATATATTCATCTTGGCGTCTGAGCTTGTTTGTTGTTTGCGCGCACTTTTATGCTGCGTGGGTCCACGTACGCCTGCTTCCTGCTGGCGTACGTGTTTCCGGATAAGCGCGTCTTTTTTGGCACACGCATTAGCCACGTTCGATTCCATGAATACGTGTTGTAGAAGCGCGTGTGGGCGTTCCGCGCATTTGCCTCCTGTACTTCCCCCGTGACGTCCACATTTTCACGCGTTGTTCCCCATTCCGCGTGTTACACCCCCTGTTCGGCCTACTTTTGTTGTGTGCGCTGCGCTATGTGCGCTTTCGCTGTGCGCTTAGCGCACGCTGTTTGGAGACGTGTGCGCCATGCAGAATTTTAGCGCACATCCAGGGATTTACACGCGCACGACTTCCATGAATCGCTGTGCGCAGGTTTCACTGCAATTTTCGCACTTGCACTGCGATTTGCACGCTTTCGTACGCTTGCGCCGGAACTTTCAGCGCACATTAATTCCATGAATCGGCCTCTTAGTTTCATCTCCATGACTTTGAGGGTTGTGATTTGGCCAACGATTGAGTCAGATACATAGAAGTAATCTAGAATCGATTGGTACTTTCCGTCACTCCATGTATTTTGCGGCGGAATGTCCCCGCGTATGTTTCCGTTCAGGAGCTACATTCTCCTGCAATCCATATCTTCAACACAAGCTGATTTTATCAGATATGCATCCTTTCGGTTATCAACACACGGGTTTATTTTTTTAGAGTCTGCCAAGTGACGTGAAGTCATGTTTAAATCGCCACATAGTATTATATGGGCTTTCTCTTCTTCACTTTCTATTGAGTCAATCAGATTGCATATTTGATCTAAAAAGTCTAATTCATCTGACGCACTGTGTTGCCAGTATACGTTTATGATGGCAATTTTTTGTCCTTGGCAGGTTTCATCACTCCCTATTTCAATTACCGAAACTTGGATGTATGGAGGTATATTTTTTGAGGATCTCAAAAACATCTGCATTCCACTTTTGACTAAGGTAATCAGACCAGCTTTCGGTCGTCCTTTCGTTTGTTTTACTGCTGGATTGAAGGCAATTTCATAATTTGAAGCAACTGGGCATTCCGAGACCCAAATTTCTTGTAAACAAATTATGTCCAATTCTTCGAGTTCGTTTGGCGCTGTGTTAAAGAGGTGAACAAACCCTCGAGTATTCCATGATCCAATCCTTATGTTCTGGTCTGTCAACTACTTCTGGCGTTATACTTCTGAGTTAACGTTTAAGGCTCCCGCAAGCCAGGACCAGGAGTCTTTTTCCATGGAAGCATCTGAACTGGCTATTTTTGTGGTATTACTCGGAGTAGTCACGTTAGGCATGAAGGTAACCTTAATTACATCACGTTCTGCTGTTCTGGTCATCACCTCGTTCAGAATTTGTCTGCCATTTGTACCTAGTAAGTGGTCAGTCTTTTTGGGATTCACTTGGCCTCCTTGGGTGAAATTTTTCTAAGGATCTCAGGGAGTTCATCACTCCTTTTAGGGTAGTCAGTTCCCCTATTCACTCTAGGTGTATTAGGTCGCTCTATATCCTTCTCGTGCCATTCTGAAAGGTCAAATCCCAGAGAATTGAAATCTGAGCTGTTGTTCAACATCAAGTCTCGCACAATTCTTGAATGAATGTGGAGTTTCACCATATCCATTATGTTCTCAGTAATAAATTCAACTGTCTTTATGTGCTCAGAAGCGATGGATCTCAGTTGTGGTATATGCTTAAACAGTTGTAGAATGGTTTGACAATTTAGGATTAATTCGTCCTTTCCTCTTAAGACTCTTTCCAAAATTAAACAATAACTAGAGGAGCTTGTTAGTTTAGTTGTTGGATGTTGAGTCCTTTGCATCTTCTGCATCCATCTATGTTTCGAGTGTGCTGTTTCTCCTTCTTCGTAACTTGTGCACATTTCATCCTGCGTCTCACCAGTCGAGCAGCATTTCTCATTATTTTGGAGGTCTAGTTGTACATTTGTTCGGTCGTCTTTCGATCTCCAAGTTTCAGCATTACTTGGAGGTTGGGAAATTAGCCTTTTTTTTCATTTCAATACTAATTAGCCGCTCGCTTAAGGTTAAATAGATGGGTTCGCCGAGCACTTCTTCAGCGTGGTTGATTGAAGAGCCATTAACCTCAGGGATCGGCTTGATTATTTCACATGATTGCTTTGGTCTTGCACCTACATTTCCCATGAAGCTGACCTTTTTAGACGCTGCTGCCGAGAAATCGGCCAGACTTTCACAAGACTTTTCTGATCGATCCGACAATGGGGGGATATTCAAGAAGTCTTCATGAATATTGTTGTGTGTGGAAAGATTTACCAGTAGTTCAATCATATCTGCTTTTGCAGCTTCTCCATCTACAATTTCGATTGTTTCCCCAACGTTCGAATCTACTGAATCTGCTTTACTGTTTTTATCGTCTACTTTAGCTTTAGTTTTGATATTGTCGGCAGATTCAGTGTCCACTCTTGTCTGCAACAATGCGCTTAGCATCTTCAAGTTTCTTAGAAATTTACAAGAACCTCGTGCCTGAAGGTTTTTTCATATTTGGATGTTTTTTGATTTCCGTTGTTGTTTCAAAAGGAGGCCATCGGCTTGGGCCGAGGTTGAGGGGAGACTTTCGTAGTCAGTTTCGGGTGATATATGATGTTTTAATGGCGTGACATTGTTAGCTGGCCCATCGTTTTTAGTTTGGGGCAAAACGACCCATGACTCTGCTATTAGCACTTCATTATGTTCTACATAGATCAGAGTCTTCCTCGGCATTAAGGTTTTTGACCTCCAATGGAGCACGTTGTTGTGTTGCAAGACTTTCGGTCTCATCACTTTTATGTGTTTGATCTTTGGGTACTTTTACTTTTGGTGCTCCTTCTTTATAAGGATGTTTGTGGTCATCATATGATGGTTATTCATCATTGAAACAGTTTCTCGAGCCACCTCTGCTAACAATCGTTTGTCCTCAGCATTTGTTTTTAGTTGCTCTTTAATTATTTCCATAAGGTTCCGTGGAACTTTGTATCATTTTTAATATGGGATTTTAGACCTTTAATTTTGTCCTCACAGTTTATCATTTTGGTGTTCAGTAACGCCAGCAGAGTGGTTTGGTCTCGACACGTCTAGTTTAACTGTTCATAGAGTTTAATTAAGGGCGCCACTGTGATTGTCAGTGCCGAGGTTAAGCTTGGCCGTAATTCATTGATGATTTGCTCAACTAAGCTGAAGCATTGTTGTCAATTTCCATTAAGACTGGCATTGATGCCATGTGTGTGGGTGATTTGCGAGCTTTTGATTCCGCTTGTGGTATTGTTCCTATCACCTGAAGATTCAGTGTCACAGGAGCTTGTATCCGAACTGGGGTATAGTCTGTGATCGACATCATTTTTTGAAATTTTAGACAGCACTTTGTTTCTTATTGATCTTCCCTCTGTGCACAAGCGTTTTTGCGATAACGGAATGTTCCTGTTAAAGCTATAATCCATTCTTCTGCGCTTAAGTTGCTGAAACGTGTTTTCTTGATAGCAGCGGTCATCATTCACTGCTTTAGTCGTATTGGAAGGTGCAGCAAAATAGAGTCCAACTGGTACTTGTAATTCAGAGTTCTGAGGCACATGGCACATGTTTTATTAGGTTGTAGAGAAGAAATTGCTTGATTGATGGTTCTCAAATCTTCTATCAATTTGTCGGCTACTACCAAGGAGTCACGTCGTCTTAAAGGCAAGCCAGCAGCTTCATATTTTTCTTGGTCTAAGGTGTACACAACATCATTTGATTGCTTCTTTAGGCTTGCAATTTCTTCAAATGCATTTTGTGTTGCTTTTTCAAAAACATCATCGCTTGATTGCCTATTTTGCCGCTCATCATGGGGCGGCTGGATATTTGGCTTCGATATACATTGAAGTTGCTCCAAGGTATTTTCAAGGTTAACAGAACTATTGTTGTTCTCAAGTTCTTTGTTTGACTTGTGCAGGAGGGCACATTGTACAAGTGTTGATAACTAGCTTATTTCCCTCCCAGTGTTGTTCTGGTCACGTAATGTATCACAAGTGATATTATGTTTCAAGGTTTTTCCACTCGTACATTGAATAAGACTGTTGTTGGGTTGCTGAACTTTGCTACAACAGGAGTCATTTAATGACTCTCCCATTTTGGCATTATCGTCGGAAATGTCGCCCCCCCTGTTTATTAAGTCCTGGTTTAAAGGCATTTACGACGGTACGCATTTGGTCGTCAGTTCCCCGCCCCCCGTTTCACTTACTTGTAGCGATCAGGTGTTCTCGCGGGGACGAGGGCGAGGAATTGCGGTCTCAGATTTACAGTGCCGCGGGGTGGCAGAGAGTAGAGTGGTTGGGGTAAGTATCCGCCGCATTGCAATGGGCTGAAGATCTCTTGTGGCCATCTGCGACCCCAGCGAACACAGCAAACACACTCTGCTCACTCCGCCTCAGCTCCGCCGAGGGGTGATGCTTTGTAACTTCGCCTGCAGAGTTCAGTTGCCACAGTGAACAGACTCCAGTTTGTGACGGCATGGCAGCAACAAAAAGAAAGTTCAGGTTCCAACGTTCCAAACGTAGAGCAGCAAACACACTCTGCTCACTCCGCCGAGGGGTGATGCTTTGTAGCTCCGCCTGCAGAGTTCATTTGCCACAGTGAACAGACTCCAGTCTGCGACGGCACGGTAGCAACGAAAAGAAAGTTCAGGTTCCAACGTTCCAAACGTAAAGAGCAGCAAACGCACTCTGCTCACTCCGCCGAGGGGAGATGCTTTGTAGCTCCGCCTGCAGAGTTCATTTGCCACAGACTCCAGTCTGTGACAGCACGGCCGCAACGAAAAGAAAGTTCAGGTTCCAAACGTAAAGAGCAGCAAACACACTCTGCATTGCCCCAAGAGGTGCACGAATTCAGTCCTTCCAGGCAGCCCATCGCCTAGAAACCAGCCAGCTCCCAGGCTGCTACAGCCAACACAACAGAGCAGTGGGTGAACATTATGTGCAATCACAGAGGTGAAAACACCCCCTCTCGCCGAAAAAAACAGGCAAAATATCACTTGCCGCAGCAGTGTCACCCCCATGTGTACTTCAGTCGCCAGCCTCTGGGCAGCAATCAGTGAGGGCAGCGAAAGACCGAGCCAGCCCTAGCAGTAGTCTGCCCCAGGCCCCAGGCCATGCAAAGTACGGCCCGATAGAGGGCCTGGGGGGTTAGGTGCGGGGTGGGGGTGAGATGGCGCAAAGAAACATGGGGAGGGGCAGCCAGTTGGCGCCACTGCCCCAGCGTTGCCAGGCAACACCCCCTAACAAAAGGCAAGGTGTGAGGGGAAACCTGCAGGGGGGCTGGGCAGGGCCCGGCCCCCAGGAGAATAACAAAAGGACAGAGGGGGTATAAGTATGGCCAAAGGACAAGGGAGAAAAACAAACCAGGCAAGACGCTCACCTCGTACGGGTAGGCGTCTTGGGACCTGGGCAAAGGAGAAGGAAGCGTTTTGCCACCCAACCCACCCTGCAAAACTTCAGGAAGAAGGAAACGAGCGGAGAGAGGAGCAGGAACGCCGAGTACTTTCTTCGGTACACGGTAGAAGAAAGTCGTAGGCGGCACGTGTCCAGGAACGGATGCCCGAGGGTAACCGAGACTGACCAAGGAGAAGGCTGGCATCGCTAACCCTGGACACGGTGTGCCCAAAAGCACAGACACATGTTATCATGATTCTTGTTTGTGTTATTTTCTGTAGAAAATAAATGCCTACGGCCAATCATTTTTCCACAACAAATCTGTCTGTAAGTCATTCCATAGTATAGGAGGTAGGAAACAAGAGCAAGGAGAAGCCCACACTACACAGCCTATGCGATCCATGAAAGGGCCCACGCCTGGGTCCCATCAGGCAAGGGCTGCCCAGAGCGCTCCCGCGGTACCCCCACAGCAACCCAGGGGGGTTCAGTTGCCACCTGTGCAAACCCTGTTGCCAGGTGGGTGACTGGGGGGGAGCCGCCAAGATCAGCATGCTCACTGAGCCTTCACTCCCGCTTTGCACGTCCATCGGCGCTCCTCCGCCTCAGACTCTCTGCCCTGCAATGCTCTCCAGCACCCGGCAGGGACACAGAGCCCCGGCAGGCAGAGCAGGACACCAGCCTCAGCCCCTAACACTCTAGCGGGCTCTGCACAGCCTCTCCTTGTATGACGGATGCCATGTTTTTAGCAGGCTCAGGCACCCTCAATCGCTGTGTCTCTCTCCTCCTCACTCCGGGATGTCAGATCAGCCTCAGGAACATTTGTGGAAGTGTTCCGACACCTAAATCTGGTCAGACAACTGCTGTGCCGCGACAGAGAAGCTTATCAATACCGGATCGGGCAGGAGCTCGAAGAGATGGCATCCTTACTGCATGGCAGCTAGCCATGCCCCCCTTCTGGGACCAACATAAAATGCAATTGTATACTCCCAGCACTCGGCCGGCCAGACTGGAGTCAATCATTGAAGACCTCAAGAATGAAGTCAGCATTATGGCAATGAAATATAACAAAGGCAGGATCTTAGGCTCCAATAATTCTTAGCGCTTCCATCCCAGCCTATATACCTAGGGTTTGTCGATCTCCAGACAACTTTCGACACCGTCCCCAGAAAAACTCTGGACGGTCTTGGTCGATCTCCAGGTTCCTGTGTCACTCATCAAACCCATTATTGCCCTATACTCCAGCAATTATGCATGTGTAAAATGAAACGAAGGGGGTGTACTAACAAATCCATTTGCAGTCAATATAGGGTTAACACAGGGCTGCGTCCTGGACCCCCTTATTTCTTTTGTACTTCAACAGTTTTGCTGCCGATATGTTGCATCATCGTTGGATGCACCAAGATTAGGTTCCGCTAAGCAGAGCCTTCTGCTATTTGCAGAAAACTGTGTGCTTCTTTTTAAAAGCCTTATGGTCCTACAAATGCAGTTGACGTCCTTTGGGTTGCTTTGCTCGTATAAAAACCAGACTATAAATTCAGCAAAAACGAACACTATGGTGTGTTGCCACCAGACTGGTCCGTCCAGGACTAAACGTACATTTCATATGAATAACTCCCTACTACCCTCTGTGAAGCGTTTTGAGTATCTGGGGACATCATTTGCTAATTATTTGAAATGGGACAAACAGTTGAAAAAAAGTAATTTATTGGGTGGGCAAACTGGTGCAATGGCCACCTTCTCACCTCACCTTGGAGGCAGGTAAGTGTCCTCAGAAATGGTGGTATATAGGACTCAGTCGGTCCCAGCCATAGTCTATGGTGGAGAAATATGGAGGCCTATCTCAACTGTTTCTCTACAGACAATGGAGATCACATTTATGAAACGTCTCTTAGGCCTCACAGCCAGCACTTCGTCAGCCCCAGTGGCCCTGGAAGAAGGGCATGTAGAAATTAAGTATGAGATGATGTTGAAACCTCTCCTGTACTGGATAAAGATCTGGTCCATGGTGTAACTTGATCCATATAGAGAGGGCCTTGTGGACGTTCTAACAAGTGAAGGTGTACAACATATACCGTGGTTGAAGCATGTTAAGCACCTCCTTTTGGTGTTAGATCTTAATTCTTTGTGGTTTGACCCTTTTAGTATAAACTGCCAATCGAAAAATGTGCAAAAGATGAAATTCTACGATTGGGTCACAGGGACAAGGCTGGATATTTGTTTTGCAGGCAGATTATATGCTGGCTATATGCTGTCTAAGTGGGATCTAGCTATGGCGCCATACCTTGATTACCTAGTGGGAAGAAAGAAGCCTTGTTTACCAAATTTTGCTTGGGTATTCTTCCATTTGCGAAATTCATGAGACACTGCGGTAAGGGACTGTCCACATACTGTTTAGTTGAAGATGATTTGCACGTTATGCTGTTTTGCCCCCTCTAAAAACCTGAGATCCAAATGATTGAAGCCATTACTATAGCACCAGGAGAGAGGGTCATATTGCTATGAAAATGTGCTTGTCTCGCAATACCTTTAATGCAGTTTCTATGTTCATATTCATTGCCCTCAAAAAAGTGGAGAGTTTCGCTAAAACTGCTAAGAGTACAATTTCCTCCATGGTGTAAATACTAAAAATGCTCATGTGTGATATACCCATAACTAGGAATTGAGACGAAAGAAAATGCTAATGAAATTGTGCCCATTAATCGATACCTACCTCAACTGTTTTAATGACTTTTGTAAAGTATTATGAGTTCTGATTTTATTATCTTTTTTATATGCTTGGTTGTTCTGCTTTTATGTAGCACAGCCGAAATAAAGCTGAATTAAACTGAACAACGGCGATGTACATATGGACAAATGTCAGGAAATTGTAAGAACGCTTGCTAATAGGATAACATTTACCCTATCTGAAGCACTACAAGAGGAGACAATATGTCGCACAAGGATCAGAATCACAACAACACCCAAACTGGAGGTCATCACACTATTATCTAGAGACAGGGGCCCGTAGGACCAACAGAATAACACAAAAAGGGTCAGAGGCTATATGTTTTATTCATCCAGTTCCTGATCCATTTTTACGTGTAGGTGTCAGGCGTGCTTTGCGCACACAGGCAGCACACACACCCTGCTAGTACCAATGGGTACAGCATGCTATTCACTGTTCTGTAGGCTGTGTTCTCAGCCCCGTGCAGGACATTAATTTCTGCTGGGTAAAACGCCATCAGTGGCACCCACACTAGCACACAGTGAAAAAGATCCATGCATGCAGATGCACAAGGCAGCTTGCAAGTTTGTTCCTTATTCACAAAACACCCAGGCAGAATGTATCACCCTCGGACCACCACACATGGTGGGTAGCTTTGTCTGTGTCTGGTAGGATTCTGTGGAGTCTGGCACTGTTGGTGGGCAGCCAGTGGTAGGAGGACCCAGGTGAGTGCGGCAACCAACAGAGATCACTAATTGATGCATCCTTAAATACCTTTCCACTGGTTTCCTTTTTCAATTCATTTTTATCCCACACACATTGTTTCTCATATTGCATTTTATATCTGACAGGCACTCTTGACTGAGTTTCCTACCACCTTCCATGCTCCCATATTCTTGCCCTGAAGGCGGCTTTATGTGACCATAACTTCCTTTGTCACAGCGACGGCCGAATCTCAAGTTGGCACAAGTCGATTTGTTTTGAGATTAACATTCTCCAACTTCTTGAAGCCTTGTTATAAATTACTCTGACATGGGTGTTGAACTCCCTCAATCGCCACGTTGTACAGAGAAATGGTGCGGAATGTACATTATTGACAGCGCTTGCTGTATTTGTATAACAGATAAGCGGAGCTGATCAGACTGCTCAGCCCCTAATGGAGTTTCTTGTTTTTGCTGTTGTAATGGTTATTTTACAACATTTTGGCCTCTACATGTATTATTGTGTTAGTATGAAAGGTGGCCACAAAATAAACAAACAGAGAATGCTTCGCCCAATGACGGAGTGGCTGAGGAACAAGGTGTTGAAATATCGGTGGGGGTTCCCAACTACACTTACTTTTTAATATTAGGGGACATTGTGGTACAGCAACTCCATGAAGGATGGTGAGCACCTGTTTAGATCTGAGAGTGGGGAGGCCAGTGTGGGGGATAGCGAAGCAGGCTACCCCTAGCATTCCAAAGCATCAAGTAGTCCAAGTGGGAAGGGGGGCGCGTGGAAAATCAATTTACTTGATGTATAAGCGCCTTACAAATGCAAAATAAATAAAGCAGGGAGAACCAATAAGCCCTGGGATCCTCTGCACAAGAGGCAAGGGAATGACTGACTCTGGGACCATAACAGCACACTGATGATCTACACTGTTTACTCTGGTGCGAAGCCTTACTGGTGCCATACGCTGTTAAAATGGAGTTTTGTGGGGTTTTTATTCTGGTGTGGGGGAAAGTTTCCAATATTGAGGAGTCGTAAATACCACCAGTCGGTGTACCCGTTACTAAATTTTGACAGATACTCTTAGACTGTTAAGTTTATTAGGTTTGGGGTTAGTTGGTTCAGGTGAGGGGGAAGATGGGATTTTGTTATTCTTGGAAAAAACAGATTGTCTAGTTGGCCATTTTTGAAGAATTCTGCAAAGTGGATGTGAGTTTTGTGACTCGTGTGAAAATAATGTTCTCCCAATGGGTGCTCTAGCTTTGTCAAGCGTTTTATTTACTGGGTTTTTGCCCCAGATGTTGCCAGGTCAAGAGGGGAGGAGGATATTACTCTTGGAACCTGGAATGTGCAGGGACTGAATTTTCCAGTGAAAAGCAAATCGGTCCTCCGGAAAATGTTAGAACTATCTTTCTCGATTGAGTTTTTGCAAGAAACACTCTTGCTTCGGGCTGATGAAACAGAAGTCCTTCCCACTGCATTACTTTGCCTCTAATGGGGAGAAAAAGAGAGGGGGGTCGCCATTCTCATGGCAGGAAATGTGCCGTTTACTAAGATTAGGGTCCTGCAGGATCCATTGGAAAGATTTGTGTGTGTTATGTGCCATCTGTCGGATCACAAATTCACTTAAATGTCTCTGTTTTCCCCTAATAGTGGACAGGATTGCTTCCTCAAGTCCTTCATTCCCCAAGCGTTGACATTCACAGAAGGGCAACTGGTGATAGAGGGAGATTTCAATTTGGTACCTAATCCGGTGCCTGAGACATTCCTACAGCTGACCAGAGCAAACTATAAAAACGCTATTTTGTTTGTGGCCCGTTTACCCAAGTTGGGGGGTGGTGGATGCATGGAGGTTATTCAATGGGGAGGGACGAGATTTTTCGTACATGGGACTCTCTCTGGAATTTACCTGTTATTGATCCCTAGAGCGCTCTACCGGTGTATCCAGGGAGCTGAAATTGGCTTTACGGACACTATCGGATCACGCTCCAGTTTTTCTATCCTTGGCAGTTTTGGGTAGGCCCCCACAGTTTAGATGCTTTTTGAGGTTATATGACCTGATATTGAGGGCCCAGGTACTGTGCCAGGAACATGAAGAAGTCATCTAAAATTATTTCAGGGAAAATCTCAGCACAAATCACAGTATGGCCACGATTTGGGAAGCTATAAAGGCAGTTGTGGGGGGGGGGGGGATAATTCGCAGGACTGCTGCCTTTACCAGGGAACCTAAATTGGTCCAAACGCAATTGGAAGCAGGGGTGCGACAAGCTGAGTCTACCCATAAGCGGGCGGGTTCCAGGGCAGCACTCTGTAATCTGAACTTAGATGTAAAAAATTAGAGGCGCATGTATCAGAAAGATCAGCACATGCGATACTCAGAACCAAGCAACATTACTAGATCCATAGCAAGAAGGCAAATAGTCTCCTGGTGTACACATTTTAAAAACACAGGACTCAGAATAATATTTTGGCTTTGGGATATGTACATGGCACCCACTATGCTGTGATGAGTCAGGGAAAATCAATAATAATTCAAAATGACTTTGTCTCTATGTTCTAAGACGAGGATCTATCACAGGAAGGCCAAATCAATTACTTGACTGATGCGCAGGTCCGTAGGCTACCATCAGTTGAATGTTCCAATAAAACTCCGAAAAATAAGGCTCTCTGGTCGGGTGGCTTTACAGCTTTATTTTATAAAAAAGGTTTGGTCTCTCCTGGTCCCCCACTTGACAGCCCTATTTAATTATTTCTCCACCTCTGGCAGCATTACTCCTACCATGGGGATGTCGACAACCATACACCTACCCAAACCAGGTAAGGATCCAACCAATTGTGACTCATACTGTCCGATCACTTTGACGAATAAGGGCACCAAACTGTTCTCTAAAATGTTGGCTCACAGACTGATTGAGGTGCTGCCAGATATTGTTGAAGTACATCAAACTGGATTTATAGCTGGCCGCAGCACACATGCCAATGTCGAGATAGTTGTTGATCTGATTGAATTTGGTCACAGGGAAGGGATACACTTGGGGATCATTTAATTAGATGCCCACAAGGCGTTTGATAGGCTAAATTGGAATTACATAGCGGGTACTCTCAGAGACTTCAGATGTGGTCCTAATTCTAGCAAATTGGTCCTTGCTAACTACCAGGTCCAAGCAACCACATTTAGAATCAACAGGCGCCATACTCCAAAACTAGCTATCTTGCGGGGCATCAGGCAGGGTAGTCCCTTGTCGCCACTGATCTTTGCATTGACCATGGAGCTCTTTGCCTGTCGAATCAGAAACAACGCAAGAATACAAGGGGTTATTGTGAGGAATCCATGTGAGTCCTTGTAGGCACTGCTAGGGGAGTTGGCAGATTTTAGAACTATTTCTGGATTCCTAGTTAACCATGCCAAATCACGTGGTGTCAATTCTCCTGGGGTTAGACCCCGCCTAGAAGAAATCTGTCCAATACAGTGGAGGCGGAAGTGGAAAAAAGTGGTTTGCAGTGGTCACTATGCTTGTTTGTTTGCTGTGCAGCAGTGAATCTGCAATTTTGGAAATGTCTTGGTGCTGCAGAAATCGTACTCCATTACGAACTCTGGGTCCTGCGATGTTTCCTGCAGGGTCATCACGGATCCCCAGCCTAAGATCTCCTCCAATGTGGCCAAAGGAAGGCAGCCACTACCTGGTCCTGACCCTGGGGGTGGTATTCTGAGGATGGATCACATGGGAGGAGATGGCTTTCAAGGGAAAGTGGTGACTCCATAAGGAGAGAAGCAGAATACCTCTCTTTATTGTGAAGAAGATTTGTAATTGTGTTACAACTATACAACCATGGGATTTAAAAACCATTGTAACTTCCTTGGACTCCAAGTTCCAGCAAACCTCAAGTATTGTGTTAGGGAGAATTCTCTGTTTAGGCTGAATTTCCTAACCTAGTGAGTCCCCCAGCAGCTTTGCTGGATTTTTGGGGTTTATTTTTTTCTCCTGCCAAGAGTGAGACTCTTTTACCCTCACTCTTGAGCATGATTTGAGTGTGTTTCAATGACTCTAGATGTGTTTAATGGGCTATGGGGTCTTTTACTCCATAGGGCTTCATGTGTTTTCGTATTGTGTGTTACACAGCACCCTCAGTGCAGTAACACAGGGGTGTCATAGTGACCCCCAAGTATAGACTCCATACCCTGGGACTGCCTACTGTCTCCCAGGGCATGTAAAGTCACCATTGACTTTACTAGTCTCAAATTCTGAACAGAACCAGTACAAACCATCATACTGTGGGCGTACTGGCCGGGGCAATTCGATTGCCCCGGGGTCTGTTAGTCGAGGGGGCACATCTCCGTCCCCCCTGATCGAGTTTTGGCTGGTGGCAGTGGATACTACTTTTTATATTCGACCGCAAATATTTTCCTATGGGATTTTCCCATTGTGCGAGGCTACCAACTTTAATTATTTAATTCCTATAGCCTCGAACATACCGCCAGTTTATTTATTTAATATTAATTATCCGGTTGTTTTTTTGCCAGAACTCGGTTCTAAAATGGCATTTGTGTTCGCTTCTGTGACTCCAACCCAAGTTGAGCCCTTTGTTCCACTTTTTGGCGGGCTTCTCCACAGAAGCCTCCAAAAGTGGTGCCACTCTGTCTGGGTACCACAGGGGGTGTGGGAGGGGGTTTAGGCACCCTGGACTGAGTTACCTTGGTAACTCAAGTCGCACTCTTGTGTGATTGGCCCAAGTGGTGAGCCGGCCGGCTCACCACTTAGCATGTTTGATTGACAGCTAGGCTGAGTGAATGGGTGTATGCTGCATAAAAGCAGGACTTTGGGGACTGTAACTTTAGAAGTCGCCACAGGACCTAAGAATCCGACGAGGGAGAAGCTGAGCCGACCTGCTACGACGACACCACCGATGGAGCTCTGCTGAACCGTCTCACCACTTTTCCCAATGACAGAGGAGATCTCCAGCCCGGAGAGTCTTCTTCCTTCGACTGGTGGGGATAACCAGTCTGCTTCCTTTTTCGCTTCCTGGAGCATCTCGTGGCCGCCTTGCCTGTGCAACCGGGATATCACGTTTTACCACTACCGCAAATCAAAGGGTAGTACCTTTAACCGGAAAAAACTCTGCGGCTGGTTTCTTCCCTGGCAGTGCAACGACCTTCAGCTTTCCTCCACGTCGAGATCTTCTCTTCTCCTGGACGACGCTGTAACTTGCACCCGCTGCCAGGAACAACTGCCCCCGCTGGAGGATCCTTTCCACATAAGGTACCGTGTTCCGCCTGGCTTCCCTTGCAACCGACTGTACGGGGTAGATTTAGCCCCCGGCTTTCGAACCTGGGTTAGCCTGGGACACCCTGGCTAAACTTTTCCGAGCCTAACTAAAACCTTTCTGAACTCCCTGCAAGACTTTTTAAGCCTGTTGTCATTGTGTGATCTTGGGTGCATTTGTGCTCTGCTCTCTCCAAGAGTGGGCCCGGCCTATGGACTTTGGCTCACAAGTAACTGTTGACTTTCCTGCCTTGCTTAAGAGTTCCTTAGTATTAGTGTGGTGTATTTTCCTACATTCTGCCTTTTTCCCTCCCTTTTTCGTTAACTTATTGGAGTGCCATCTATAGTTAAGCGCTCACCTCTGTCTGGAAATAAGTGGTGTTAACTAAGACTTGTCTGATAAGGAATAAGGGATGTATATATAATAATAGTAACTGTGTTGAGAGTGATTTACAATAATAGTGCTGGAGTGTTTCAATCAGTGTGTTTTTAAATAAACAATTATATACCTCGATACCAAAGCTCTGGTCAGTGTTTGCTTGTGCTATTGTGTCTGAGTGCCTATTGTGTATACTTGTCATACTGCCTAACTCTTCTTGAGGGAAGTCTGACTGCTCAGCCAGAGCTACCAGGTAAATCTGGGTGGTACAGACTGCTACCAAGTGGGTTTACTGCTAACACCTGTAGTCCTAAATCTTTTGCAGTGTTCCCAAAGGGAACTGCACAGGTTTCTGCCTAACAGGCATCGAGCGGGAAGCGTGACCAGTGTCAGAGGAAATCCCACAAGAAGCTATGGCAGAGACGCTCACCAGAAGCAGCTTGGCGGCGTTCAGGACCGAAGGAGAGGAGCTGTGCATGGCTTGGCAGCAAAGGTAAGACGGTCCGACGCAGAGACCCGACAAGACTCTGCCTAGGAGGGGAAGCTGGCCCCTCGCAAAAACTCTTCAGCAGCCGCACAGTGAAATAAGTGAGTCTGCCAAACTGTGTAGCGGTCCCCGGAACATACGAATTGGCGAAAAAGCATCTTGGCAGTACTTGTGAATGCTGACATAAGAGTTGAAAGGAAATGGTGTTTGTGGTGCAATTCTCCTGACATGAGATGTCAGTTGGGGGCAGCCTGGAACAAGCATTGCCAAGAGTCAAGTGAGATTGGAAGAAAGGCCGACAGACAGAACTTGGGATGTCAGTTTGGGGGAAATTGGCGCAAGGAACAAATGAAGTCAACAAAAGCGTGCTAGTGAAAAAGCACAATTGTGTTATACTTAAGTAGAAAGTGAATGTTGCAAAGAAACCTGATAAGGGTATCAGGTAGTGAAGCCTTTTTGGAAAGAGATACCTGACAGGAGAGTAAACCAGGGGATTTAAGTGAACCAAAAAGGGGATATTCCTGGCAGGAGAGTAAACCAGGATATCAAGAGTTTTCGTCTGAGGAGTTTTCTGGCAGTAGAGTGAACTGGGAAAACTCAATTTGAAGTGGTGTGTTGAAAAGAGACTTAGTCACATTAGGTTATTGCATCCTTTGAACATTTTGTCCACCAGAAACTTTGTAAAGGCGTGCCTTTTGCCCTACTTTAATCTTGGTTGTGAAAAAGACATTTGTTTTGCCATCCTGAAAACCAGTAAAGACTTTCCTTTGCCTCATTCCAACCTGCATTGTGGAAAATACATTTTGTGTTGCCATTCTGAGAGAGTAGGTGATACTTTCTCTTTACCAATTAATCTTGTGGGGTTTTGTCATCCCGAGGAGCGTATTAGGTAAAAGACATTTGTAATGCCTTTGCAAGACTGGTTTTGACACAGAACATTGTCAATAGTTTACCTGAAATAATCCAGGGGAAGGGAGCCCATCCATGGGTACCAGAAGTGTTTTGGTTGATATAGGTTTGATTTGTTGCACTTGCTTGAGTGAAACTTTGAAACATTTACCTTGCATTGTTTTGTATGTTAGTGTGAGGGTCGGTTTGAGTTTAGACACTAGGTCATCCTATTTTAGTTAGGTTTAAGGAAAGTGTTATGATGCCTACCCCCGGGGCACCAGACCAGGTCCAGCAACCCCAGAAGCAGGCATCAAGTTATTTTGAGCAAGCCCAAAAATCCCTGCTAGGGGCTTTTTGGGTGCGGTCCTGGCGCCTATGGCGCCAGGCTCATATGGAGAGTCAGTCCTGGTGCCATAGGCACCAGGCTCATAGAGTAGAACTTACCTGATGCAGACCATGCTGCAAGCTTACCTGATGCAGACCATGCTGCAGAGCTCCAAGCCAAATGAGGCTTGGAAGGGACTATTTTACCTTGGGACTATTTTTTACTCGGGTGGGACTGGGGAAGAATACTTACCTGGGACTACTTTGGAGGCTATTTAAACCACGCCCGAAGAGCAGCACACGCTTCGCGTTATTCTGCATCCAGCAGCGTAACGCTCACCGTGTCTGCAAGCCTGCATCCAGTCTTCTGCCACGCCCGCCTCGAGTCTGCAACTCCTAGAAAAAGGGTGGAACAGAAGGAGAAGATGTTAGAATAAGAGCAAAACCTCCGATCCTTACCTGAATTCTGGATCCACCGCGCCTTCGAGCTGGAAGAAAGAAGCATTTTACTTGCGCCGCCTCGCCTGCTGCAGTGCTGCGCTGAACTCACTGGCTTTCGCAGCATCTTCACGATCCACCGCATCCTTCTGCACGTTCCCACCGCACTCTGGCACCTAAGGGGAACACAAGAACAGCAAAGGTGAGCCAAGGGAATAAACAGAGGCAATAATAACTACCCCCATAGACTTACCCGATTACCGCCGGGGGTACTATTCCTCTTCACGGGTCAGCGCAGTCTCCATTGCATCCTCAAAGTACCCCAGCCCCTAAGGGGAACAAAAGGACAACAAGGGGAGACAAAGTGACAAACAAGGGGAACTCTTCTCACGACAATAGACTTACCCAATTTTACCGCCGAAGGCATTATTCCCCAAACTTCATATTTTCTCTCCACACCTAAATAAGGGAGCAAGCAACAGGTTACATTCTGGCCTTATTTTATTGAACTGTGTAGGATAAGCCAAATCCTTACCTGAACTTCGTCAGCTACCACGAGGAACTCTTCGCTGGGGTCAAGCTGCAAACTGCAAGGAATCAGACAAGAGTGAAAGTCAGACATGTGAACTCTTACGAACTACATACTTTTCGGAGTCAATATTGTTCTGGAACTCACCAATTCCTTCGAGCCAGTGAAGCAACTGTTTATCAAAGCGCCCCTGCGCTCAATGCAGGATGGAGAGCTCATCTTTTCAAACCATCAGGTGAGACTATAAGAGGGGACATCAAAGGTGATCTGTGGGGAGAACAGCAGGGGTGGGTGGATTTACGCTCAACTCCACGGGTGGTTAATCCCCTTTCTCCATTTGCAGAATAATATTCCTATGGGCCAAGCAAACGAAGCTAGGTGGGCCAGTCCAGTCCGTCATCTCGGCCCTATGTGTCACATTGGTGGAGACCGCAGCTGTCCAGTTCAGATCGACGCCTCTGTGGGAGCCAGGTGAGCGTTAACAGAAAGTTAGGCCTTTATTCAAACCCCTTTTCTTTAATAAAATGACTAATTTTGTGAAAGTTACCGCTTTATGCCTGACTCTCATAGCTGACACCTTGTAGTACTGCCTGCCCCTTTACGGAACTTGTGCAAGCTGCGCGCACCTGCAGGAAGAGGACTGAAATTCCCTATTCTACGCAGAAGTGCACAGAAGTGGGCAAAAGTGGTTTGTGGTGGCGAGCGGCTTATGGCGCTTGACATCTGTCCCGAAACTACGTGCAACTGCTGCTTCAAATAGGTGTGTTGTGTGAAGCTGCGGCAGTCTTTGCAGTCTCGATGGGAACAAGAGAGCGGAGACGCCAGTATTTAACCTAAGGTCTGTGAATGGCAGTTCCTAAAAATTCTGTAAAACTGCATTCTGTAGGTGTTCTGTATGCAGAGTGTGTACCATAATGCCTGGAAAAATTCATTATAATCTGCGTACAAAGAATAAAATGATTAAGGAGCCGTCAGCCCTCTCAGCGGGAGCGAGTACAAGTTCGGACAGGCTGTTTAAGAAAATTCCAACGCCTTTGCTGCAAATACAAATACGTCACCCATACAAGGGTTCTCAAGATTACTATTTTAAGACGGCTACCCAGGGTGACATTAATGTGGAAACTAACTATACCCGATATAGGAATACAGGAGGGCCTGGGCAATGCCTCATGTGAAATTTACAATAATAACACAATTTATGTTTGTCGCTGCAAGCAGATGTTCAGCAGCTCTATAATTGCTCGAAACAATCAGATGTGTGGAGTGCATCTAAAACCAATGCTCTGACTTATTCGAATTTATCCATCCCTTTAGCAGACATTAAAGAATGGTCCTCTTCTCCTATGTTTTCAGAGGAAACAGTCCTAATGGCGATTCAAAGGATCAAATCTTGTTCTCCTTCTGATGCTATCCCGGAGGATGTCATGAAGAAAATCGCTCCTGCCACTACTCACAGTGGCAGTGAATAATTGATGTCAGTCGGGGCTAGTCCCATCCAAACTAAAAGCGCCCAGAGTGGCCCCTCGGTTAAAGAAGCCCTCATTCGACTCTACTGTAGTGGCAAATTTTTCACCGATTTCCCTTCTTCCTTTTCTAACAAAACTCTTGGAATCTTTGGCATCACCCCTTCTATCATCGTTCCTTGAATCCTCACAACTCCTCGACCCTGCACAGTCCAGCTTTAGACCAAGCAGAGGCACGGAGAGTGTACTTGTCTCTGTCCAGGATGACATGGCCAGGCTGGTGGACTCAGGTGGGGTGGAGGCTCTGATCTTGTTAGATCTGTCAGCAGCATTCGACACGGTTGACCACCCAATCCTGCTGTCTCGGCTGGCCCAGATAGGCATATCTGGCCAGGTACTAGCCTGGTTCACATCGTTCCTGGCGGATCGGACCCAGACTCTCTCCATGCCACCCTTCCTATCTGCCCCTTGTCATCAGCTGTAGAGTCCCGCAGGGATCGTCTTTGTCTCCGATTCTATTTACATCTATATTTGGGCACTTGTATGTCTAATCCGCTCCTACGGCATCAGGTGTTACTCGTACGCCGACACTCAGATCCTGATCCGGTTAGACCTCAATCAGGCTGAGATGGCGTCGCACCTGCAGGGATGCCTGTCTGCCGTGGGTGCATGGATGAACCTCAATTGGCTCAAATTGAACGGAGACAAGACGGAGGTGCTGGTGGTAGGGTGCCCCCCTGATCCCTCACTCTGTATCATGATCTCTGCTTCCAAAAGGTCAGGACTTACCCAACTCCCTTGGAAGCAGATCCATAACCCAGGTTCCGAGTGCCAACCAGTCCCAATTTGGACCTTTTGGACCCTGTCCTGGCGCCAGTGGCACCAGGCTCATAAATATACCCAGTCCCAGCGCTGGAAGCGCCGGGCTCATAATGCTTGGGTGGACTTACCTGCAGCAGACCATGCTGCTTACTTACCTGCCAGTTGAGCCTCTATTCCTCTTCTGTTTGGGACTACTTTTCCTGTTGGGTGGGGCAGGAGCCACTCCCTAGGTTCAGAACACTGGAACTCTTCTGGAAAGCAGGGACTCTTTTCTTACCTAGGTGAGGCTGTGGGAGGAGAGACCTAAGCACCACAGGAGGCTATTTAAACCACACCCGATGGATGAATCTTGCTTTGCGTTATTCTGCATCCTCTGCAGCAGAACGCTCATCGTGTCTTCTGCATCTGATCCTGGGCCTAAGGGAAAAAGGCTTACCATCTGAATCCAGTCTTCAGCAACACCTATAAAGACAAGAAAGAACAGGTTAGCATTACGGTCTTCAGTAACAGCGCTTCTCTTACCTGGTCCATCGGCTGTCACCAACGCCTCGCGCTGCATTCCGGCATCTGAAAGACAGAGGCTTACCTACTCTTCGCGTGCTCCGGAGGTCTTCGCACTGCATTCCGGCATCTGAAAGACAAAAGCTTACCAACTCTTCGCACGCTCCGGAGGCCTTCGGCTCTGCATCCCGCATCTGAAAGACAAAAGAAGGTGCGTTTAAAGACATTGGGTAACTTTATTACTCACGTGCCATTACTCCTTCCCACGCCGAACCCAGTGGGTATTCCGGCACCCTTCAGCAGCTCCGAACTTGTACCTGCAAGATAAAAGGACAGTTAGTGCGCATCGTGAAGCAGGCAACAAGCGCTTACTTACGTGCTTCCAGGCGCTTCTATTCCTCACACGGGTTCCATCCTCAACTCACTTCAGCCCGTCATCCGCCATCGCCGGAACCCTGCAAAACAAGAGACATCATTACAAAAGACTTTTAAAGACATTTGAAATACTCGGAACTTACCGTTCGTGCAGTAAACGACGGACAGCAGTCCTCTGAGGTCAAGAGGCCTGCACCCTTATCCAGTGAAGAAACTGGTTAGGGCACCATGCCCCGAGGCAGATGGAGAGCTCGGCGTTCACTTAGAGAGAGACACCCAATAACCCCAGTTCATTAATCCCATATTTTCTATCTGCAGACATCTTACTCTTCGAGTCAGACATACAGTGCACAGAGGTCCAGCCCAAAGAGCCAACCGTGTGTTACACATCACCTTTGAAGATACGGTATTCGCCCAGTCAAGACCGGCGCCTCTGCGGGAATCAGGTGAGCGTTACACTCTGGGTCTCCTCCTTCTGGCCTATCTCCCTTGGTGTCCTTCCCTCCCCTGTGAGTAAGGTGAAAAACATGGGTGTTATTCTCTCAGCTTCTTTGTCCATGACCAATCAAGTTGCTGTGGTTTGCCAAGCAGGACCCTTTCAGTTGAAATTTCTAAAGAGTTCTTTCCCGCTCCTCTCCGCCTTCTAGTAGTAGCAGCCCTAATATTATCACGGCTGGACTACTGTAATTCATTGTACCTGGCCCAGCCCAAGGGCCTCATTCAGCTCTTACAACACCTCCAGAATATGGTTGCCCGGGGAGCGACTGGCACCCCATATGAAGCACACATTTCCCCGGTTCTACGTTCACTGCACTGGCTCCCTGTTATGCAGCACATTAGTTTTAAGGCACTATGCATAGTTCATCACGCTATACATGAACAAGGCGCTGAGTTCTTGCAAATTAAATTCTCACGCAATGTTCCCAGTCATCAGCTTTGCTCAGTCTCTGCCAACCTGCTTACTGTGCCTTCCTACCGTCGTATGAGACTCGGAGGCAGGGCTTTTTCTATAGCTGGTGCTAGACTGTGGAACGAACTTCCTCTGTTAATAAAAAAAAAAATCTCTCCAATCATCTTGCTTTTAGGAAAGCTGCCAAAACTTTTCTTTTCCAGTAAGCTATGTGCCTCCCTCTACTAATAGCTTGCTATGGATGTTTGCCGGTCTCTCCAGCGCCAAGATGCCTTTGGTGACCATGCGCTTAAGAAATATCAGCAACATAACAGGACATGTGTGTCCAATCCAAGATTGTTGGTCTCACCATGCTTAACCTGCTTAGTTGAAGATTCAATGTGCAAAGTTACAGCGCTGAGCCTCTTGCAGGAACAATGCGAAGAGAAGAACCAGTTACTTTCTTACCTGGTAACGTTCTTTCGATGGGATGGTCCGACGACGTATTCCATATCTATGACAGGTAATGTCCACAGCTGTGCTGCTTCGGAAAATCTTTGGCGTCTGAGTCCTGCGTCGATGACGTCGATGCGCCGTCCCCGAGGACCTCCTCCGACGGCCGACGTCACCCGATGTGATAAGTAGGACGCACAACGCCCATAGCCTCAGTTATAGTTTTTTCCCAGAAAGTGTGCCACCAGTTTTCTGCCAGTCAGACACACAAGGCCTTGCGGAACGCAAGCTGCAATCGCAAAATAAATTCTGCAGCGGGGAAGGCAGGGAGGGAGCGATATGGAATACGTCGTCTGACCATCCCATCGAAAGAACGTTACCAGGTAAGAAAGTAACTTGTTCTTCGAGGGGATTGGGTCCTCCGACGTATTCCATATCTATGACAGACTCCCAAAGCAGTACCAAGCAAGGAGGTGGGAAAGAATTTAGAATACAAATTTAGCATGCCCAATCAAATTGCGGAATAGAGAACTGCCTTGCCAAAGGTCAGATCTTGCCCTCTGATGGAATCGAGGGAGTAGTGACGTACAAAAGTATGTACTGAAGCCCAGGTGGCTGCATCACAGATGTGACGAATAGGAACTCCCCTCTGCAGGGCAGTAGACGCAGCCACTGCCCTGGTAGAATGGGCCCGCAAGCCAGCCGGAGGATCCTTACCCACCAAGCGGTAACACCCGGAGATAGCTAAAATAATCC
This sequence comes from Ambystoma mexicanum, assembly GCF_040938575.1. NCBI lineage: Eukaryota > Metazoa > Chordata > Amphibia > Caudata > Ambystomatidae > Ambystoma > Ambystoma mexicanum. The sequence continues at coordinate 809,969,015 of NC_090929.1, forward strand.
AACGAGACAAAGTCTGTTTCGTCACAGCTTGTCCGAAACGCTTTCCAGCGTAACCAATGAAAAGTTGATCGTCCACTCTGATGACCCAGGACATGCGCGAAATATAAAAGCTCAACGCTCTCCGAGGATCAAGCCTATGGAGCCTCTCCTCTTCCTTACCAGGATGTGGAGGAGGATAGAACTCCGGAAGAACAACCTTCTGGCTCAAATGAAATTCCGAAACCACCTTTGGAAGAAAAGAAGGACGAACTCTAAGGACAACCCTGTCCTAATGAAACACAGTGAAGGGTGGCTTAACTGAAAGTGCCTGTAACTCACTCACTCTGCGAGCGGAAGTAACCGCAACCAAGAACACAGTTTTCAGAGTTAACAGCCTCAAAGGGCAAGAATGTAAAGGCTCAAACGGAGCACCCATAAGAAACTTAAGAACAAGGTTAAAATCCCATCCTGGCGCCAGAAAAGGTGACGGAGGGAACACATTAGTGAGCCCTTTCAAAAACTGCAAAATTAAAGGAATATTAAAATAGGAACACTCTTCAGACGAGCGCTTAAATATGGACAGCGCCACCAGGTAACCTTTAATGGTCCCCACTTGCAAGCCCCTGTGGGCCAAAGAAAGCAAAAAAGACAGAACCATGGGACTGCCACAATCAAAAGGATCCACATTCTTAACTCTGCACCAGTCGCAGAACTTTCTCCAATGGCAACGGTACAGAGACTTTGTTGCAGGCCGCCTGGGCGAGAGCGACACCTCCATCACGTCTTCAGGGAGGTCCCAATCCTTATACCTCAACCTTTCAGAAGCCAAGCGTGAAGGTTGAGGGATCTGACCTCTGAATGGAGAACCTGAACCCCTCCCGTGAGAGCAGATCGTCTCGGTAGGGAAGACGACGTGGAGGGCAGATGGACAAGTTGAGAAGGTCGGGGTACCACGTCCTCCGGGCCCACGCCGGAGCAATGAGGATCATCCGGGAACCGAACCTCCGTAACCTCTGCAGCACTTGCAGGATGACGGGGACTGGAGGAAACGCGTACAGCAGTGGAAATGACCACTCCACCACGAACGCGTCTCCTAAGGCTCCTTTTGGAGGAAATTCCTGCAAGCAAAACCTTTTGCACTTCCGGTTGACACTGGAGGCGAAGAGATCCACTTGAGGGGTCCCCCAAAGGGCGAAGATCTCCAGGAGAATCTCCTGAGCCAGCTCTCACTCGTGAGAGATCGTGCTCTGCCTGCTCAGAGCGTCCACCGTCTCGTTGTCGTCTCCAGCCAGATGAACAGCCGAGATCGAAACTTCCTGCTGGATGGCCCAGAACTCGAGCTGCTTCGCCTCCTTGCACAGCGGAAGTGACCCTGCCCCCCTCTTTTTGTTGAGGTAGTGCATGGCCACCGTGTTGTCCGTTAGAATCACAACACTCTTTCCACGCACAGACGGCAGAAAAGCCTTCAGGGCTAGCCTGACGGCCCTCAGCTCCAACAGATTGATATGGAGTCTGGACTCTGACGGAGACCAACGACCGCTGACTGTCAACTCGTTGGCATGAGCTCCCCATCCCGTGAGGGATGCGTCTGTCACGATCGTCACCTCCGGCCATGGCAGCCAAAATGGGGCCCCCTTCATCAGATTGCCTTCGATGGCCCACCACAGAAGGTCCCGGGCTACCGAGGGCGGCACCTGAACAGGGTCCGACAGCCTGCCGGAGGACTGAGACCACTGGAGCTTGAGTGCCCACTGCAAAGATCTCATCCGCAGACGAGCCTCTGGCACCAGAAGAATGCAGGATGCTATGAGGCTGAGCAGTCTCAAGAACTCGGATGCTGGGAGATCCTGGGCCAATTGAAACTTGTTCACCATCTGCTGAATGTGAAGAGCCCTCACCTGAGGAGGAAAACACTGCCCCAGGGACGTGTCGAACACTGCTCCGATGTACTGGAGCCGCTGCGTTGGTGTCAAATGGGACTTCTTTAAATTGAGGGAGAAGCCCAGCCTGTGAAGGGAGTGGCAGGTGACGGACAGATGATCCAGGACTTGCTCCGGAGAGCTCCCCCTGATCAACCAATCGTCCAGGTAGGGGAAGACGTGAATCCCCCCTTTCCTGAGATGCGCTGCCACCACCACCATGAGCTTGGTGAAAACCCCCGGGGCGGAGGTCAATCCGAACGGCAGGACCCGAAACTGAAAGTGCGAGTCGCCAAGCGCGAACCTCAGGTACTTCTTGTGCTTGGGATGGATCGGCACATGGAAGTAAGCATCCTTGAGGTCGAGAGACACCAACCAGTCCTGAAGTTGAAGGGCCTGGAGGACCTGAGAAAGAGTCACCATCTTGAACTTGTCCTTCCTGAGGAGTTTGTTCAAACCGCGTAAATCCATGATGGGTCTCAATCCCCCGTCTTTCTTCGATATCAAAAAATAAGGGAATACCATCCCTTGTTCCTCTCCTCTACAGGCACCAGTTCTATGGCGCCTTTCTCCAGCAGGGTTTGAATTTAATGCGCAAGGAGCAGATCCGGACTCTTCAAAGAGAGGCTCCCTGGTGGATTGTCGTGAGGCCTCTGCAGAAAAGGAAGACAGTAGCCGTGGGTTATGATTTCCAGAACCCACACATCCGAAGTAATGGCTTGCCACTCTACAAGATGCTGTGCCAGCCTTCCCCCAACCGGCGAACCATGGGACCTGGCCTCATGACTGAGTGGTAGCGGCATCGCCCGAGGGCAAAGAGGCAACTGCTGTAACGCTTACCTTAGACTCCTCGGGGACACCACTTGATATTCGGAAACTTCTCAGGGTGCGCTGTTATCTTATCCCAATTGGACTCTCTATCTATACATGAAAACAATTACCACACTCAATAACTAAGTGATTCCTAAAATAGGAAAAAAAGAATCACCTTCAAAATAAACTGTATTCTTCGGTTACCTTAGTTGGTGATTTGGTTAGCTCTCCATCCTGCTTCTGCGCAGGGGTGCGTGTTCTGAAGAAGGGACGTGAGGAGAATGGAATTATCCTTAAACTTCCAGAAATGTCTAAAGGGGTACACTTCCTAACAGTGTCAGACAGGAATGGTGTCACTAACCCTCTAAATGCAGAAACACCCTAATGTGTCTAAAAACTGAAGTGCACAACCCGCAACATTTTTGGTTCCAAAATGCGTAAACTTAGTGTACCTGATGACGACAGAAAAAACGAACACTAATGTTCCTAGAAACAATTCTCCACACAACCCTCTTAACTTCTGTGAGGTGAATATGGTTTGAACATTCACTTGCGCGAAAGAACTAATGTGTGAAAAGCAGTTGCTACTATAGGAACCATTAATCTATAGCGAGAACTAAAAGGGAAAGATACTTGCTGTGAAAACAACAGGGGCGACAGAACTGGGAGGTGCGCCTCGAAAACTCTCCTCACAATAAACGCCAACTGGAAAAGCGTAACCGCCAACACCGCACTGAAGAAAGCCAACTTTACACAGAATTCACAACTTGGGACAGCGGACTGGACGGGAAAAGCTATTCCAGGGCACTACAGAAAAGGGTTTCCATGGAATACTAGGGAAGCTGAGGAATTCCTGTCAGAGGGCTGAACCGCGGTAAGCGTTCGCTGAGACAGCTGAAGACGCGAAGCGCCGTTGAGCAAAGGGGCGGGGCTTAAATACTCCCGAGTGACAGAAAACTAGACTGCTGGCCCACCTAGAGGTTGTAACTACAGGCAGCCATGTTGAGTGATGAGGAAGAGTCAACCTGCCTATTCTTAGACCAGCAACTGTAAGCGGCCAACCAGGAACTCTTGGAAATTCTTTTGCGAGGGAACCCCGTAATCATGACAGTATTCCCCCCCAAGGCCCCTCCAAAACTGAAATTCCCTCTCCCTGGTTTGGATGGGTGGTTGCGGTGAAACATTCTGAGTAGCCTAGGGGCATGAACATTCTCGCAGGGTTCCCAAGTTCTGTCTTGAGGGCCATAACCTTTCCAATCCACTAAGTAGAATAGCCTATTACGCACAATTTTGGAATCTAAAATGGCCTTGACCTCGTATTCTAGTTGGTCATCATCAATGACCACAGGGGCTGGTGCTTCGGAGATTCGTGTGTTTGGATTAACAGGCTTTAAAAGAGAGACGTGAAATACTGGATGGATTTTCATGTTCTTTGGAAGGGTTAACTTGATGGCCACGGGATTGATGATTTTTTCAATTGCAAAAGGTCCCAGGAAGCGGGGAAGGAACTTTCTAGCTCCCTTCAAGGTCAGGTTTCGGGTGGCCAACCAAACCAAATTCCCCACCTCATACTCTGGTGCAACACTTCTTTTGTCATCTGCAAATTTTTTCTGGGATTTTTTGGCCATGGATAATTGTTCTCGAGCTTGAGCGATGGCTGAGGTGATTTTCTCATGCAGGGATTTTACTGCTGGCATTTCTAACGGTTCAGGTGGATCGTAAGCTGAGGTGCGTGGATGTCGGCCATGTAAGGTGTAAAAAGGACTCAAACCAGTGGAGGAATGAACAGAATTGTTATATGCATATTCGGTTATCCACAAAACATTTAGCCAGGTGTTCTCCAATTGATGCAACATACATCTGAGGTACTGCTCTAGAGTTTGATTGGTTCGCTCAGTTTGACCGTCAGTTTGGGGATGATGACTGGTGGACAAACGTACATCAACTTTGGCCAATTCACAACATCTTCTCCAAAACTTGGCGACGAATTGGCTACCTCGATCAGAGATTATCACCGCAGGAAAGCCATGCAGCTTCACAATATTCTCCAAAAAGGTTTTTGCCAGAACTGAGGCTGACGGCAATCCTTTCAATGCGATAAAATGTGCCATTTTGGAGAACAAGTCCACCACCACCATGATCGTGTCAAACCCTTCACAAGGAGGTAAATCGGTGATGAAGTCCATGGAGATGGTGTGCCAGGGGGTTGGTGGCACACTCAATGGAAGAAGCAAGCCTGCAGGTTTTCTCTTTTGATTCTTATTTTGAGCGCAGTTACCACAAGTTTTCAAATGCTGAATGACATCTTTTCTCCAGGTAGGCCACCAATAAGATCTTTTAACTTTCTCCATGGTCTTTTTGATTCCGGGGTGACCTTCCAAAAGAGCGTCATGATAGTTGGTAACCACTCTTTCTTGTAGTTGAGGCGTGGGCAAGTATAACCGTTCTTGAAAAAAGGGAAGACCCTCCTGCACTGTAAAGCCTACTCCTCTGGACTCCCAGTTCAACAATTCATCCTGCGTAAGATGGTTTTGAATTTCCCTTTTTAACTCTTCAAAGGCAGAGTCCGTTGTGTTCATTACTCCCAGGATCTTTTCTCCAGAAATGATCTCCACTGGATTCACTGGCACATAGGCTTCTTCTCCATTACCCATTCGAGACAAGGCATCAGCCTTACCATTTCGCACTCCTGGTCTGAAAGTAATAACAAAGTCATATTCCGCTAGAAAGAGGGCCCATCGTAGCTGTCTTGAAGATTGTGTCTTTGCAGAGCGTAAGTATTGCAAGTTCCGATGATCGGTGAAGATGGTCACCGTGTGTCGTGCGCCCAGCAAGTGATGCCTCCATTCCTTCAAGGCACAAATTATAGCCAAAAACTCCTTATCGGTAATGGTGTAATTTAATTCTGCAGCAGCGAACTTCCTTGACCAGAAAGCTACGGGGTGCAATTCTTGGGTGTCAGGATCACGCTGAGACAATACGGCTCCCATAGCCACGTTAGAGGCATCAGTCTCGACTACAAACGGAAGATCAGGTCTTGGATGTTGTAGAACAGGTGCAGCAGTAAATTGCTCTTTTAATTTCTTAAATGCCTCATCAGCTTCATTAGTCCATTCAAATTTCCTGTTTTTTCGAAGTAGTGAGGTGATAGGATGAACTAGGCCAGAGAAATCAGAAACAAAACGCCGATAGAAATTCGCGAATCCCAGAAAACTCTGAACTCCTTTGACAGAAGTTGGAGCAGGCCAAGACAGGATGGCATCAACCTTTCTGTTATCCATTTTGACTCCACTAGAAGATAGATCGAACCCCAAGAATTCAATCTCAGGGACGTGAAAATGACACTTTTCCAATTTCACATACAGAGAATTGTCTTGGAGCCTTTGAAGCACCGATGTCACGTGCCTTACATGATCCGCCAGGTTTGCAGAGAAAATTAAAATGTCGTCCACATAGACCACCACACAGATGTCCAGTAGATCTCTGAAGATATCATTCATAAAGGCCTGGAAGGCAGCAGGAGCATTGCAAAGCCCGAAGGGCATGACTTGATATTCGAAGAGCCCGAATCGTGTCCGAAAGGCGGTTTTCCACTCCTCACCTTTCTTAATTCGAATGAGATGATAGGCACCTCTTAGATCAAGCTTGGTGAATATTTGTGCCTGCTTCACCTGATCCAGCAAGGTCGAAATAAGGGGAAGAGGATAGCGGTTCTTCACCGTGATTTGATTCAGTGCTCTGTAATCTATGCAGGTTCGCAAATCCCCTTCCTTTTTGGGCACAAAAAAGAGAGGAGATGCCACCGGTGACTTGGACGGTCTAATAAACCCATTGGCCAGGTATTGATCCAGATAAGCCTTTAGATGAGCATTTTCTTTTTCAGTGAGGGCATAAATTCTGCTACAAGGAAGCTGAGCCCCTGGAATGAGATCAATTTGACAGTCATAGGGTCTGTGAGGGGGCAAAATTTCTGCCTGTTTTTCTTTTTGGAAAATATCCTGGAATTTTTTGTATTCTACTGGTAATGAACCTATGAGACCCAAGGTGGTGTAGATAGTCATCTCAGACTGCCTGGCGTCCTTTGGACCTTCTGCAGAAAAACACATACTTTGGCACTTGGAGTCAAACTTCAATGTCCGGGAACACCAATCGATCACAGGGTTATGCTTCTCCAACCAAGGTATTCCCAAGATGATCTGGAATTGAGGAGCTTGAATCAGGTCAAAAGAGATCCTCTCCCTGTGTCCTTCCTGGCAAAGCATTAAGAGGGGGTCAGTGCACTGGGTCACGGGACCTGACACCAAAGGTGTACCATCCACTCCGGAGACGTTTTCAGCTTCCAACTTATTCCTCAAGGGGAATCCCAATTTACTAGCCAGATGTTGATCCATGTAGTTGCCAATGGCCCCACAGTCTATGTACGCAACCAATGCATGCCTCTGTGTGGGGTTATTGTGGCAAGAAAGGACAATAGGACACACGAAGTGTGAGGTCGCTGCAACCTTTTCCATGCTCGACAAGCGGACCTCTAAACTTGTCGGGCACTGGAGTTTTCCGCCGTCTGTTCTTTTTTATCCGGATTGATTCCTCCTAAAGGCCTCCGTGAAGGTTTTACTGGACAATCCTTTAAAAAATGACCGGCCTTGCCACAATACAAACACAACTGCAACTGTCGTCTCTTCTCTCTCTCTGCTTGGGAAATTGGGCCTCGAATTCCGCCCAACTGCATGGGTTCATTGGGAACATCTAATCCTGACTTCGACGTTGGTTCTCGGGAGCGGACTACAAAGGGTCGACTGTCCTGACGAGCTCGATCCGTTCTCCTATCCTGAAGACGATGATCCAACTGGATTGTCAGGTCTATGAATTCTGTGAGACATTCGGGCGGATTGACAACTTGAGCGAGAACATCCTTCAGCTCACTGCGCAGACCACGATAAAACAGTGTCACTCTCTTTTCTGTAGGCCAATTAGTTTCTGCCACTAATCGATTGAAAGTAGCCACGTAAGCAAGCAGCTCCTGATTGCCCTGCTTGAGTGACAGTAACTCATTGTCCAATGCCTGACCTTGTGAATGGCGAGCAAACAATTTCTCTAACTCTCTCTGGAATTCTGAAAAGTTCTGCAACACGGGATCATCCCGATTAACCAAAGGAATGGACCAATCTGCTGCATGACCACCCAAATAAGACAACACGAAAGCAACCTTTGATTGGTCAGTGGAGAAAACCCCAGGTCTGCACAAAAAATGTAGTCTACACTGATTTAAAAACACGGCAAACCTTTTCGGGTCCCCCGTGAATCTCTCAGGAGGGGCTAAGGGAATATTTCCTGGAATTACCACTTGGAACGGAACTGAGGGCGATGTAGAAGAGGAAGCTTGGGCATTACCTTGGGGAAGGGGAACCTGTCCCGCCTGATTCTGTAATAACTGGCGAGCCAACTCTTCAGTTCGTTCCCTATTGATTCCCAGTTCCCTTCTAAGAGCGCCGGTTTCGGACCGGGCTGCATGGACTTCAGCTCTAAGTTCTCCCAGTAGTTGAGCTAACTGATCTACCTCAGAAGTTCCCATGATGCCCAGGCGGAGTATTTTTTATGACTGGCTTCGCGTTCTGTAACGCTTACCTTAGACTCCTCGGGGACACCACTTGATATTCGGAAACTTCTCAGGGTGCGCTGTTATCTTATCCCAATTGGACTCTCTATCTATACATGAAAACAATTACCACACTCAATAACTAAGTGATTCCTAAAATAGGAAAAAAAGAATCACCTTCAAAATAAACTGTATTCTTCGGTTACCTTAGTTGGTGATTTGGTTAGCTCTCCATCCTGCTTCTGCGCAGGGGTGCGTGTTCTGAAGAAGGGACGTGAGGAGAATGGAATTATCCTTAAACTTCCAGAAATGTCTAAAGGGGTACACTTCCTAACAGTGTCAGACAGGAATGGTGTCACTAACCCTCTAAATGCAGAAACACCCTAATGTGTCTAAAAACTGAAGTGCACAACCCGCAACATTTTTGGTTCCAAAATGCGTAAACTTAGTGTACCTGATGACGACAGAAAAAACGAACACTAATGTTCCTAGAAACAATTCTCCACACAACCCTCTTAACTTCTGTGAGGTGAATATGGTTTGAACATTCACTTGCGCGAAAGAACTAATGTGTGAAAAGCAGTTGCTACTATAGGAACCATTAATCTATAGCGAGAACTAAAAGGGAAGATACTTGCTGTGAAAACAACAGGGGCGACAGAACTGGGAGGTGCGCCTCGAAAACTCTCCTCACAATAAACGCCAACTGGAAAAGCGTAACCGCCAACACCGCACTGAAGAAAGCCAACTTTACACAGAATTCACAACTTGGGACAGCGGACTGGACGGGAAAAGCTATTCCAGGGCACTACAGAAAAGGGTTTCCATGGAATACTAGGGAAGCTGAGGAATTCCTGTCAGAGGGCTGAACCGCGGTAAGCGTTCGCTGAGACAGCTGAAGACGCGAAGCGCCGTTGAGCAAAGGGGCGGGGCTTAAATACTCCCGAGTGACAGAAAACTAGACTGCTGGCCCACCTAGAGGTTGTAACTACAGGCAGCCATGTTGAGTGATGAGGAAGAGTCAACCTGCCTATTCTTAGACCAGCAACTGTAAGCGGCCAACCAGGAACTCTTGGAAATTCTTTTGCGAGGGAACCCCGTAATCATGACAACTGCCCGAGCGGCCTTGGCACCTCAAGTACCTTTATTTCCACCTCTGGCACTCTTACGATGGCCTCTTTGACTGCTAGCTCCCCTCGCTTTACTGAAGGACGAGTAATAGCGAAAGGAACCTCCCCTTCATTGCTGTCCCCTAGGACGAAAAGGCGGAGGTTGGCGAACTGCAGCGCCCAACGACTTTGCTGCAGCTTTCGAGGTCTGCAACCTCTCAAGGCTCTCGTCAGCCTTGCTGCCAAAAAGCCGTTCACCGCCAAAGGGCATGTTGAGGAGCCGGGACTGCACATCAGGAGCGAACCCAGACTTCCGCAACCACGCAAACCTGCGCACTACGGTGCTCGCCGCCATGGACCGGCTGACACAATCTGCCAAGTCCAAACCCGACTGAACGGCCTCACACATGGCATCCTTGCCATCCTGAACCATAGCAAGGAAACCATCCCGTTCGTCCCCTTCGGGAATATGTTCAGCCGCTAATGCAACACAGTTCCGCAGAGTGTGTGTGAAACGAGACAAGGCACATATGGAGTTGGCCGCCTGAAGCGCCATACCCCCTGAAGAAAACACTTTCTTCGCCCAGCCGTCAAAACGTTTGTCGTCCCTATCCGGAGTGATGGTAGGATACGGCGCCCGCTTTGCCGGGGCTGTAGCCGCCTGCACCACCAAACTCTCCGGAGTGGGGTGCCTGGACAAGTAGCAGGGGTCGCTACTGGCTGGACGGTATTTTCGCAACAAAGACTTGCCCACTGCCGGGAGACTCTCCGGAGCAGTCCAAGCCGCCGCCACCCTTCTCTGCAAAGCCATATGAAACGGCAAAACCGGGTCAGTTGGGGGACCGAGATCAAGGATGTCCGTGAGATCATCCTGAACGAACTCCCCTGAGGAAGCTGACCAACCCAAGTACTCGGTGACCCGAGACATAAGGCGCCGATATGAAGAATCAGCATGAGTGCCAGGCTCCGGCCTACAAAACTCCACCTCCGGAGAGGTGTCCAGTCCACTGGCATCATGCAGTGACTGCCTCGGGTCATCAAACTGGCTATGGCCCGAGATTAGCTCATCCGGAACTGAAACCGGAACCAGAACCAAGCCGTCATCACAGCCTTCATCACCCTCTGAAATGTACTCCAGGCGGGGAGAGGAAGACCTCTGGGGACCAAAGCAGTGCCTGACCTTACCCAGAGCCTTTCTCGGGGTAAACCCCGTGCCACGGGGCCTCTCCGACACCACCGCCTCCAAAGGCGTCGAGGGCGCCGAATGAGCCGGCGTCGACAGAAAAGGCGTCGACGTCGAACGAATCGGCGTCAACGTCAACTACAGCGCCGCCAGCATCGGCGGCGTCGACACAGGCCTCGAAGCCGGAGCTCCGAGCGTGACTCTCGACGACCTAGGCGCCGACGGCGTCGACGACCCCCTCGGAGGCGGAGCCTCGAGAGAAATCGTCGACGACCTCGGCGCCACAGGCATCGACGTCTTCTTCAAAGACGGCACAGGATCACGCGGTCTCGAGCGCGTCGAGGACCGGGACCTGGAATGGGCATGGCGAGAACAGCTTGTCCGAGCGGGACCTCTCCCGCGAGCCGTGCCGACCACCTGAGCCCAAAGGCGTACAGGCGGCGTCTCTAAACCAGTGCCGACCGACCCCACTCGGAGGCGCAGATGGACCGGTGCCCTACGATTCAAGAATCGCTAGCATCTGCTTCCCGAAGGAAGCCCATTCCTCCAGTGTCGCTTGCATGGAGGGATAAGCGACCCACCGACGGGCGGAGTCCTCGGAAGAGGACGGGGAAGGCGACCAATGCCGGCGCTTCCAGGAATGCCTCGAAGGGGCGGAGGAGTGGCGAGACCGACTCCTGAAAGGAGACCCACTGGACTTCCGACGATGACACGGAGAGTCGCCCCTCAAGTCATCCTTCGAAAGCCCCGCAGACCTCGACTTTCGGGGCTTAGACACCCGGCCTACCGACAGCTTCTTCTTGCGTTCCCGCAAGGCCTTTGCCGTGAGCGACTGGCAGTCGACACGGTCCTCTGTATCGTGGGCCTACATTCCCCGCATTTCTTGAAGCCCGGACGCGGGGTTGAAGACGAAGTAGATATCGCCACGAACAGGTCTTCACAAAAAAACGAACAGGTTCAACGAACCGAGAATTGAAAACAGCAAACTCCAACGAGTCGAGGCATACCGAGATTCACGAAGCGAACACGTTCGCAGAAAAAAACGGAACTGAGGCTATGGGTGTCGTGCGTCCTACTTATCACATCGGGTGACGTCGGAGGAGGTCCTCGGGGACGGCGCATCAACGTCATCGATGCAGGACCCAGACGCCAAAGATTTTCCGAAGCAGCACAGCTGTGGACATTACCTTTCATAGATATGGAATACGTCGGAGGACCCAATCCCCTCGAAATCCAGCGTGCTTATTGATTGAGAGAATGCAGGTTCAAATTTGCAAAATTAAGCAATTAACTTGCCACTCAAAATGTTGTTGAAATTATGTAATTTTATTTCAAACCAGTACCAGCGACATATGCGCATGCTGAAGCAGTTGCTTCTAAAGGCTCCCACCAAATGGCCAGATGATATGGAAGGCAGTAGTGGCAAAAAGATAACAATATGTAATAATGCCAAGCCAAATGATTCTGCCTTATTGCCATTAGAGGGTCAGAAGAAGAGGAAAGATAACCCATTGGAATCAACGGTGGTTGAAAAAGTTACCTTCCTGGAGAGTGGCTCGGCAGAAAATGAGCCAAATTATGACCATGTTTTGTCAAGGAAAGAGCGACAGAAGATTTCAAAAGTGGTAACGGTTAGGAAATTAAAGAAGCATACATCCAAGTACATTTTTGATATTCCGGATATGGCAGAATCTCAAGTCTCCACACAAACCAATGCCCCCACTACAGGAGAAAGCCCACAAGAAAGCGGCTAGGAGGCTGAGAAGATTAAACAACAGATGAGGGAATTTAACGTCATGGCTAATGACCTGTAAGGATAAAAAATAAAAAAATAAAAAAAATAATCAAAAAACAATCCAGCTACAATAGCAATAGAAAGGGTCAAAACGCACAGTATTGTTAGATGAGGATGTGCCAGATTTATCAATGCTCAAAACTTGTTCAGACGTCAGACCGTAGAGTCAACATAGCCCAGCATCCGCCAACAACTTTTGCCATCTCAAAGCTATTTGAAGAAGGTGCATCACCTATAAAACGTAGCTTATTGCTTGATCTTTTTAGCCACCAGCCGTCATTATGTGTTCTGCAGAGCAGGGATTTCGAGTTTGTGCAACAGCTTGAAGGATTCCTTTAGGCAGTATTAAGAGTTCACTTTATGGACTCTGAAATCACGACATTGGTTCGGAAATCTGCACCATCCCTATTAAAATGGGGGTTTGATATAGACCAAATCCCAGGCCTGAAGTTGAATCAAGCAGATGCTGAGGACAATTTAGGGGCACCAGATCAAGTAAGATCGGCCACTCAGAGCAAGGCCTCAGTTGATTCACAAAATCCTTCGTCTGAAACCCATATAGATGATCCGACTGCAAAAGCACACTGGGAGTAGCTTTTATCCTTCCTGCCTGTGACCAATCAGCGAACCTAAAAGTAATATCTTTATCAATTCATGGAATACAAGAGGTCATGCCCATCTATTTGCCTAAAGTGCCCCGTTCTGCCATCTCCAGAACTCTGATAAAATTCTGCTCCATCTTTCGAATGCCTCGTCTGCAGGCTCTCTCGCTTTACTGACTATTCCCTTACTGTGGCTACCATCTATCGGCCACCTGGTCAGATCTCCTCCTTCTTCTGAGTGGGCCGGACTTCTCCTCTTCCCTCCTGGCCTCCACCACCCAACTACTCCTTCTTGGAGACTTCAAAATCCACCTGGATGCTTCTTGTCCTTCCTCTGGAGTCTTTCACGACCTCTATGACTCACTCTCTCCATTCTCCCCTCTGGCCCGACTCACTTTGCAGGGCAGACTCTGGATGTTCTGATCTCTTCAGACCTTCCCCTTTCCATCCCGCTCACCACTCCTCTCTCCTGGAGTGATCACTTTCTCCTTTTCTCCCAGCTCACCCTCTACCCCTTAGGCCAAGCCAACTCCAGCACTGCCACCTACTTTCTCGGTTATCCAACCCATGAAGCGTGTGTCAGTTGAGGATTTCGCTGCCACTTTCTCCCCCACTCTCCCCCCTTGGCTGACTCACATCCCGCAGGGTGGCTGAGAGGAAATGGCGTGCTTCCTGTACATCCTCTGACAAACTGGTCTGTCGCCTGCGCCAAAGGCAATACAGGCTCTCTGTCCACACCAAAAAGAGAGCCCACACCGAAGCCTGCGTTTCTGCAGCATCTAACAACTCAGCCGAACTTCTTTAAAACCTGCAAGGAGCTGGCCAATCCTGCTGCAGTTTCTACATCTCCTTCTCCATCCCAGGCCCTCTGCACGGTCCTGGCTTCTGATTTCATCTAAAAAACTCAGGACATCCTGTCCTCTCTCTCTCTTCTCCCTTTCATCCCCCTATTCCCTGCTCTTCCCCCAGCCCTTCTTCGCCCCCCCTTCTACCTTTCCCCTGTTCTCTCCAGACGAGGTTTCTAGCCAAGTCCGATCTATGAAAGTCTCCTCAAAACAGGTTCACCCCTGTTCCTCCAAAACCATCAAGGCCCACATTGACACCCTGGATCCTGCTCTGGCTGACTTCTGCAACCACTCCTTTGCCAATGGAGTCTTCCCTTCCCCCCCGAAACAATCCCTTGTGCACCCTCTTAAGAAACCCTCTGCCGACCCCTCCTGCCCAGCTAACTATCGCCCAATCTCCATCACTCCTTTCCTGGGCAGACTCCTGGAAAAGCTGGCCATCTCCCAACTTAATGTTCACACTGAATCTGTTGGTTGTCTCCATCACCATCAGTCTGGCTTCAGTGCTGCCAGAAGCATGGAAACTGCTCTTCTGAACATCCGTGAAGACCGGCTCTCCAGCCTTAACTCCAACACCCCCTGTGTCCTCATCTTACTTGATCCCTCCCCTGCCTTTGACACAGTCAACCATGCCATCCTGTTAAATCATCTCCGTGATCACCTGGGTATCACCGATCAGGCCCTGTCTTGGCTGACTTCTTTCCTCTCCGATCAACCCTCCCAGGTCCAACTTGGGACTCAATGGGAATGGGGATTTACCGAATTCCCACTCCGGAATTCCTGGGACACCAGGGTCGTAATGCCCTGGTAATTCCGGGAGTCATGGAGGCGGAATGGTAATACGAGTCTGACGGTAACCGAGCCGGAAAAACTGGCTGGTTGCTGTCTGACTCGTAATGAGGCCCATGTGTGCAGAGGGCTCAAATAAACTGTCAAGTGTGAAGGATGAAATTCTTAAGGGAACCTGTCGTACGCTCAATCAGTTTAAAGTTTATAATGAAAGTGTCTTAAGGATTGTGTGGGCCCGAGACTGGAGTGAGGATTTGGGAGTATTATTGGGCACGTTTAAAAAGAAAGCTCTGCAATGGGATTGAGCCCAAAACCATGAGGGCAGCTTAACATCACACTCAACATTTGCAAGATTATACTTTCCCTATAAAGTATATCTATCAGTTGCCCTGCTCCTCCATGGGGAGGATATTTATGCAAATGAGATTAAACAAATTACCGGTTATGCCGGTGAATAGAGCATGACTGCATATTCCTGCGGCAGAGCGTAGGTGTAGCTTGTGTGTTATCTGAGACTATATTTAAACACTTAGGCATGTTCTTATGCCTTGCAAATCTATGATTACACATTACATTAGGTGTTATATGCATCTGGCCGATGGTTTGCGTTAGGGAGAATTCTCAGAAACGTGCCAATTCTTCTTTACCTTACAGACCCCCAGCCCTTTTGCTGGACTCTAGGACTTTTTAAATTTCAACCTGGAGAGAGTGAGACCTTTTTTCCCACTCTCTCATGTATTTTACTGTAAAATAAACACTGTTTCTTTTGGTTTTGGAGACTGACAAACTCTATAGGCATCATCTTTGCATTGTGACAGACAGCACCTTCCGGGCGGTGGCACAGGGAAGTCTCTTAGATTTCCCAAAGGTTTAAACACCTTCTCTTGGTGACACTACTATTTCCAAGAGCAGTGAAGTGAAACTGACTTTACCTAACAACACTCTGTTGCCTTCGCGCCGAATACCCCTGGGTCTGGTGCGCTATATAAATAAATAAACAAACAAACTTAGAATTTGCAACTTTCTAGACCCAGTACACACTATTTTACCATAGGGTGCTGGAGGGGTTACTTAGTATTCCCTTTGTCAAGTTTCTCATGTAAAATTTTTATGTTACCCTTCCTGCAATTAATGGCTGGTGGCAGTGGTTTACTTTTACTACCATTGTGTGTTTTTACCACGGGCTGTGTTCGCAGCTGCAGCAAAGCATCCATGGGTGCCCATTTTGTCAAAATGGCCCTGGTCGTCTTTTTCACCATTTCTTGCTGGAAAAGTCTTTCTTGAGATTTACTCTGCGTGCCAAGCCAGGTTTGGTCCCTTTGTTTGCTTCGTCTTTGGCGGGATTCACGAGTGAAGCCCACCTCTGGCTCCAGTATGTCTGGCAGGGGCAGGAAGTGAGGAAGGTGCCCGAAACTCCCTGTGCTTAATCCCCTTGGTTACAGGAATGCACCCAAAAGGTGAATGGCCGGCTGGCTGTCCGGCAAGGACAGCCACCCTGCTGTGTGATTGACATCCCTGGAATGAATGGGAGGAACCTGCATAAAGGCGAGGCTTTTTGGATTGGAAGGCAGAGTCGAACACTGGACGAAGGAATCCAAAGAAGAACTTGGAAGAGACGCCTGCTGCAACCTCTGGACTGTTGGTTTGGTGACACCCTGCTGCTGTGCTGAAGCTCGGAATTTGCCTCGACTAGACAAGCCCTGCAAGGACGACTTCTCCCCTTGAGTTGGTGGGACCAATCAACTCCAAAGTGAACTTGTTAGGACATCCTCTCGGAGCTGGCTGTACTTCCACTGCTGCTGCTGCTGGAACCATGCCATGGAGAGGAACACCAAACGGAGTGAATCACTTCTAAGTCGGACCCGAGCTTGCAGAAGATCCTCCGGACTCCCAGTAAGCAGAACTGACCAAGCCTGAGCCACCTCAACAGAGTGCTTCACTCCAGATGTGAGGAAAGTCCAGAGTGGTATCCGAGAGTCCGCAGTGGTGCTATTGGCTGAGACGTGAGGAGCTGAAACCGCAAAGTGCCGCTGAATAGAAGTTTGTCCTTTTCTGCCACTGACCTTCCCATTGCTGGAGTGCCCAGAAGTCCTCCCTCTTGTCCCCACGATTGAGGCCCAGGAACAAAAGGATCTCCAGACCGAACAGAATCAACAACAGCGTCTTTGTTCTGGAAATCCCTTCCATTTATTTAATCCACCCCATCACCTTGTCCCAGTAAATGTGAACCCCCTCAAACTCCCCACCACATGTGCCAGTATTCGGCATGCTCCCCACATTCATGCCAGCACAGGGGGCTCACCTCCGGAAACATCCTAGAGAGAGGCAGACTGGTTCATACTGCTATCTGTGAAGCAGGTTGATTGCATGAAGTTTATAATGGCATGCTATCGAGACCCTGTATGCCCTGCAACACATTCAATGCCATCATCCAATTCGAGGCCCATTTCCCCTTGCCACCTGCTCCAGAGCTTTTCCGTGCTTCCCCTACCCTCTTCCACCAAAGCCCCATATAGGGAAGAGATCAGGCCTTTCATTTCTGTATTCGAGTCCAATACCTTCTCCAGGGGGTAAGCTTTCTTTGCACCATTTCCCTCCAAGGCTCAGCCGTGACTATCCCTTTTTAGTTGCAAGTATGAGAACACAATTTCCCTATTCCCAGTACACTTTCCAAATGCACCAATAAAATGAACTGGCCATCCTGCCACAACTGACCAACCCGTGACAGGCCTGCCTAAAACAAGGCGTGGAATCTATCTAAATTCGGGATCCGGACCCTGACACGCGGGGCCCACAGGTGACTAAGCGGGGATGGCCATGTCGCGACACCCCTCATTTTTGGGCCCATATATTCCAAATGACACCCAATATTAGGTGCTCCCTGATCCTCGTCGGGAGCCGGTCCCTTGGTATCCATATCCATTCTCCTACTGTTGCCGGTCTCAGATGAAAGTTATCCAGCCCCACCCATTGACAGTGATCTCACTCCCTCAGATGAGGGATGAGAGCTCCGAGTTGTGATGCCTTGTAGTACAGGTAGACGTCCAGAAAGCCCACTCCACCTCTCTCTGTTGGAAGCACCAAGACCTCATGTGCCACCCTCGCTTTCCTCAAGAGGCGGCTCTTAACCTTATGAAACATGGATATAAATCAGGAGCATCTGAAATAAGTACATGAGTCTGGGGAGGAAGTTCCTCTTAATTGAGTTCAGTCACCCTAGCCAGGACATTGTCAATTTTCCCCATTTCGCTATATCATAAAATAGCCTCACTAGGAGGGGTGGGAAGTTTGCTTCACACAAGTAACCTATGTCCCTGGTTATATTTATACCCAAATAATGCAGATGGTACTCTTCGATTCTCATCCCCAGCATATCCAGAGTGTCTATCCTCAACCCCTAATTTGACTAATGCAAACAGGATGGATTTCCCTGTGTTAAAACCTGAGAGGGGCCCACACCACCACACTATCTCAACCACCAATGGGGCCGAGGACGTTGGATTCCAAAGGTGTAACTGTATGTCGCAAGTGTATGGTTGTGCTTTTTGAGCATTTTATATGTTGGGTCTGTGGTAAATTTGCCATTAGTCAAGATAAAGCAAACAGGGTACACCAGGCAACATGTGTTAATGCCCCCTGGTTTGATTTCGAGTGTAGACATTTTAAATGGAGATTGAATATGACTGCAAAATCAAAGAAAACAAAGGCAGGTGAGCTATATAACCTAAAGCTTTCCTACAAAATCTTAATTTTCAGGAAGAAAATATGTATTGAGAAGCAGCGAGGGTTGCTCTATAAAACGGTTAAAGAAAAAGATATGAGGCCATTTTGGAAACCAGTAGCTAAAGGATTTGATACAAACTCAAAGGGAGTGCCTGATACAAGTAGATCCTCTACTTTGGACCCCATTATAAAAAGGCGATATTTGATGAGTCATCCGATGAGTCACTTGAAGATATTGTTGGCATAGGTATATTGCCTATTGAGGCATTGAAACATATGCACTTCACCAAGCACAAGGTCCGTTTATCCCTGAGGTCCGTTAAAGAAGGGAAGTCCCCAGGGCCTGACGGAATAAAACCTGATGTTTTTAAATGGTTTAAGGAATGGTCGGCACCTATATTGGTCAGGGTGTAATTCCATTGCCCGTGAACAAATATTACCCAAGTCACGGAAGAAAAGTGTGATAATTCCCATCTTCAAGAAAGGGACAGCCAGTGACCCACATTGCTATCAACCATTCTCATTGTTGGACGTCTCTTTTAAATGTTTTTAAAAATGCCTACATGCAAGGTTGGAGGATATCAACACGTGAGCTGGTGTTATGCAGGGATTTAGCACGATTGACCATTGTTTCGTACTAAATGCAATTATTGGAAAGTATGTCAAAGGAAGAGGCAGTAGAGTATATGTAGCCTTTTTAGATCTTGCAAAGGCCTGTGATTCAGTTGATTGATCGATTTTGTTACAATAACTGAATAGACTGGGTGTCCCTGATGGCCTAATACAACTGGTTCAGCTAATGTATACTGTGTAAGGGAGGCATGGTATGACAAGTATGACACTGACACAAGAGATAGAATTTCAAAACATTTATTCAATTTTCGCGGTTTGGAAAAACTCCTGCTTTGCCCTTTAGCTAGGATGGGAGCAGTCTCTACCATCAAATAATAAAGAAACACGGTCCTCGTCAGTCTCTGTCAAATCAAACATGGCCTATACTAACAAAACCTAATACCTGCCCTATCTATTATAAAAAAATTGTGTAATGGGGAATATGTATGCAAATGAAAATCATATCAAAAAATTAATGTGGCCGAGTCAGCTCTCCTTCCCACGTTGGACAGCACGGAGTAAGGTGGTCCCTGTAAACAGGATGAAGCACTCTGGCTCAGGTTCTCAAAAGAAAGGCAGTTCAAATCGTGGTTCGAGGCCCGCTTTGCCTTCCATGTTAGAGTCACTTATTCCAGCTTTCAAAAGTTCTTTCACAGTTCAACAAACGTTCACACAGGTCTCCTTCGGTTGGGCTCGGGCCTCACCTCCCCAACTCTGTCTTTCACCGGAAGGGTTGCTGGCACCCTTGAAACACAAAGCAGTCGTTTTTTCTGGGATTTGGCATTCTCTGTGCATCTTTCACGGCTCTTCGGAGGCAATTACCTCCTGCAGTGATCTGCTGGGTTCCTCTGCCCTTTGCTCTCGTCCCTCTCACGGTCGCTCTGTTCCAGTAGGTTTGCCTTTGCCCCGGAAGTTCTCCTCCTTCTCGTGTTCCACCTTGCTCAGAGTGTGTCTCTAAGTTCCGCCTTTTATCCGTGTGCGGATAGCTAATGGGTATCAGATATATGTAATTAAAGTCAAGTACCTGACTTTGTCTGACCCGATTAGCAGGACATGTCCAATGAGATATGTAAGGGTTAGCATCTTTACTCTAAGTCACCCTCTTCCTCGGCCCAGTATTTGTGTAGAAAAGGGGGGGGTGGAGTTGGGACGTTGGAGGATCCTCTAAAATAGGGGGGGGGTCATGAGTACGGGAACAGGGGGAATTGCGCATCTCATCATCGGTTGTTTCACCCCCACTCCCTGAAGACCCCTCACTGAGGTGATCCATCCACACTGGTCCACTCCCAGGGTCTGGATGCAAAGGCAATGGATCGTGCTGTGGCCAGCTGAGAGATCCCCGGGGACTATTAGGTGAGACACCCTTTGGTTTCTCACAACCGATACATAAGCAACTGTTTGATGTTCTAGCAAAAGCTACTGGGGAGATTTTAGGATAAACAAGGGTGTGAGACAGGGCTGTCCCCTGGCTCCCTTATTGTTTGTCCTATTTGTGTCAGAATTGATTACACAATACACCATCAAAAACAAATCCTCCTGTCCTGAATGGCAGTAGGTATGGAGCCCTCGTGTATGCTGACGTTACGGCACTGATTGAACAAACTCCAAGGGTTCTCCAAAAAAAAAACTACACCATGTGCACCGTTATTTGATTAACCATGGTCTGAAACTAAATCTATCAAATATCAAAATAGTGTTTTTTTAGCAGGGGAGCTCCAAAGGAAACCTGGCAAATCAATGCTAAAATCAAAATGTGTGATACATAAAACTATCTTGGCCTATTGTTTACAAAAGATGGCAGTTGGTTCCCACAAAAGAAAAAGCAATTGCTGGTTTTAAGAGCCTTGAAAGGTTTGATTATCATTTTGGGGGGCAAACGATTAAGTGCATTGTGGTAATGATGATGAAGATGCATAAATCCATTTTGTACGGTAGTAAGATCTGGGGAGCAAAGGACTGTGCAGGTCTTGATACTACCCAAAATCGATTCTACGCAAAATTCTGGGTCTTCGCCCGTGTACTCCAAGGGACCTGTTACGATCAGAAGGAGGAGTTCAAAGTATACCAATACTGGCAAAATGAAGATTTTTGGAGTTTGTTATTAAAGCACACTTGGAGAAACTGGAAACCCCTTACATAAAATGATTGGAGGGTATATACTTGTTTTCACATGTGCTAGCTCCCTTCTAATTTAGCCAATCGCATAGTCTCATATTAAGATTGATTACAGAGATTCAGTGATTTGTAGATAAAAGTTTCTCGGCTTATTAGAACCGATGTAGACGACACGTGTTTTGACCTGAAAAGGTTGTTTTGTAGGCTTATCAGATAAATAGTAAAACATATAAGAGAAATTAATTAGTGACATGTTCAACATAGATGTTATCAATTTGTGCTAGGTTCATACATCATGTCCAAAGTGACATTTAAACACAAAATTAAACATTATTTTGACAGGCGTTAGGGTAATAAACATTAAGCAATAATTTTGCCAAGTTCAAATATTCATACAGTATGCGTGCAGGGGCAAACGTTTTTCAAAATAAAATTAGGGGGGGGGGAGAAAAAGAAATAAAGATAAAATTAGAATTCATAGTCAGCCAAATATTGGTAACAATGCTTTAATTATATGTATGGGCATGGTTGGTGCTTGTCTTACCTATTGTTATTATATATCCATAATTAAGAGCCTTATAATGACTTGAGTTTAGGCAGAGTTTGTCTCTTGTTATTTACGTTTACTTAATTTTTCAATTTGAAATTATACGTATAATATCATGCTTGCGCATCCTAGCATTCTCATGCATAAAAGAATACAATATACACTGTATCCAATATAGTTCCACATAGACTATACAATTTAATCTATTGCATAAACTTAAAATTGCAGGTGTGAATTAACTTAAGTAAACGTGAATAACAAGAGCCAAACTCTGACTAAACTCAACTAAACTATCTGAATGACTAATTTAGGAGGGAGCTACCGCATGTGAACACAGGTATATACCCTTCAACCTTTTAACCAACATAACCGTACTCACCCCTCACCCGTCCTCCCCCCTCAGTTTATCCACTCACCTGGTTTCATGTGTTTTCCCTCAACATGTTGAATTATTTCACCTCTGGGCAAATTGACAGTTGAGCACCCTCACCTAGTGCACATTTATCTTAAAAGTGGTCTCCTAAAAGGTAGTATGTTGGGCGCCATTCTGGGTTTGGAGGAATTCCTGCAGTGCCCCCGGGCCACCCCTTGCACTGGGTCTGTATCTGTACCCATACAGCGCCCCCCTTTTTCAGACCTACCCTGTCTGTGGCCTTAAACTCAGCACTTGCCCCACCACCATTGTTGATTTTATTATTTATTCTGTTTCTCCTTTGCTCCGCACTTTCAACTTCTCCTCCCTTCCATGCACTTTTCCCCACCCCCTCTCCCATGCACTTGCACATTCTCAATGTCACTGGGCCTAGTAAAATCGTTGTTTTGTTCTCCCCTGTTGCACTCTTTAACACCTGTGTATGAGTGCGATAGAAATAAAATATCAATCAATTCAGTATTTCTGTAGAGATTCCACCAAGCTCTGTAACCGCCACTTGGTCCATCAGATTCAATGTCAAACGTCATTTTCGGAGTCTGCAGGACCCAACTGGGGAACTAGTAGATTTACTGCAGGTTGTAATTTCTCCTGCAGTAAGTGTTCCACGTTTTGTTGCTGAGGTGGAGGATTTAACTCCAAGCACCTAGCTGGAGAAAAAATTCTCCACTTCAAGGCCAAACTCAGAATTAGGTGGTGTGATAAAACTGACAGTAATTCTGTTACTGCCAAAACATGTTGAGGCAATAGATTGCCTAAAAGTTCTCACGCTGTCAAATTATTCGTAATGAGACCCCATTGGGGGGGGTGTGTGGGGGTGTGTGGGGGTGTGTGTGGGGGTGTGTGGGGGTGTGTGGGGGTGTGTGTGGGGTGTGTGTGGGGTGTGTGTGGGGTGTGTGTGGGGTGTGTGTGGGGTGTGTGTGGGGTGTGTGTGGGGTGTGTGTGGGGTGTGTGTGGGGTGTGTGTGGGGTGTGTGTGGGGTGTGTGTGGGTGTGTGTGTGTGTGTGGGGTGTGTGTGGGTGTGTGTGTGTGTGTGTGTGTGTGTGTGTGTGTGTGTGTGTGTGTGTGTGTGTGTGTGTGTGTGTGTGTGTGTGTGTGTGTGTGTGTGTGTGTGTGTGTGTGTGTGTGTGTGTGTGTGTGTGTGTGTGTGTGTGTGTGTGTGTGTGTGTGTGTGTGTGTGTGTGTGTGTGTGTGTGTGTGTGTGTGTGTGTGTGTGTGTGTGTGTGTGTGTGTGTGTGTGTGTGTGTGTGTGTGTGTGTGTGTGTGTGTGTGTCCTGCTTTTGTGCGTGCTCCCCTTGGCTTTCATCAGAAATTTAGCACAAGCCAAAGCTGAAATCGGCTGTACTTAGATGCTATACCTACAGACAACTCACTAAATTGCCCATGCTAATTTGCAACTTCTTACTGAACCAAGCATAATTTGTTCATCCACTTCATTATCGAATATGTTTTGTATTAACTATGTATTATATGTTCGTGTTTGGTGGTAGATTTTGTTCTAGTTGTAAGAATCAATTGCGTTTTTATACTGATGTGCGTTTGTGTCTCTAAAGTTTAGTGAATAGATAGATAATGTTGACATTCACGTTTAAAAACAAAAGCCTCTGGCCCGAGACAACTCTTTTCATTACCACCTTTTATCATCACTATGAAGATATGAGGTATTACGTTCTCTGAATAATACCGTTATTGTATTAAGAGACTATAAGTGTACAACAAATTTAAAAAAACGCTATAATTTTGTTCATGCCGACTTTTTCTTAAATGCATGAGACTATTGAACGATTGTATCGGCTATATTTTTTTGGGGTAGTTTTACATTGAGTCAGCAGGACATATGACAAAACCACCTCAAAGCTTATATGCAAATCACCCGTCTGCAACATCCCAGAAACAGTAATGTCAGAGTGGAGAGAATCGTACACACTGAAACTTGTCAGCGATTCAATGCCGAGGTGCTTTATTAAATTAGAGAGGAGGGAAGGTGTGCATTCATCAGGATACAACTCTTTATGTTCACCAGTCCTACTATTTTACAATGCAGTCTATGTTGTGAATGTACCATGATCCAGATTTAGCCCCTAAAGCATATAGTATGTGTCATGACACACAGTCGAAGATGTGTAAAGAAAACAAGATTTTAATCAGGGGAGGGGAAATAATAAAAGGATACGAAATTAATTTACATATAAATTAGAGCACAGTGAAAAGAACACATCTAAATAAAGCAAAAGGAGGAGTACAGTCTGTCAGATTTCAATGGACTTCTATGCGGGCAAGAATTACACTAATCCTACAAATCCACATTCGGAAATAACACAAAACCATTCAACAAAACCTCAGTAGATGACTGATTGAACTGTAGTCGGATCTTCAGCCAAGTCCATCCGAGTGCTGTGGGGAAGTTTACAGCCACTCTATTTCCAGTCTGAAAGTCAAAACAGTTCCGGCAAGCACAGAGCCAACTGTGACAACAAACACCACATTTTATGTTGGATGTCTTCTTGTAAGGGAGCTTTCCAGTTTAACAAGCAGTGTACAATGATGTAATAAAGAAGCCTGCACAAAGAAATGATTTAATATATTTATAAATGTCAAAATAAATATTGTTTAAACAGAACCCACACACAGAAGCACACTGCAACCTGCCTGTTGCCCAAACAGACTGCAGTCTCGGGAGTAGAAGGGAGGGACTAGGTGCCGAAGCCCCATGCTCCTTTTGCATTCCTTCTCAGTTAAGAAGCCAAGTCTCATTACCACGCCTGCCACAGGAAGCCGGGGATAAGCGAGAAAGTCTGTTCTTCCGAGGAGGACTGTCTCAATGCATATACATTAAATCAGTGGTTTTCAAGAACTTAAAACAAATAATATTAATAACAATAAAAAACAACGAAATGAAATCAATCAGGTATAAATCAAGCTGGATCTACATAGAGATCAGAGGTGGCCGTGCATGTGCCCGAGTAGTCAGGGGGAGAACGTGGCCATCTCCAAAGAAACCCTTTGCCAGAGATCCTTAGTTTGCTTGCTGCGCTTCAGGTTCTGGAGAATGTCATTGAACTGCATCATGCCCATTGGTGTGAGGCAGAAAGCGCTCCGGGCACTTCGAATTGCGTTCACAAAGTCATCATAATCAGCCGGGGTGAGGTGGATCAAGCGATGGTGAATGTACTGGCGAGAGAGATGGAGAAAAAGAAATTGAAATAATCAGAACTGGTGTGCGTTGCGCATTTTCCTGCACCATACATGTCAAACAGTACATTTTCTCACAACACGTACCTACCATAAGATACATTGGAAGGCTGAGTTGGCCACATTTTAAAGATCAAAACCAGAACTGTGTGTTGCCACACAGTGAGCCCTAATGCACACAGTTCTGGTTTTGTTCTATTTTTAGTCCCAAGTGGCCTTGTGACGTCAGCCCATCTGCACCTGAAATAATAGTTACACACATTGAATCCGATTAAGACAAATGTCTTAAAATCCAACAACTTGGAAGGACTTAATTACGTAAAAGTAAGAGCTGTGCACCCCTACTCCTCAACCTTGGTTTAGCACATTTTCAAGATCTCCATTTAAGGACTAAATTCCCAATTCTGCCACAGAACATTGTCCTTGCACCAATTAATATATATTGATCAAGAGCTGGAACTTCTGGGGACCAACACACAAGGAGCCTTTTTGCAGGGATCAGAAGTGTTGAAGGCAAATGGACCAGGTGCTGCGCTTTCCAGGCAAACTCTGCATCCTTCAACCGACTACACACAAAACATATGTGAGGTGCTCAGCTGCACCCAATTGCTTTAAGGTCCTGAGAGATTGGCATCAAGCAGACAGTCACTTAAACATGAGACAACACCATCGATCAAAAGGACCTTGACTCTTCCCAAATGACAAATTAGAAGCATCTACTGATTTACCAGAGGCATGAATAAGCATTAATCCTTCCCTTTTTTCATCTTTGCTTTAACTCGCACTGATCCCTGGAGACAAAACGTCTCTCAATGGCCTCAATGAAGACCAAAATGGAGGAGCTTTCCAGAAGTTGAGGGAGCAGCAGTACAAACGAAAACCGGACGACTCTTCAACTTTTGCCGATACATTTTAATTCCTAGGTTAGAACAACCATTTCTAGCTTAGGATAGAGGAAGCAGATAGGATGCAGACTCACCAGGCACGTTTTAGAATCCTCTCTTAATTCTCAAAGATGACCTCAAAACTACCCTGCATACTGAAATGCATCTTTTTTTTGTTTTCTTTTGTTTAACCAAATCTTTATTTGCATATTTTCAAACACACACATCAAAACTTTAATTGTGTACAACTTCAACAATGACAATACTAATACTGGGCTGCTTCGATTATCCATTCAATTACAAGTTGGCTGCCTTGTCAACACCCGCTATTTTTTTACCCCCCGCACCCCTATTGCAGGTCTAAATGAACTTCATCTCCTGAACCCCCTCAAATTTATGAAGATTCCAGAACCACATCGTCTGGTAGTATGCAGAGTGTCTTTAACCTTTTGGGAATGTACAGTTAATTGATGTCCCTAAGGACGTATTCTAAGAAAGGTGACCGTATTTTACCAAACTGCTCAGTTGCCCCATTGAGTTCAGCTGTGAGCCTTTTCCATGCTAAGAACCTCCCACACTGTTTAGTACCACTGCATATCCGATGCGGCCTCCCGCATACTCCATTTCTGTGCAATGCACTCCTTCGCACATAATAGCAGATTAGAGCACAGCCTGCCTCCCAAGCCTTGTTTCACCTTCCGGAGATATAGTCAACAGTGCCTTTGCCATTTCTAGGTATAGAGGAAATCATATCTTGTCTGGATTTGATAGCCTGCCAGAAATGTTGGCGCTGTGGGCATCCCCACCATACATGACCTACTGTTCCATCCCCTCCACATCCTCTCCAGCAGACCACTGTCCTCTGGGTCCTTCTGCCCCATCCAATGACAGTCCTCTCCCTAAGCCCCTCCTCTGGCAGCCATCTTCAGATTTGGCAAGCATGTAAAGTGGCAGTATGACCAAGAAGAGCCACAGAGGGGACTGAGCGAGGGTTCGCATGTGAATCCATGCCAGACCCATGCTGTAGAACAATAGTTACAGGTAAGTAACTTAAACCTTCTCAAGCATGGGGTATGGCTAGGATTCACATGCTCATGAATAACGAATACATAGTAGTACAATGTTGCACAACCACGAGAGGTGGCAAGGCTTAACAGAAGCAATAAATTCTTACCTCAGGAACAGTCATCTCAAGTGAACAGGTTGCGTAGCACTGCCTGGCCGACTCTGGACTCCTCCCTGGAATCCTCGTTGACGCCGTAGAACTTTGTGAAGGTGTGCGTGGACCTCCACATAGCAGCCCTGAAGATGTCCAGCAGGGGCACACCAGACAGGAACGCCGTTGTTGCAGCGCGATTGCTCTGGTGAAGTGGGCTCTCGGACGGCGGGGCAGCTGTCGATTCGCCAACCAATGACAGTGCGTGATGCAGCCGTAGAACCGCCTTGGACAAGGCCTTCCCATGGTTCACAGGACCAAAGTTCACAAACAGTTAGAGGTCTTCCGAAAACTCTTTATGCGTGTCACATAGAACTTCAGGGCACAAGCAACGTCCAGCGAGTGCAAGGCCCTTTCCGCCGGCAACAAAGGTTTCGGGAAAATAACAGGTAACACCAAAGGCTTTTAGAGGTGGAATTCTGACAGAACCTTCATGAAAGAGGCGTGTGTATGCAGCACCACCCTCAATTCGTGGAAAGTCGGGTTTGGTTGCTTGCAGGATAGGGCCTGGATCTCACTTACCCTTCTGTCAGAGGTGATGGCTACAAGGAAAGCCTTTTCCCACAAGAGGAACTTGAGTGGGGCCTGATGCATATGCTCGAAGGGGGTCCCCATGAGCCTCATCAGAACCATGTTGAGTTCCCACACCGGGGCAGGAGCCTTCACCAGCAAGAA
The DNA here is from genome assembly GCF_040938575.1 of Ambystoma mexicanum. Lineage (NCBI taxonomy): Eukaryota > Metazoa > Chordata > Amphibia > Caudata > Ambystomatidae > Ambystoma > Ambystoma mexicanum. Next base: position 809,997,039 of record NC_090929.1, read on the forward strand.
AGATCGAAAAAGTCCTTTGAGAAATTCCTTGATGAGCCAGTGGGACCAAAGTGAAGATCTTCCTGGAGACCTGGTGTAGCGGGAGATAGCCACCAGATGTACCTTGATAGAGGCGTGCACCAGTCCCGCTTTGGCAAAGGACAGCTAAAATGGAAGGATCTGCAGGCCGTGAGCCTCAGAGGGGTAATGTTCTGAGACCTGCACCACGTAGCGAAACGCTTCCACTTGTGACCATAGCACTTCAAGGTCGATGACGGCCTGGCCTTGGCGAGGACCTCCCTGCAGTCCCCAGGCAACTCATATCCTTCAAACTCTAGGGCTGCAGGAGCTAAGCCCTCAGGTTCAGCGATCCTGGGCCGTGATGAAGGATTGGACCTCCCTCTCTGGTGAGCAGATCCAGAACTACGGGCAGCTTGACCGGTGGTGACGCAGACAGGATGAGACGGTCCGAACACCAAATCTGCCTCGGCCCCACCAGGGCGATGAGTATCATCTTGAATAGACACTGTCTGAGTGTGTTGATGACTCGTTGGAGGAGAGGGAATGGAGGCAACGCGTACAGAAACAGGCCTTCTCATGGGAAGGAGAACGCGTCCCTCAGGCTCCGCGGCTGGTGGAATCTGCTGGCAAACCTCTGCCACTTGCAGTTCACCTCCATAAACAAATAGATCGATCTGGGGCCTGCCCCATTTGACAAATAGTCGATCCACCTGATCCTGACAAAGCTCTCACTCGTGGCAGGAGTGCAGTTCCCTGCTGAGGGAGTCTGCGATGGCGTTCTTGATTCCCACCAGGTGGAGAGGGATGAGGAACATCCGCTGTCTGACAGCCCAGCGCAACAAGTCCTGCGCTTCTTTGGAGTGTGCCTGGGATCCAGTGCCCTTTGCTTCCTGATGTAGAACATGGTGGTGGTGTTGGCCATGAAGATCCTCACCACCTTACCTTTCAGAGATGGTATGAACGATGCGAGGCCCCACAACACTGCCTGTAGCTCCAGGATGTTGATATGAAGATTCTTCTCCTCCAGCAGCCACAGGCCTCTGGCATGCAGAGGTCTGGTATGCGTTGCCCAACCTTCCAGGGAGGCGTCCGTGGTGACTGTCTCCTGGTATGAGGGGAGAGGGGGTTTGAAATCCCAAGCCTTGGGTGATGTTGGAGCAGACGCTCCACCATCCTATCGCCCGGAGGAACTCGTTGTTGAGAGGGATCTTGTCTATGAAGCTTCCAGGCACATGTATTCAGCGGACATCCAGGAATTCCTGTCTGGGTTGCATCTGCAACCTGCAGAGCCGGACGAGGTAGATGCAGGATGACATCATGCATAGTAACGACTTGATGGCCTGTACCGTATCCGTCTTTGTCGACAATAATCGGTGCACCTTTCCTTGAATGGCTGCTAGCCTCTCCTCCAAGGGTGACACCAGGCAAGACACTGTACTGAATCTGGCTTCTAGGAACAGCGTATTCTGTAATGGCGTTAAGCAGGACTTTGGATAGTTGAAGGAGAATCCCAGATCAGTCAGTAGCCAGATGGTCGTCTCCGTGTTTTGCTTTTCCGGCCACGTGTAGGGATCTCACGCACCCTATTATACGGACCCAGAAAAGTTTGTGGACTCAGAGAAGCAATGAATCCTACTTAGACCAATAGTTGGAAATAAATATGGTTCGTTACAGGCCCTTTATTCGCACACTATATACATACACACAACTAAAACATGACATAATAGATATAAGCATAGAAAAAGAGTATCACCGTTAGTATGGTTGCAGAAGACACATTCATCTCGGCCACCATGACACTGCTTAGTCCCAGAGCAGGTAGGTAGAGAGATCACTCGTGCTAACGGGGTCTGGAGTGGAACGTCCTCCATCTCAGCGGGACTGCGTCACCCGGGTCCAACTCACTCTGTTTTCCATGAGGAAAATCTCATCTCTTTATGGGGAAATCCCCGCCCCTTCATGGTTACCAGACTGCCCTTGGCCACAGGGCAGACAGCAATCACTGGGAGCAAAGGGTGGAAAAATCCAGCCAGAAGTAGAAAAACCCAGCTTCTCTACCTCGCCTTCTTTCCCAGCACCGCTTATCACTGCACCTGCAAAGCTCTGACTCCCTTCTTGGCTCATCCTTCGGCGGACAATACAACAACAACTATCCTCCACAGATGGGGGCGTGGCTGGATGGAGCCGTGAGGAGACGTGCTCTTGAGGTGCTCCCGTCTATCCGACATTGATCCTGATATTTATGCTGCAATTACAGTGAAAAAGCATGCTGTCAACACATCCCCGGACGGGGGAAGGTCCTGCAGGGTAACAGAGCTGCTTGCGATGTGAATCAGTGCTAAACCGTACGAACTGTGGCCACCGGAGTGTGACTGGGCTCCTGCAACTCGGGGGCGGGGGGGGGAAGAATGGTGGCGCGCGGACAAAGGGTCATAAATTGACCGAAGCACCGAGGACAGGAGCGTGATCCTGTATTGCCCAGACGAGCCGGCCCCAGAACTGTGGGCGAGAAAGCACCCAGACGGTGTGCGAACAAAGGACCCGGCGGTGGGAGGCCCTGCTTGCAAGGGAGGCAGAACTCAGGACGGGTTGAGGAGGAGCGGCAGGAGCGCCACCCTGGCTCCCAGACATTATAGGGGGCCGCATGGGGTCGCCCTCGAGAGGACTGGGAGCACGGAGGGATACAGAGGCACAACAGCTACACCGGGCGGCAAGTCCGTGGTGCGTGAAGGCAGACAAAACGGGGGCCTCCGAGAGATCAAGCACCGGAGGCCGGGCGGGCCACGAGTCGTGGCCCTCAACGGAGACATATACTGAAGGCAGAGACGAGGCTGAGATCGTGCTGTTTCCCTCGGGTGGGGCCCCTGGAATGTTGGAGTAGGGCCTTGCAGGGAACACTGTGGGCGAGTGCGCGAGGACGCAGCGCTGCCCCGAACATTGGGGACGCTGCTGCTGGAAAGCGCACACAGAGCGTGAAGCTTGGTCGGCCCCCGGCTGTGCCACAACAAAGTGATTGAGGTCGGGCCCGGGAGTGGGCCGAGGAGTGGAAAGGTTGCCCGCCGCATGGACAGGTGGCTGCAGAAAGAAAAGAAACGCCTGGACACGATCAGCTAGCTCCATGTCGCGGCCTTAGGTCCGGAGTGGATGTTGATCTAAAACACAGGCCGGTGAGTGCAAATTGACGCACCCACATTATGGACGCACAGGGGGATTGGAAAGAGGCATACGAGGCTCAAGAGGGGGCCAGTGAGCACAGGCCCCCACAAGACACACCAACAGCGGCACACACGCAGTGAAAGCAGCGGTAATAACACGTGCTGACAGGGGGATCCGCACAGTGGGGTCTGCTGCCAAAAGGGGACTGGCCCGTCGCTGGGCTTATCTGCCAGCACCGGGGAGCTGGAAGGAAGCACCCCACATAAGATCGCGAGCTGGTAGGCCCGAAGACCAACGAAGAGTCGAAGTGGGGGAGAGCAGGGAGAGGCCCCTAACCACTGGCCGCTAAAGGAACCTCGGCAGGCACTGGCTGAGTGACACCATGCGGGAATGAGTGCGTGGGAGGACACAGTCCATTCTGGCAGTACGGGGAGCGATATGGACATACCTGAATAAGGCCGAAGGGGCCTCAGAGCACTGAGAGGGGCTTAACACCAGATTGGCTGCCGCAAGTGGGGCAGATCAGACGGCTTGAGCCCATACAGCACGGAACAATGACTTCCAGAATTGTCAGACCCAAGAACAAGCAGCCCATGCTGGACGCCTATGCTAAAACGTCCCCAGGAGCGGAAGGGAGCAAAAGCATAGACGATACCACCATGGTAGCAGCGGACACACCAGGCACCATCCAGGAGGTGCTTGCAGTGATTGCGGACCTGAAAATCGCCTGGGAGACCAAGCTGGGCCTGGCGATGAACAAATTAAAAGTGGGACTGGACCTCAAGATTGGAGCGGTCCAGGAAGAAGTTAATTTGCTGAGGCAAGACGTGAGGGCGCTTGCAGAGCGCACTGGAACTTTAGAAAAGGAGATGGCCCCAAACACAGCAGCATGCGCTGCCCACGGATCTGAAATACATGCCCTGGTGCAGCCTGTGGTTAACCTGGAGAACAGGGAGGAGGAGGCGGAGGGGCGCGCAAGACGCAATAACATCCGTATAGTAGGATTGCCAGAAGGAATGGAAGGGCCAAATCCAACAGAATACGTGGAAACCATGATCTTGCAAGAAATAACTGGCAGAGTACTGACCCAGGGCTTTGCAGTTGAGAGAGCGCACAGAGCCTTGACAAGGAGACCACCCCCGGGATCCCCCGGCGGCCGCTGATCGAAAAGATCCTAAATTATCGCGATCAGGAGAAGATACTGGAATTCTTCCAGAAAGGTGGTACGATCGAAAGAGGGCCGGCAAAAATCACAGCGTACCCGGACTACACTTTGCACGTGCAACGCAGCAGGATGAACTTTGGGTCGGTGAAGAGAGATGCTGGCCACAGATATATGCTGCTTTATCCGGCTAAACTGAAAGTGTTCCATAAGAACAAAACCCTGTTTTTTGAGACACCGGAGGATGCCATGGATTGGTTGGATATGCAGGGTCGCCCCTAAGAACCGGGTATCCAGACAGCAGCTGTGGAAGATAAGTAGCATGAAGCCGGGGCATCTCTGGTCAAATAACACTAGACATTGGGACTTGAATATAGCGCTAATTGAGGCTTGTGGGGAATGTGTTGCAGGAAATATTGGTTAATGGGATCCGCCAGCAGCAAATATTTTTAACCAGACAAGAGAGCGCTCCTGGGAAGCATCCCTTGAACCCCATAGCATTACGGTTAGTTAGGTCACTGTTAGTCCGGTGATGCCCCGTGGGGTCCTAGTCTTTGGTTCACAGGACAGGACCAGACGGGGGTGGGCCTGAGATCCAGGGATGGAGCTGGGCATTTGTTGGGGCTGGGGAGGGAGGGGAGAGGGGGGTGGTTGTGTGCAGTGGGGCAGAGTTGGGAAAGGGGGGTGGAGTAAGGTTCGACGGGTTAAGAGTCGTAAAACGGGCCATCATGGTAGACACCCGGAGCGGAGAGGGGAGGAACACCAAACTAATGTCATCGGGTAATCTCAGGGTCGTGACCTGGAATGTGTGGGGTCTCAATAGTTATCTAAAACGGAATAAGGTGATGATGTACTTAAAGAGGATGCAGGTTGATATAGCTTTGCTTCAGGAGGCCCACCTCACCAAGGAAAGGTTGGAGGTGGTCAGTAGAAAATGGAGGGTCAATGTCATAGGGGCCACTTACTCGGTGTATGCAAGAGGGGTGGTTGCATGGGTGGCACCGCACGTGCCTTTTCATCTGCTCAGTTCGGTATCAGACCCAGAAGGTAGAATGGTGGTGGTGGTGGGACTCCTGGAGAATAGAGAAGTGAACATCATGAAATTTGTACGCCGCTAACCATGACACAGCGACATACTTCAGGTCCCTATACAACGATCTGGGGAGGGGACTTTAATTGCACCCTGAATCCCAGGGTAGACAGGTCGGATGACAAATCAGAAAAGCCGGCGCCTGCAGCCAAAGCGCTGAGGACACTGCTCAGGGACCTCGGCCTGGAGGATGTGTGGCAACGACTGCACGCTGTGGATAGGCAATACTCGCATTACGTGGCGCCACATGACCTGCATACGAGGTTGGACTATGTATTTGCTGTGACCGAGATAGTGGGAGAGATGATGGGCGCGGAATACAAGCCCCGGGTGCTGTCTGACCATTCGCCTTTGGTCGTAGATTGGCGCCATCAACCCCCCAGAGCGAGAATTCTGACATGGAGGCTCAGAACGGAGGCTCTATAGGATGCGGGATTCCGGGAAGATTTGCGGGAAGCCATTGAGGAATATTTTGAAATTAATATGGGGAGCTTACGCTCTGTGGGAACAGTATGGGAGGCATTTAAGGTAGTGGTGCGAGGGGTGGCCATATCAAAATCCAAAGGGCTCCAGGGGGGCATCGAATGGGAACTGGAAGGAACAGAAAGAGAGCTAGAGGCCCTGATACAAAGTGAGGGGACCACCCAAGAAGACAGCGCCAAGATAAAGGGTTTACAGATGGCCTGTAGCGAATTCTGGGACAGACTATGCCGGCTAAACTATAAGAAATACATAGCAAGGCTACATGCAGGGGGTGATAAGCCGGGTAGATTACTTGCGTGGCTATACAAAAACAAGACCCCCCGCCCGGTGATCAGAGAGGTCAGGGATGCAAAGGGTAAAATCTGTAATACCCAAGAAGGGGTAAACGAGGAGTTCCTCAAGTATTACAGAAGACTATATGAAGACGTATGAGAAGAAATGAGTCAAGAGATACAAGAAATAATAGAGGACATGGAGCTGCCCACCTTAGATGATCTAGAACGAGCAGATTTAGATGCCCCCATCACCCCGGACGAACTGTAGATGGTGATTCAACATCTGCCCACATCTGTAAGGTTCCGGGTCAGATGGGTTACCTAGTGAGTTTTATAAAACATATAAGCAAGAGCTACTTCAGCCGCTGCTTGCCATGTTTAATGAAGCCTATGAGCAGGGGGAACTGCCGGCGTCGCTCCGCGATGCAGTGATCGTCCCACTCCTTAAACCAGGCAAGCCAGATGTGGATTGTGGGCCTTATAGACCACTGTCTATGCTCAATCAAGACAGCAAAATACTCACAGCAGTGCTTGCCAACAGACTAAAAAGGGTAATCGGTAAACTGATACACCCGGACCAAACAGGCTATGTCCCGGTAGAAATATTACAGACAACCATAGGAGGCTGCACCACATTATTGATCAGGCCAAGGGGGACTCGGGAGAGCTAGCCATCGTGTCATTGGACGCGGTCAAAGCTTTTGATTCAGTGCAGTGGCCATGGTTGAAGGCGACCCTGAAAGGATACGGGATGGGGCCAGGTTACATCAGATGGGTCCAGATGTTATATAGCTCCCCGATCGCGAGAGTTAAAACAGGAAACATAATTTCAGATAAATGGCAGCTCAACAGGGGAACCAGACAAGAATGCCCCTGGTCACCCATGTTATATATCCTGGCCTTAGAACCATTGGCAATTTGCATGCGGCAACAATACGGAGAGGTGGGGATCAGCACGACAGGAGGCACACACCTGATATCACTGTATGCAGATGATATGCTCCTCTATTTGCGCTGCCCAGAGGAGAACCTGCAATATGTGCTGGAGGTGATGGATCGCTATGCCACCCTCTCGGGCATATCGGTGAACCCCGGGAAGTGTAGTTTGTTCCCTTTGGGAAGGTATAAGGGCACCCCTCTGGAGAGATTACCCATCCTGCAGATACCCTGGCAGCACAGCCCGTGACATTCAGATATCTGGGCGTAAACATTTACCATGAGACAGAGACAGAGCACAAACATAATACATAGAGAGCAATTGAGGGAATTAGAAATAGCATGGCGTTCTGGTCTCGCCTACCCCTAACCATGATGGGAAGAGCGGCCCTGCTCAAAATGGTGGTCTTGCCCAGACTCTTGCATTTTTTTGTTAATGTCCAGTACCTGATCCCCAGACGCTTTTTTGTGAGACTACATAGCATGTGCAGGGGCTTCATATGGGGCAACTTGAGGAATGGAGTGGCCCTGTGGAAATTGCAGAATACATGTGATAAGGGGGGCATTAACCTGCCTAATTTCGAAGTGTATTATTTGGCGGGACAGCTGTTGTATGTGGCTAGGTGGTTGTCTGCAGAGGACTCGGCAGAGGCCAGGCTCCTGCAGAATGATTCAGCTCCATATTTCCTGAAAGAGACAGTGTGGCTGCACAAAACTAAAATGGCGGGGATTGGGAGACTACTGAGGGTGGACTGAGAAGTCTGGCATAGAGCATGGAGAACTGTGGGCGACCCGGACCCGCTTTCTCAGCAGGCCCCGCTGGGGGTGTTATGCGGGGACGACTCCCAATTGTTTAAAGGGGTCCTTAGATATTGGGAACCGGTGGGCCTGGCTACCCTCGGAGATATTTGGCCGGAGGGGGGAGGCACTGGAATTTTAGAGGCTGCAGGAGGAGACTGGGGTTCATAGAGGCCAATATATCACATATACCAGGCTCATGAAACGGGTGAGGGAGAGATGGTCTGAGATGGTGTTAGCGGGAGAACCTGATGCCATCCTGGAAATGATGTATGATGTCTGAGGGGGGGGGGGGGGGTACGAAATATGCAGGATATATGAGCTACTGAATGCGAAAGCAGGGAAGCGGCTACTCCAACTGAGGAATGACTGGGAGGAAGAGGTAGGAGAACCCATGACACAGGGACAGTGGGATAGAGCTCAAAGGTACCACAAAAAGGTTTCCCGGAATGCAAGACTCCAGCAGATCCAGTTGTATGTCACCCACAGAGCCTATTTGACCCCTGGCAGAATAGCCAGGTTTGGAGGCTCGGCTATACAGAAATGCCCCAGATGTGGAGAGGAGGCGGCAGGGTTGCTGCACATGTTCTGGGCTTGCCCCGAGGTGCGGAGATTCTGGGAAGAAATAAGGATGAGAATGGCCAGTGGGGGAGTGGTGCTTGATGTGGGGTCTGCTTGGGCATGCATGCTTGGGAGTTTTCCGGGGCCGCATAATTCAAAACATATTAGCAAGATGAAGGACCTGGCCTACATTTTGGCCAAGCGCAGAATTGCAATGTGTTGGAAAGCGGCCCATAGGCCCAGATTAGAGACATGGTGGGCAGACCTTTTGAAGTGGGCAGAGGCAGAAACTGTGGTATGGTTTGAGGCTGTTACCAGAGGGGGCGAGGAGGAAGTGGGCCCCCCCGATTGCCTGGAGGCAGCTGGTGACCTCATTGGCTAACGCCCACCAGGTCAACCACGAAACTGGAGACTCAGATGAGTCATTAAGCGCTGAGAATGCTCTTGTAGATGGCACGAATGAGACGGCTTGAGTTAATGGGGAGGGAGGGGGGAGGACGGAGAATAACACTGTATAACAAGAAGTTTTGATATTGTTTATGGACGTCCTAAAAGGTTGTAATGTTTGATGTGTTTGTTTAAAATAATAAAAATTGTTTTAAAAAAAAAATATCCTCCACAGTTAGCTCATCTGACATCATTATGTGACCTTGCAACCGTTGCACAATTCACGTTTGCTTACTGAGCCCACAAAAACGTAGTCTTTCATTGCGGTAATGGAAGTGAATGCCCAAAATGGCTGCGCACCAGCACTATGTTGTTTAGCTAATTTTCGCACACGCACTACAGTCCGTCATTCAGGTAGGGGTATACGTGTATGCCCTGTAGATGCAGATGGGCCGCCACTGATGCCAGGCCTTTTGTGAACACTCTGGGGGCTGACTTCAAACCAAAAGGTAGGGCCTTGAACTGGTAGTGCTGTCCCTGCACCATGAAGCGTAGAAACTTCCAATGTTTCTTGTGAATGGGGACGTGGAAGTAGGCGTCCTTCAGGTCCAACAACCTTTTTCCAGTTGGCCGAGCACGTGTTCTACGTGACCATCCTGAACTTTAGGGACTTTGGGTATTTGTTCAGATGTTGTAGGTCTAGATGGACCTCCAACCCCCTGTCTTCTTTCTGACCAGAAAGTATCTGGAATAGACACCAGAGCCATTGGGGAACTAGCTCTATCACCCCTTTTTTCGCAGCATGGCCTGTACCGCTTCCAGGAACCGAAGGAATGTGCTGCTCCTGACGGGTAACCAGAGGGATCCGCAGACACCTGCATTGAAACTCCAGGGTGTGTCCTTCGGCGAGAGCGTCCAGCACCCATCTGTCGGTGGTGAGGAGGAGAACCCTGTTGAAGACCTGCTCAACCTTCCCCTGGAGGAGTGAAAAGACGAGCTGTGCTGCTGGAGAGTGCCCAGGGAATGGGCCGTCTTTGTATCAGTTTTGATGGCCTGGAGGGACTCATCATCGACCTTCCCAAACAGATTCTCTCTGTCAAAGAGCATGCCCACTACCTTCACTTGGACCTCCTGATGGAAATTTGTGGTTTTCTTCCAACCTTGGCGACAAAGGCAGACACTGTTCCCCATTTGCCGGGAACCCAGTGTCAGCGACGTCCATTGCCACTGAGATGGTGTGATCGGACGCTACTTCCCCTTGGGTGCGGAGTCCGGCACCCAAGGGACTTGGATGTCTTCTTCTCCAGCCCATCCCGTTTGGCTGGAACCATGCAAGGGTTCTTCATGAGGGCCAGGCCCTCCTCCCAAATATAGTCCAGAAAAGGAACCGCCATGATCGTCTTCATTTTGCCATTGCATCTTTGTTAAAAGAAGCCCTCCTTCTTGGTTTCCTCGGGCACCAGCTGGTGTGGCGATCATGGAGTGGAATTATCCCATCTCATCCAGTGGGGAAACCCTATGAGGAGCATCTAAATGTGGCGATTCACCGTCCGCTGTGATGATGTCTTTGTCATCATCCGTCGTTGTGGACGTATTTGTTCCTGTACATGTGTTTTGGTCTGCTGGGGGAGAAGAGGGCCGACGTGGTGGAAGTGGTTGAAATGGGGGCATCAGGGGATTTTTCCTCTTCTTCGCTGGAGGCTGATCGGGGACTTGGGGGACCACATCTAGTTGACAGAATATCCAAGGAAATGTCCCTTGGCTGGGAAGTCAGAATAGGAAAACTGGGCCCTGTGCCGTCCTCGTCGTGGACCGTATGTAAGGACTCCTGATCTTCGTCGTCTGTGGACGAGACCTCCATGGTTTGGGCGACGGCCTGGGAGGGCTGTTTTGGGGCCTCCTCACCCCCCTTACCCCCTCTGAGGGCATTGAACCAGGCCCTGGGCCGGTTTCACCCCTTCTGGCGTGCCTGCAGACTTTGCTAAAGTAGGGACACTTTGAGCTGTGGGATCTACCCTTGCCGGATCAGCACCCTTAGCTGTCTTGGCAGAAGTAATTGTCGACGGAGTCGTCAACAAGGTCTTGGCCTGTGCTGGTTGAGCCTGTTTGGGCTGCCTTCTCCTCCATCCACGGCTTCTCTGATTTCTCACGTAGTTTTGCCAGGGTAGATGACTTCCTCTTCGAAGAGGAGCTTGATGGTAGGCTGGCAATGGTGGCGGAAGGTGATGCTGATCGTGCTTTATCCACATTGGGACCCGCTTCCACAGCGAACCCGGTGGACTCAGACTTGCGGCTCTTGACCTTATCTTGGGCCTCCACGGATGAGGTGCCCTCAAAGGACTACGAAGACCGCTCCTTGGACCGGCCGATCCTGGGTGAGGCATGATCCTACTCGGAGCACGGGCCAAAGGCCTTGGCGTTAAGCCTACTACACCTGTCCTTGTTGTTTTGTTGGAGAAACCAAGGAATATCTCACGCTCTACCTCCTTGTGGTCCGGGTGCAGGCAATAAAGGTATTGCAGGTGCTTGTCGTCAACAAACACATTTTTTAGCCCGCTTTTCGTGCAGGGCCTGAAGAGAGACCTTCCCTCCTCCTCCTCCTCCTCCTCTGTCATGGTCAGAGGGCGCAAAGTAGGCTCAAATGCCTTTTAGAATCTTTGATCCTCGCCCTTGATGTGCATGGAATTTCAATGACAACGGGTCCCCGCTGTCGGCAGATGAAGAGGAGAGCACACAAGCTTCTTTGAAACAAAAATAGAACCATTTCCACCGAAATAAACATACAAATATCTCAGAAAGCAAACTTGTGGACTCCCAACACTGAGGTGTGCAGTTAAAATCTGAAGATGGCTGCCAGCGGAGGGGCTTAGGGAGAGGACTGTCATTGAATGGGGGCAGTATGACCCAGAGGACAGTGATTGGTTTAAAGGAGAAATAGTTTTTAAGTAAAACTTTTTTCTTTTACAGAGGATTCCCAGCCTGAGGACAGGGAATATTCATGAGCATGTGAATCCATGCCAGACTCCATGCTGGAAAATGCCATCTATGTTCAATCCTCTACTGCAAATGCTTGTTTTGAATGCTGTTATCATTCCTAAATGCCTCTCTAAGAGCCCGCTCACATTCCTTGTCTGTAAAAGTTACACCAGGGTCCCTTTACCATTTCCCTCTCGGGCCCATCTGGTATTGCTCCTTCCCCACCGCCAGAATTCTACAAATGGCAGAGACTCCCTTGATGGGTACACAAATTCTAATCAGTGATTCCCAGCCTGTTAGCATTCTCACAGTCCCCTCCACCATTGTCTGCGATGTTGTCCATTGCTTGTCCTATTGGTATGCATTCAGGTTCTCAATTCGCAGATTGAAATCTAGACTACATTCTAGAAAGGATTTTAACTTTCGCCCTTAATACAGATCCTCAAGCTCTCTCAGGCCTCCCTCTAGCCAACGTTTAAACGTTCTATATTCTATTCTCGGGGGGGGGGGGGGGGGAGGCCGGATTTCTAAATATAGGTCTTCACGGTGACGCCTAAACATTCCCTTTGTTCGCTTTATCCCATATTTCCAATGTGAATTTCGTTAAAGGATTCTCCTTCAACGTGCTTTGGGTCTATCGCCTTTCCTCACCCATTGTATTTTCCATATATTCTCCCCACCTGTTCCATCTAACCCAGCTCTTCTCCATGGCGTCCCTGCCGTATTCTGCTAGCACTCTTAAATACGATGATGCCTGGTAGTATTATATGATGTGTGGGCATCCTACCTCCACCTGCTGCTTGTACTGGTACAGAGTTCTGCTAATATATGGTTTCTGTCCTTTCCAGACAAAGTGCATAATGTCTGCCTGTGCGTTCTTCAGAACCTTTTGTGTTATTGGAAACAGTAGGGCTTGGATCATATATATACGCCTGGGAATCATGTTCATCTTTATAATTGCTATTCTCTCTTCCTCCTCCTTGTTCATTCCCGACGGTTTGTCCGCAATTCAGTCCAGGTGTGCTGCGAACGATCAGCAAGACCAAGATCGTCCTCATTGGGACCCGTGCTCCCACTTTCCCACTTTCACTCTGGCCAGCCTCCCTTGGTCCTGCGCCCCCACCCACAAGTGAGGCAAAAAATCTGGGAGTCATCTTCGACTCTACTCTGTCCTTCTCTACTCACATCTCAGACATGTCCAAAAAGTCTCACTTCCAGCTGCACCTCCTCAGAGGTATTGTACCTTTTCTCACCGTCCCCCAGAGGATCACTGTCTCCAGAGCCCTGGTTCTCTCCAGACAGGACCACTGCAACAGTCTCTTTCTCAATCTCCCTACTTCTGCTCTCCGACCTCTTCAACTTACCCAGAACAGAACTACAAGACTTATCCTTGGCCTCAAGCCCAGGGACTGCATCTCTCCGGTGCTGAAATCACTCCACTGGCTCCCCGTGCTGCAAGGATCAAGATAAAGTCCCTCTGCATAGTCCACAAGGCTTTCTGGGGCCAGGGCCCTTACTATCTACAATGCTTTCTTTCCAAATACTCTCCTTCTACAGCACTCTGCTCTGCCTCCTTCAACTCTCTGCGGGTGAGCCGTTTCTCCAAACAGAGATTTAGGAGTAGATCCTTATCCTCTGCAGGTGCCTCCCTGTGGAACAGCCTACCTGCCTCTCTCTGTCTTCAGCCGGACCGCCTTAAGTTCTGGAAACTCTTCAAGACCTACCTCTTCTCTCCCTCTCCCCTGCTCCTTTCTCTTCGCTTCTTTCCCTCGTTCCTTCTCTTCCCCAACCTGCTCAGGTAGCTGAATGGTCACCTGGTGCACCTCCAGAGCCTCACAGGTACCAGGATCCCCCGAAAGTCCTACACTTGCCTCTAGGCCTCTGCCTGGCACTACTGCAATATGCTTCATGAGAGGGGCATCCACTGTGCACTTAACCCAGGCCCCTTCTGGACTGGGTGCACGTGTCCCCCTCCCTTGCATTTCTTGTTCTGCGCACTTGCACAACCCTGACCTTGAATGTTCTAGGCCTTGCAAGTCTGTCTGTCTGTCCGGTCCTCCCTCTGTTTGACCCTCCCTAGCTTGGTCGTGCTTGAAATATTCATGCATAGGCACATTGGATGACCAACCACCAAGCAATCTGAAATGTCACCAGGCCAGTACTGTGGTTTATTGATCTGTATGGTCCTCTCCCTCGCCCCCCCCCCTCTACCTTCACTCTTTGGCAAGCACTTCACTAGTAGACATGCCTCCGGCCTAGTATGCTAGCTATTGTTGTTTGATCATTTGGAATCTTCAAGGCCTAAGAATGACGACTGTATTCCCTTGTTGCCTTCCCGCCTTGAAGCACTTTACTTGTGTATTAGCGCTTTACAACTAAACAATTACATTTGCATAAAGACCCCTCCATCTAGCAAGATCATTCCTGATCTGATCAAACAGATTTGGGTAATTCCCCCCATACATCCGCTGTATACTGCATGCTAAGTTTATTCTCAGGCTTTGGCCCACCTGAACGGCACCCATCGCTTGATCCGCTCAGCCTCTTCCCACCCCAACTGTCAGATTCAGAATCTCACATTTGGCGGTATTCACCTTGAACCCCAATACCCTGTAGAAAGCCTCTATCCTTACATAATTCTTTTAAGGGTACTTCTAAGGTCTGTCACCATCAACAACACATCATCGAAAAAAGGCCTATCTTATGATGTATGTTCGCCCACCTTACCCCCTTGTATATCCTGACTCTCCCTTATTCTATATGTAAATAGTTCCATAAACACTGCAAATAAAAGAGATAACAGGGGGCTTCCTTGCTTGGTCCTTCTACGTACTGCAAAAGCCTCAGTCTCTCGTTACCCTCACCCTGCTTCAGATGCTCTATAGTTTGCCTGCACGATCCTTGCAAATATGGGGCCTATCCCCATCATCTGCAATACCTTGAACATAAAAACCCAGTCCATGCAGTCAAACGCCTTTTCTGTGTCTAGCGCCAATAGTAGTGTTGATTCCTTGGCGTTTGTCCTGGGTGCTTTATCTATTATATACAAGACCCTTCTTATCTTGTCAAACGTGTTCCTTCTCTGGATGAACCCCAATTGTTATTTCGAAGCTAGAAGAGGCAGTACCCCCTCTTGCTTGGCTGTTAATATTTTGGTGTATTTGTATCTATGTTGATGAGGGCTAGGAGGAACTCAAGTGCAGGTCCTTTCCCGGCTTGGTAATTTGTGCAATCTGCAGTGAGGGTGTTATTCTGCCTTCTGCCTTAAATTCATCAAAGAGCCTTGCCAGATACGGGCTAAACTGCTGAATAAATGTTTTATAAAACACTGCCATGATTCCATCAACCCCTGGACCTTTGTGAAGTTTTAGCCTTCTGATTGCTTTCTGGACGGGCCATCTAACAATTATATTAGATATCAGCCGGCTAGATACACGTTTTGCTCCTCCTGATAGTATGGTTAGTGAGGCGAAGAACTCTCTTCTCACCATCCATTTGCCTCCTTCAGATGTGATCATGCGCATCATCGCGTCTTCCAGGCATTTTATAAAGGATTTTTGTTCCTCAGCTTTACGTTGTCTCACCACCACTGAACCCGTTTTACCTCCCTATTCGTAAAGACTGATCTGTTTCTTAGTAAGGTGCGCTCCACCACTCTATTAACTGCCTCAACTGCCCTTTGGCATGCGCTAGATTCCTGGCTATTTTACTTCACCCGGACTGTTTGTGTGTCTGTTCTAGGTCCCATATTTCCTTTTCTAGTTTTAGTTCCGTCTCCTCTCATACCACCCTCAGATCCTTTGTTGTTCCCATCAGAAAATGTCTTAGATGAGACTTAAGCCCATCCCACCTCATTCCCTCGTTCCCCTTCTGGTCATTCACTGACCCCAAGTTGCTCCTAATCTCCCCCCCATTAGATTCCTAGTCCCTTTGTCTTTTAGCAGATATTCTTCCAGTCGCCACCCAAGCTTCCCTAGCCGAACTCTCCCCTCATCCCAATACATACAGACTGGGGCACCTATGTGCGCTTTCGGCAGCACCCTCACCACTCTTTGTGATGCAAATATATGACATATCTTTGTGTAGGACCTGTGCACATGTGAGTAAAACATATAGTCTGTCTATTGGGGATGTAACATCCTCCCTATGTGTATTAGTCCCAGTTCTTCAAGTCTGCCTTTCAGTGACCCAGACATTGACCCTGTGCTATGCACTTGATCTCCCCATTCTATCCATCCTTGCGTCCACCACCAAACGGAAGTTTCCAGAAATCACCCATTCCCCTTCAGTAAATGATTCCACCTCTGGGAAGAATTCCCCCAGGAAGCTTGCCTGTCCCTGGTTGGGCGCATTGACTGATGCTATTGTGTAGGTCTGTCCATCTATCTTCCCCTTCAAAATCACATATCTTCATCCTACTCCCTCTTAACAGTGGTTTCCTCCATTTTTAATGACTACGTACAAGGACTGCGACTCCTGTCTGTTTAGTTATCGCATGTGCTTGATACTGGACTGTAAATTCCTTATTCCCCAGCCTCCTTGCATCTTCCAGTTTAAGATGTGTTTCCTGAAGGCACCCCTTGTATGGTTCATTTCTTCTCCCCTTCCCCATCGTGCTGTAGGTTCCTGTTTGCATAGGATTCTCCTCCACCCTTTTAGACCTGCTCCCCTAGGTTTAATGCCTATTGTACCTGGAAACGCCATCCAGGTTCTAAGCGTGCCCTCCCTACTACAAACTCATGTCGGCTACAGCTTCCTCCCCATCTATCACACTTGGTACCCCCTCCCTTCTCGGGTCTTTCCCCCGCCCCCTTCCACCAGCAGAGCAGAACCTCATGCTTCTCTCCACATTGAACATCGATCTCCCTAAACTAGTTCACCCCTAACCCCCGGTTGCCTCTTCCATAACTCTCTGGCCAGCTTACAATCACTGCACCAGTCCTTTTTGTCTTTTGTAGACCACCAGCTGTTGGACAGAGTTTGTAGACCACCAGCTGTTGGACAGCACTCTCATTCCTGACCCTGCCGTGCGGCTCTAGCACTCCTTCATCAGTTACTCCTTCCTGGCTGCTCATATCAAGCTGAACACCCCCTCCTCCACCGTGGAAATTATTCTTTCTTCATTATTCTTTCTTCATTGCCCAGCATAACTTGCAATTTGGTCGGGTACAACTAACAAAACTTCAAATTCCTTTTGGCAAGCTCCTCCGTGATGACTTTAAATGTCCTCCTCTTAGCCAACGTTGCCTGCGCCAAGTCTTCAAACAGCAAGATTTAGCTCCAGCTGAGGTGCATCCTCTTTTTCATTCTGGCCGCATCCATCGCTTTAACTTACTCCCTGTAGTTATGCATCTTAATCAGTACTTCTCTCGGGCAAGCCCCTAGGTCATTTTTCCCCTTTCCTACTCTGTGCACTCTCTCTATGTCCATATGTTGGTCTGTTTCCCCTTCCATTAATCAGACGATTAGCTCCTGTATAAAGGCCACCTGATAAGTTTCTTGTTCCCCTTCCTTCAAGCTTTTAATCCTGATGGTATTTCTCCTAGATCTGTTTTCCAAGTCCTCACACTTTTCCTCCAGTGCCTGTATGCACCCGGCCATCATATGCGTTTGCCGCAATACATTGGGTACTAACTCATCTAGCCCTGTCAGTTTTCCTTCCACTTCATTTATGCAGCTGCCCAGCTCATCTATGTCCTTCCTATTGTAATGTATGTAATACAATTTGTAAAGCGCAAAAACCACGGTCCGGAGGTATCTGGGTGCTAGCAGAACCAGTGAGGGGGAGGGAAAAACTTAACAGAACACAGACTCTACTGAGCTCAAACCAAAAAGAGTATTAAGTGCTCTGCGGAATTGGAGATGGTCTGGAATCTCCCTTAGAGGGCCTGGCAGGGAGTTCCAAAGAGCTGGGGCGAGCACTGAAAAGGAGCGTCCTCCAGCTCTGGCTTTACAGAACCGAGGTACTTCCAACAGATTAGCACAGGATGATCTAAGGAGACACCCCAGGCAGTAGGGAGTCAATTTAGATTGAAGGAAAGAGGGTCCTACATGGAAAAAAGAACGATGAACAATGCAAAGGCACTAATTCACAGAGTGTTTTCCAATGGGGTTTTGCCATTATAAAAACATGTCTGTATCAGGCCCTCAGTTCTTTCGGGGCCATACAACTCGATATGCTCAAGGAAAGGTGGGAGAGAGATTTGGGTGAACTTGAACCAGAAGACTGGATAGACGCATTAATGTCCCCCAGAGAAATTGGGATAGAAGCAAAACTTAGACTAATACAACTTAGAATCCTCCACCGCTCTCACTACTCTCGCACTGCTATGGCCAGGTGGGGGGGGGGGGGGGGGGGGACAAAGATGGGACATGCATCAGATGCAAGAGTGAACCGGCCACCTTCTACCATATGATCTAGGTCTGTCGGGTGCTGCAGGTCTTCTGGGGGGATTGCATCGACACGATCTCTACGGTCCTGGCGACACCAATCCCTAGAGATCCTAAAATGACACTTCTGGGGAGAAGTGGACCTGACAAAGTACGAAAAAATGTTTTTGGCTGTCGCGCTGGGGGCGGGCAAAAGGCTCATCGCTGCCAACTGGGGTTCTGCAGACCCACTGCACCCGAACCGCTGGAGTAACGAACTAAACAGATGTGCAACTTTGGAGCGCCGACTCTATAACGCGCGGGGCTGCCCCCGTAAATTTGAAAA
The DNA here is from genome assembly GCF_040938575.1 of Ambystoma mexicanum. Taxonomy (NCBI): domain Eukaryota; kingdom Metazoa; phylum Chordata; class Amphibia; order Caudata; family Ambystomatidae; genus Ambystoma; species Ambystoma mexicanum. Next base: position 810,015,578 of record NC_090929.1, read on the forward strand.
GATATGGGGTAAATCGCTTGACGCTCAATGAAACCCACCCCTCCCCATTCCACCCTTACCCCCCTTCCCCTCCTCCCCCTTTTTTTTCCTTCTCTCGCTCTTCCCCTCCACCCTTCCCTCAACTCGCAGAAGTAAGAAGCAACCAGTACTGCCAGCATTTATTTGTCTAACAACCGTCTCATGGCCCCTCGGCCCAGCATTGCCGCTGTCGATATTGCCTTGCCTTTCTGATGAATGCCTATGTTTATTTTTATGTTATTGTTGTTCTGTTTAAATTCAATAAACAGAGTTATTCAAACAAAAAAAAAAACATGTCTTTGAATTAAGAAGCCCAAAGTGTCTTGAACTTAATCCAGCTTCTCACTGGAAGCCAATGAAGCTTGACCAGCAAGTGAACGGACCGAAATGGTGTATTAAGCACCAGACATGCTGCAACATTTTGAAGGACTTGAAGACGATGGATCAAAAAGTCTGGTTGACCCAGATAAATCCCATTGCAGTAGTCTAGGGTGGCCATCATGGAGGCTGTGACTACCGATGCCCGAAACGGCAAAGGCACAAAAGGAAGTACTTTTCTAAGAAGTCAAAGTTGTTAAAAACCTGACCTGCAGACTGCCACAATCCGCCCTTCTCTAGTGTCTGAGGGCAGCATTTTCATCCCTAGGCTCTTCAACGAAAGACTAGGAATGGCACAGGGATCCAGAGAGTCTGGCCAGAAATCACAGTGCTACAGAGTGTGCGACTACCATGATCTCCGTTTTGTCGCTGTTGAGTCTCAGCCAGTTCTGAGTTTATTTTATGTGGAAATGTTTTGAAAATGCTAATAAAAAGTTCTACGGAAAAAAGGTAAGATTTAAGCTTAGTCAGTGGATCAGAAGCCAGAGCATTCAGTTTGAAAATTGAGTATCATCGGCATAGGTATAAAAACATACAATGCACTACTCAAATAAATTAGCCAGAAAATGGAGATAAAGATTAAAAAGCAGAGGCGACAAGGAAGAGCCCCGAGACGATCCCACACTGAGTTTGCGTTGGATGGGCAGAGAAACCTGAAAAAGAGACAGTCTAAATACGATCCATCAAAAAAAGAGGAGAACCAGGCCAGACTGAGTCCGACAATCCCATCTGTTCCAGGCGTTGGAGGAGGATAGGATGGCCAATGGTACCAAACACTGCAGAGAGGTCAAGGAGAATCAAACCTCCAACCTCCCTGAACTCCTGGGCCAAAGCCAAATAATCCAGGATCGAGACCATGACCGATTCCGTTCCCATAAGTGGTCTGAAACCAGACTCATTATTCTCTAAGACCTTGGAGAGCTGCGGGGTCACAATAACTTACATCAGCTTCATCATTGCTGGGAGCAAAGACATTGGGCGATAGCTCGCAGGTGAGAAAGGCTCTAATGAGGGCTTCTCCAGAAGTGGAACAACTATAGCATGTTTCAATGGAGCCGGGATAATCCCACTCTTGAAGAAGTGACAGAGTGCCACAGTAAAGAGTGAGATAGCATCTACAGGCAATGATTGCAGCAGACTCAGCGGGATAGAGTCGGCAGGCGAGGAATATTTAAGTTTGCACAAAGCCGACAATATGACCTCATCAGAAACTGGATCAAAGCGGGATAAACTTACATCACTGAAAGAGGATTGAGGGCAAAGCTGGGAAGACCCCAGTCCTGACAACATAATCGTTGTTCTGATTTTTTCCGTCTTTTCTGCAAAGGAAAGACTAATGGCATCACAGGTTGCTTGAGAGTGTGAGGCAACAGGCCGGGCCGAAGCTGGGGCCAGTAGCTCTTTGGTCACTCTGAACAATTCATGTGATATGCACGATGAAGTGTAATTCAAATCAGCATAATGTTGGGATTTACCAGATTTAACTGCAATAGCAAAGGATAAATCCTCTTTGAAGTTGGCTGCCTACGCTTTGACAGATTCTGCAATATCATTTCTAAATTTTACTCAATGTTGCATCCACTCTTCCCGTGCAAGCAGCATTTCATCTTCACCTCTCCCTCCCTGCATGGGGAATTTCAGGGATGCCGGTCTCAGACCTTTGCCTTTCTGACTGCTTTTTTGTATCCTGCTCTTGTGGTCTTGTTGCTTCATTTGGGTCCCATTTACATTCCTTGCCTCTTTAGGCTGCCTGGGTGGAGTTCAGCATCCCTGTCCGAGTGTGCCCATGTTTCAGCCCATGTTTCAGCTTTGTGACTGATTAAACTAGGGAGCCTTCCGTACCTCTCAGCCACTCTCTCCGGACTGCCGTCCTTGCAGTTGGCCAGGCCTTCAGTACTCTGTGTCTCACCCTCAGGGCCCGGGCTCCCAATCCACCTACCACTTCCTCTGACACAGGGGACACGGCCCCTGGAGTGGGGGAGTGCTTCGGAGGAGAGCGAAAGCTCTCCGTAGCACTCCACCGCCTCTCTAGGTCCACCTCCCTGGTCTACCACAAATGTGCCACGGCCTACCCCCGGCTTGTCATCTGACTGGAATATCGTCTCTGGCATCGTTCTTTCTGCCCCTCTGGGGCGCCGGGTCACAGCTCCATAACTGTTGTATGGAAAGGGCCCTACACAGCGCCACCGCGAACTGAGTGAAACACCAGTGATGTTATCCCTGAGAGAGTCAGGAAATGGGGAAAACAGAAGATCCGAGAGGGAGACGAACACTCGTTATGGGATTATTCATACTTGGGCCAGTCCAGATAACAATGATAAGAGAAGTGAATAAGAATGATCAGAGTACTTCTACACATCACAGTCAAGATAATGTGAATATAACAGTGAGAAGAAGAGAAGTAAAGGGGGATCATTATGACACTATTCCTACTTGTCTCAATCATGACACCGAAAATATAATCCTGAAAGTGAAAGAACTGGATGATAATTGTTACAAGAGTTATCATACTCATCACAGTAAAAGTCAAGAAGGCATCATTATCAGAGAAAGAAACTGTAAGGGAAAATACTGAGGATAAAGATAAAGGACTCTATATACCCAAAAATATATACAAAACAGAGAATCAAAGTAATGAACTAAATAGAAGAGAAATATATTTTAAGAGAGAAACACAGAAAGGTTGGATAACCTTACCCTGGGGAAAAAGAAAAACAGACAAGGGAAAAGATATCAGTGCAGGACCAAGGAAACCCCATGCGGAGAAGAAACAAAAGTGTAACAAAGTGTTAAGAGAACTGTATGGACTGATTAAAAAGGTCACAAGGGACTATTTGAAAATCAGTTATCAAGCAAACGTTTGAAAGTAGCAAGAACCCAGGAGAAGAGAATCATTATCCTGACTCACTTTGTTAATAAAGTAGGGGGGTCAGGTATGGTTAGTTTGAACAGATTCTGTAAAGACATTCCCTGGCAATCACCATAGCTAGCTTGTTAGGTAGGAAATACCCCACAGAAACAGGGAGAGATAAGCATTATCCTTTTTATTTAATAAATAAACACTTAAAAATGCCTTGCAAGAGTCTAAATCATCCTTCTGACCAGCACATATGGAAAAACACATGCTCTCAATTAAGGAGTTGCAGGCAAGTGCAAGGATTTAGATAATCTGTCACAATGTATGAACATACAGATTAAGCATTTTAAGGGAGGAACAGAGCTACACGATATAAAAGTTTGTGTATATGCGCTATTCACCTCTTTACTGGATCAGGATCCTAGTGATGAAATAAAGTAGATGGAGCACAAACGATAAAGGTTGCTCCTATGGCTCTATGTCAGGAGGAGGCAGCCAATCCAGTGCTGAATTCGAGTTAAATCAGACAATCGTTGTTGTTATTGACTGATTCATGTGTCACCACCCACAAGACTGTATAATGTATGATCTTTTAGCACTGTCTGAACACGCTGACAATGGGAAGGAGGGCAGGGGGGGGGGTGCCATCCTGTTATGAAGTATTCAAAATGTCTTTATTGGCGACTGCGTCAGTTTAAATGACAATAAAAACTAAAGTATAACAAAAGAAATATGGCTTCTGCCTTTTGGTTGTTATCACAGGTTTGCCAATAAAGAAATCACTACAGGTCTACTTGAGGAAGGAATGAAGCTATAGAAGTTCTTTCCAGAGGCTAAGGAACAAGCTCCCCTGGCCAATATGGCACACAATGTGCAACACTGCACTCTTTCAAGAAGCATTTGTGTTTGATACTTTCAAGTCCTGGATGATACTGGCATAGATACAACATTCTGTAATGTTTGTGATATGAGCTCTGGCCATGGATTGCAAGGAGTTGGGAGTGCAATTATAATTATTCTTTTTTAATGTGCTTAATACCAGGGACCAGTTTCTAAGTGCGAGCATGGGATTCAAACCTGTGCTGCTATGCGTTGTCCTGCTTCCAAGACAAATGCGTTGCCCCTGAGCTATCCTCCCGGCTACAGAAAGGCTTTTTGGGGGAGAAATTCAGATTTCCTTAAGGGATCTGAGAACATGAGAATTTTAGGGGGTGATAAAATTCTGGATTAGGAGTCCAGAGTTGTTCAAACCTGAAGCCATTTTACAAAGGATGAATTACATAATATTGGATGAAACGCTTGTCTAAGCAGGGGTTTGAGTTAAGGGGTTGGGGGAGATCTCGTTTTAATTTTATTTTAAATCGGTTGCACAAGTGGAGTCAACACAAGTGCAAAGCATATAAAACACCATAACGCAGAAGTTATTCATGATTGAGTGGTCCTTCTCAGCCCACCCCCCTCCCGCCCCCGCAGCGATTCACACATTACTCTGGCCCAGCATTATCCTGTAGGGCAAATTTAACGGATGGAACAAGTTACTTACCTGTAACTGTTGTTCTCCAGCATGGGTCTGGCATGGATTCACATGCTCATGAATATTCCCCGTCGTCAGGCTGGGAATCCTCGGTAAAGAAAAAATCAGTATCAGTTTAGTTTCTGATCTGTCTTTCTTAGTAGTAACCAATCACTGATCTCTGGGTCATACTGCCCCCAGCCAATGACTGCCCTCTCCCTAAGCCCCGCCTCCGGCAGCCATCCTCAGATTTGGTAGCACGCCAAGTGGCAGTATGTCCAAGTGAAGAGCCGCAGAGGGGTAGGTGGGAGGGTTTGCATGTGAATCCATGCCAGACCCATGGTGGAGAACAACAGTTACAGGTAAGTAACTTGTTCCTTCTCCAGCATGGTGTCTGGCATGGATTCACATGCTCATTAATAAATGAATACATAGCAGTATACACATGCACAACCACGGGAGGAGGCAACAGGCTCAACATTAAGCAATACAACAACTCAACATTAAGCATCTCTTACCTCCTCACCAGGCTCACCTTAAGCAAACAGGTTGCGCAGCACTGCTTGGCCGACCCTGGACTCCTCCCTGGAGTCCCGATCGACGCAGTAGAATCTTGTGAAGGTGTGCGTCGACCTCCATGTAGCAGCCCTGCAGATGTCCAGCAGGGGTACACCAGACAGGAACGCCGTGGTAGCAGCGATCGCTCTGGTCGAATGGGCTCTCGGACGGCCGGGCAGTGGTCGGTTTGCCAACCGGTGACAATGCATGATGCAGCCGGATAGCCATCTGGAAATGGAAGTCTTCGAGAGAGCCTTCCCTTGATTCACAGACCCAAAGTTCACGAATAGCTGTGACGTCTTCCGAAAACTCTTCGTGCGGTCCACGTAGTACTTCAGCGCTCTGGCTACATCCAACGAGTGCAAAGTCCTCTCGGCCGGCGTCGAGGGCGACGGGAAGAAAACTGGTAACACCAAGGGCTTGTTGAGGTGGAAGTCCGACAGCACCTTGGGCATGAAGGAGGGGTGCGTCCTAAGCACTACCCTTGTGTCGTGAAAAGTCAAGTATGGAGGCTTGCACGATAGGGCCTGAATCTCTCCCACTCGTCGTGCAGAGGTGATGGCCACGAGGAACGCTGTCTTCCATGACAGGAACTTCAAGGGCGCCGAGTGCATAGGCTCGAATGGGGCTCCCATGAGCCTGGTCAGCACCGCATTAAGTTCCCACGCCGGGGCAGGAGCCTTCACCGGCGGGAATAAACGGAATAGTCCCTTCATAAATTCCTTTACCAGGCGATGAGATCACAAGGACGCCCGTCCCGTAGTCCTGGTATATCGGGAGATGGCAGCCAGATCTATTTTTATGGAGGCGTGAGCCAGTCCAGCTTTGGCCAGCGACAGTAAGTACGGCAGCACTTGAGGGGCCATAATCTGCAGAGGGTTAATCTTCTGTGCACGGCACCAGACAGAGAACCTCTTCCATTTATGACCGTAACACTTGAGAGTTGAGGACGCCCTGGCCTTTGCAAGAACCTCTCTGCAATCAGCTGGGATTTCGTACCCCCCAAACTCTAGCGCTGCAGGAGCCAGGCCTGCAGGTTCAGCGACTGTGGGTCGTGGTGTAGAATGGCGCCTCCTTCTCTGGAGAGAAGATCCGCGTCCCACGGCAGCCTCACTGGCGGGGACGTTGACAAGTCCAGAAGGTCCGGGAACCAGATCTGCCTCGGCCACGCTGGTGCGACGAGGATCATCCTGCACCTGGACATCTTGAGCTGGCTGATGAGGCGGAGCAGCAACGGAGGGAATGCGTATAGAAACAGGCCGTCCCAAGGGAACGAGAAAGCATCGCCCATGCTCCTCGGCTGTGGGAACCTCTAGCACTTGGAGTTTGTCGCGGTCGCGAACAGGTCGATCTGGGGTTTGCCCCATCGTTGGAAGAGTCGATCCACTTGATCCTGGCGCAGTTCCCAATCGTGGCACGAGCGCAGCTCCCTGCTGAGTGAGTCGGCGATGGTGTTTTTTATTCCTGCCAGGTGGAAGGGAACCAGAAACATCCCCTGGGAGACGGCCCAGTGCCACAGATCCTGGGCCTCCTTAGATAGGGCTGGGGATCTGGTGCCCCCCTGCTTCCGTATGTAGAACATCGTGGTGGTGTTGTCGGTGAAGATCCTCACCACTTTGTCCTTGAGGGACGGGAGGAACGACTTGAGCGCCCAGAACACTGCACGGAGCTCCAAGATGTTGATGTGAAGAGACCTCTCCTCCGGGAGCCAAAGGCCTCTTGCGTGGAGATCTCTGATGTGGGCCCCCCAACCATCCAGAGAGGCGTCCGTAGTCACCGTCTCCTGAAACGCAGGGGTTTGAAAGTCCGTGCCCGTCGTGAGGTGAGCCCGGGTGCCCCACCATAGGATCTCCCGACGGAACTCCTCATCGAGGGGGATCCTGTCCTCGAAGCAGCCCCCCGCCTGAACCCAGCGGGCGTCGAGGAACTCCTGTAGCAGACGCATCCGAAGTCTGCAAAGGGGTACAAGGTAGATGCATGAGGACATCATCCCGAGAAGGAACTTGATGGACCTCAGCATGGCCACGTCCGTGGCTAACAATCGCCATACCTTGCCCGGATGGTTTTGGTTCTCTCCTCTGAAGGGGAGGCCAATTGCTCCACTGTATCTAGCTTCGCCCCCAAAAACAGTGCTACTTGTGACGGAACCAGGTGGGATTTGGGGTAGTTGATGGAGAACGCCAGCTCCGTGAGCAACCGGACGGTCCTCGCCGTATGATCGATGGCGAGTTCCCTTGACCTTGCCCGGATTAGCCAGTCGTCCAGGTAGGGGTAGACGTGGATCCCCTGCAGGCACAGCTGCGCCGTCACTGGTGTCAGGCACTTGGTGAAAACTCTGGGTGCCGACTTTAATCCGAACGGTAGGGCTCTGAATTGGTAGTGGCGTCCTTGAACCATGAACCTGAGGAACTTCCTGTGCCTTTCTAGAATGGGGATGTGAAAGTAGGCATCCTCCAGGTCCAGCGACGATAGAAAGTCGCCTTCCTCCAGCTGTCCCAGTACGTGCTGGAGGGTGACCATCCTGAATTTCTGCTCCTTGATGTATTTGTGTAACCGACGCAGGTCTAGGATGGGGCGCCAACCGCCTGTCTTCTTCCTGACGAGGGAGTACCTTGAGTACACTCCGGAGCCCGGAGCCTCCTGGGGACGAGCTCGATGGCACCTTTCTTGAGCATCGCCTTTACCTCCAACAGCAGTTGAGAGACGTGATTCTCCTTCCTGGCACGGGAGGAATGCGAGGGCACTTCTTTAGGAATTCTAGTGAGTGCCCGTTGGCCAGGGTGTCCAACACCCAACGATCGGTGGAGATGGACTCCCACACCCTGACGAACTTCGTCAGTCGGCCTCCCACTGGGGTGCTTCGGTGGGGGCCCGACCACCCGGCCGGGTCAGTCTTGCTTGGACGCGGCCTTGCCGCCTTGGCGACGACGGCGGGAACCCCCTTGGTTGGCGCAACCTCTGTAAGCCTCCTGGGAAGAGGAGCGGGCCGCCTGGCGGTAGGAGGAGGAGCCACTGCTGGATCCTTTGGAGGCACCCTGTCTGCCTCCAGCACTCCGAAAGGGCAGTCGCTGCTGAAGCACTCCAAGGGCCCGGGCCGTCTCCGAGTCGGTCTTGATGGCCTGTAGAGACTCATCCACCGCCTTACCAAAGAGGTTGTTGCCGTCGAACGACATGTCCAACACTCTGGTCTGGACGTCCTGGCGAAAGTCTGTTGCCTTGAGCCATCCTCGTCGTCGGAGGCAAACTCCGTTGCCCAGTTGGCGAAATCCGGTATCGGCAATGTCCGTTGCCACCGTAATGGCATGATCCGAAGCCACCTCGCCCTCCTGCAGAATTTCTAGGGCCTCTGCCCTTTTTTCATCAGGCAGGAAATCTAGCAGGGGAGCTATCTTGAACCAGAGCTCCCTGTCATAGCGGGCCACAATCGCTAAGGCATTGGCCGCCTTAATCGTCGTCGCCGCCGAAGAGATGACCCGTCGTCCCATAGAGTCCAACTTCTTGCCCTCGCTGTCCGGCGGGGAAGTGGAAGTTGAAGACGCCGCGCCCGCTGCCTTCTTCTTAGCCGCTGCCGAGACGACCGAGTCCCGGCGTGGGCTGGGCCCTGAGGCACAAGGGGGCGGCATCAGGGACTCGGTACTTCTTCTCGTACCTGTCCCTCTTGGCAGGTGTCGTGGCAGGGTTCTTGAGGACGGCAAGCCCCTCGTCCCAGATGTCGTCGAGTAAAGGCACCGCGAGGACCGTCTTCCTCTTAGCCTCTCGTCGTTGGTACAGAAACCCCTCCTTTTTCGCTTCTTTAGGGCAGAGCTGGAAGAGCTTGGATGCCCTGGTTATCATGGCGTGGAAAGAGCCAACCTCGTCGGCTGGGGATGCCCGCGGGGCGGGGGGGATTTGGTGGCGACGAGATGTCTGCTGTGTCATCGCCGCCGTCGTCGTCCGTCCCCGTCGCTGTATCCTCTCCCGGCGAGGGGGATGAGGGGACCACCGGCCTCGCGGGGGCAGAGAGGGGTGGACTCTTCTCCGCTTGTTCGGAGGGTTTCCTGATGGGCCTGGTTCTGGATCCTCCGTCGGGGTCTGTGGTAATCTCGTCCTTATCTCGGTACATAAGGATTGGATTGCCAACAAAATGGCCGCCAAGCTATCCTGGGGCTCTGGCAATGGCTGCGACGGACGGGAAGGCCGTTCCACTGGGCCCTGTTCGTCATCCTCGTCGCTATCTTCGATCACGTCAGCAGGGACCGTCCCCTGGGATTGAACCTTCTCTAGCCTCTCGTTGAGGTTTATGGACCTCTCGTTGAGGCCTATGAACCTTTCGTTGAGGCCCCTCTCGGTCTCCACCTGTTCCTCCTCAGAGGCTGATTCCCAGTTTGTAGCGGCCACTGGCCCCCCCCCCTCTTTTTCAGCCAGGGACTTCACGGGGGTCTTAGCGGTGGGCTGGAAAGAGGATTCCCTCAGCGGCGGCAGGGATACTCTGGGCCCAGAGGCCGTTTCCATTGGCGTAGTCTCAGCCGGCTCTGCCAGGGTCGCAGAGACCACTCCGGTAGAGGCCTTAGCCGGGTGGATCAAGGCCCTCACCACCTTAGGTGCGTCCTGGGCCTTCGCCTTGAGGGGAGGGTCAACGCCTCGCTCCCCCTTCGAGATCGACCGGGTCTGCTCCAGCGGCCTAGCCGGGTTCTCGGACTTCTTCCCCAAACCAGAGCGCTGGCTCGTGGTCGAACGTGCCGGGGAAGTAGCGCCCTGCTTGGCAATCGAAGAGCCCGACCTATCGGCGCTCCTGGAGTCCGCGGACTCGCAGTGTTTGGGCTTCTGTTGGGACCCCGTCGCAGGGGCGCCCTCAAAGGACTTAGAAGCCTGCTCATCCTTCTTCTTCGCCTTCTCACTTGCTATGCCCTTCTCCAGCTAGGAGGTGAGGCGGGAACGACGATCTTGTTTGGTCCGTTCCGAAAGGTTCTTTCAGAACGCACAGTCCTTCTCCACGTGCGTCTTGTCCCCATGGAGGCAGCAGAGACATCGCGAATACTCGTCCTCCTTGAAAACATTATATAATCCGCATCCAGGGCAGTTCCTGAACAGCTTGGATATGGGCGTCAAGCTTCCTTTGTCCTGGGCCATGTCCTTTGGGGTAGGCCGCAGACCTTCTGGAATCCTCCAAGAAGTGTAAACTCGACGAAAACTTCACCCTTGAGGGGGGTAGAAGAATTCCAAAACGGGTCCCTGTTATCGGAAGTAGAAACGGTGGAGCTTGATGCTCGATTAAACCTAAAAAATGAGAAAATCTCCTGAAAAAGCTTGAAAACGCAGTAAAAAACTGGAGCTAAACACAAGGACTCCCAACACTTGAGCGTGCGGTAAAAATCTGAGGATGGCTGCCGGAGGCGGGGCTTAGGGAGAGGGCAGTCATTGGCTGGGGGCAGTATGACCCAGACATCAGTGATTGGTTACTACTAAGAAAGACAGATCAGAAACGAAACTGATACTGATTTTTTCTTTAACGAGGATTCCCAGCCTGGCGACGGGGAATATTCATGAGCATGTGAATCCATGCCAGACCCCATGCTGGAGAAAGAGGCTTATGGGTCTGTGCTGGAAAATTCTGGTCGTACTCTATAATCAGGGCCCAAATATCTCAAAACGTATGCAGGACGCCTGCTTTGACTGCCGCCAACCTTTTCTGCCACTAAAATGTCCCAAAGTTTCATCCATCATAAAGTCATTGAGGGGCCTTTAGAGGTTTTCCAGGTGCGGGCAATCGTGATCCTCCGTGCTAGTAACTGTTGTGTAAGGAAATTGGTGGTTTTCCCTGATCTAGGGTAGGACCCTGGTGCTGGCGCGCCGATTAGGATTACTTCCGGCTCCCTGGGAATTGTCACTTGAGTGATACTTTCTATAGCGGCAATGCAGCGGTCCCAGAAGGTCTGCACAGTGGGGCAGGTCCACCACATATGAAAGTACAAGCCAAGCTGTCCTCATTTGCGCCAGCATTGGGGCATGAGAGATTTTTGGAACTGGTGAAGGCGTACTGGGGGGTAGTACCAGCGAAGGAACAGCTTATAGGCACATTCCGATTTGTGATGAAGAAGGAAGAGGAGTGGGTTCTGGACCATATATGTCCACACAGGTTTGATCCTTCAAAGCGTGCCCTAGACCCGATTCCCACTGTGCCATACATGGGGACCTAAGAGAAAGCATATCTTCTTGGAACATTTTATAGAGGCTGGAGATCCTAACTCTCGCTGGTGTCTTCTGCAAAGTAATCTCAAGAGGGCTGACATTTTGTGTTGCCCCCCTGCCATACTAAGGGGTGGGTACACTAATGCCAAAGTTGAGTACAAAAATCTGTCCGTTTCGGCTAGTTGAAAGGTCAATTTACAGTTTTCGAAAATGCAGGATTGGCCATTTTCAAAAAGTTGCCCCAGGGGTTCTAGTGCTCCCTTGGCCCAGTTTTTAAAATTCGAAGGGTGAGACCCGGGAGAAAAAGCTGGAAAATACCCGGGGCTACGCTAATGTCAGAATTGTCTGGACTGGGGGCTAGCTAGCCTTTTGCTTGTAGCTCCTGAGATTCTATCCGGGGCTACAACCAAAAGACCTGGGGCTATAGCCCCGTTAGCACCCCCCTAGAAACGCCTCTGGTTTGGGCCCAGGCCATGTGCGATTCCCTTGGATTTTAGTGCTCAATCCCATATACTAAGCATATTTTTGGTGGAGGCAAGGATCCCCGACCAAGTCTGCCGCAGCGGGGGCGGAATGTAAGGGAGAAAGCGGAGAGGAAGCAAGAGTCGGAACTGCTCCAGTTCCACCATTTCAGGGGTCCCGTCATCATGCACCAGGCCTGGAAGCATGCCAACTGTGACGGCTCTTGGTATTTACACAAATTAGGGACTCCCAGACAGGGGCTACCCATCATTTACTTTTTGAGATATTCTTGTTTTCTTCCCTCTCCATATAAAATGAAGCATTTTCGTGTACAGCTGCAGGAGGGGGCGGGGGATAATGGGATTGTGGTGGGCAGAGAGGAGCAGAAGTAAAGGAACCATGGGAGAAGATTAATCTTTTCTAATTCTTTAAAGAGAGAGGGGCGGGGGGGCGAGTTCATTGTGTACACGTCCCCTGGATGAGCCAGGATCCAGACCCCCAGGTAAGGTATATATTTCCTGTTCCACTGAATGGGGCATATGGTCTTTAGGGCCTCCATTTCCATGGATCCCGGACCCAATCCCAGGGCCGTGGATTTCTCAAAATGAATAGCGAACCCCGCCGCCTCACCAAACCTGCTTAGCTCTTGGAGGGCATTTAGAGAGAGCAGTAGGTCATCCGCGTAGAGCGAAATCTTATGGTGAGAGGTGCCAATTGGCAAACCTTTAATGTTGGGATCTATGCAAACCCGCTGAGCGAATGGCTCCATTTTCAGGGCAAACAGGAGAGGGGATAGGAACATCCCTGTCTCGTTCCATATGGGTTCCGATAGATTCTGGTTCACTCATAAAGATGTTTTCGGGGATCGGTAGTTTGCCAAAACTATGTTACAAAATCTTGGCCCAAAGTGAAAGGCCTCTAGGGTGAGCTGTAGGAAAGACCAATCTCCTTTATTAAAGGCTTTGGCTGCATCCAAAGCTAACAAAGCCAGTTTGTGGGAGTCTTGGATTGCTATATCCACTATGTTTATGGCTCTACGAATGTTGTCCCCCGTTGACCTATTTGTTATAAACCCTGTTTGATCAGCGTCAGCTAGTTTTGGGAGAATGGATGCTAGGCGTTTGCCAATATTTTTGAATAGATATTAGCATCAATGTTCAATAGGGAGATGGGTCTGTATGAGTTGTCGTCTCTGGGGTCCTTACCAGTTTTAAGTAGGCAGATGGTTACAGATTCCTGCATAGATGGAGTGACGGCGCCTGCTGGACCGAAAGAGTTAAAAAGGCCTGTCAGTGGGGCTCTGGCTTCAGGGATTCGATGGTTGCTTCAAACCTCCTCACCTGTAATCAAGGCATCCAGTCCCTCTCTGTCGGGCTCTTCGAGATGTGGAAGGGAGGCACCTTGCAGATAGTTTATCTGTCCCGCTTTGTCGCGGGGGTCACTGACATTGTCTTCGAGAGGTGGGCCGTTGCCAACTATAGCTTGACGTATTCGGTATAATGGGCCTTGCTGTGAGGATCTCGTAGGCTCACTATAGTATTCCTTTTCTTTACCTTGCCCAATTTTTCCACCAGAGGTTTGTTCGCCTTGTTGTTTTTAGAGTAGTAGCCTTGTTTGGACCTGGCCAATAGCTGGCCCGTCTCTTCCGCATAGTGGTCTTCCAGCCTTTACTGGGCTATTTGCAGAGAACGATGGATCCTCAGCGACCAGCCTTTTTTATGTTTGACCTCAGCCTTTTGGACCTCTTCTTCGAGTTTCATGCGGGTCTGCCGTTTACGTGTCCGGTATGTCACCCCGTGGGCAATCAGCTCCCACCTGACGACGGCCTTCATGGCATACTAGGTGTTGGCTGGGGACATGTCCTCCACAGTGTTCTCTTGGAAGTAGTTCCGGATCACCTTGGCTATAGCGTCCCTCAGCGGCATATCGTTCAGGAACGGGCAATATAAACTCCAGCGGGGTAGGGGAGGCAGTTCCGGGTTGTGGGCTCGAAGGGTCAGTTTGAACGGAGCATGGTCCGACAGCACTTTCGTTATCTATGGCTACCTGGTCAACAAAAGTGAGAATTTGTGGGAAGGTCAGCAGAAGGTCTATCCGGGAGGATGTCCGGTGCATGTGCAAAAAAATGGAGCAGTCCTTTTCGCCTTGATTTAACACCCTCCATGAGTCCAATAATAATAATTAAAAGAGATGGAGGAGTCCAGTGGCAATTTTGAAGTCCCTGGGACCTGGTGGGTGCGATCTGTCCCACAGAGGATCCGGGACCCCGTTAAAGTCCCCTCCAATGATTGTTTGGCCTTCAATGAAGGGAAGGAGTTTGACCCCCAGCGCCTTGTAGAATGCTTCCTGTCCCTCATTGGGGGCATAAACGGAGATGCGAGAGAGTAGAGCTGACCATATATAAAGCCTTTGACTGCTGTATATCGTCCTTCCGGGCAACATAGAGTCTCCAGTGCTTTGAACTAAATCCCTTGGCTATGAGTATGCCTGTCCCCCCTGTCTTGGTTCCACTGGAGGCCATGTATAATAGAGGGGACTGCCTATTTCAAAGGTGTGTGAAGTCTAGTGGCCACAGGTGGGTTTCTGGTCAGAAAACCACAGAGCCTTTCATATCCTGGAGCCGTTGCAGAGTCGATTTTCTTTTAGGGGGCGCATTCAAGCCCTTCACATTCAAAGAGATAAAGTTAAATTTTTGGTGGGGCGGCGGGTGCCCCAGGGCGCTTCAGTTCAGCGGGGAGGGGAGGAAGCCGGGTTCAATTCAGCTGAACTTCAAGTCTTCTGTTTCCATGGCTCCACAGTGCAACCATTGTTTTAACTTGAGCTTCCAACATGAAGCTGTAACAATGAACTGGTAGGATATCGACATCTTCCTGTCGGCAACTTCCTCAACAAACTGGAACAAAACTGCCTGCAGTACACTCCAAGTGTTTTTAGGTTTAGGTGCCATCCACCTTAGAGTCGGGCGTGGCCTATGTGGAGCCTGCTGTAGACACATTCTGTTCGCTATTACCTTAGCATCCATTGGGCAGGATGTCTGGGACCTCGAGCCTGAAGTGGCGCTGGTTACAGTAAAGTTGACGGCTTTTTGCACCCGGTTGCGGGGATCGTTCATCTTGCATTCCGACCTTTCTGGACCTTTGACCAGGCCATCCGATTCGCTTTAGGAAGGAGTTCTTCTACACCTTCAGGAGAGTTGAGGGGGAAGCCATCTCCTTTCTCGGACAGAGAGGGGTTTAAGATCATTTCTGCATTATCCAGATGTGTAATCGTTCGGGAGACCCCTTTGTAGGGGAACTGAAGTGCAGTGGGGAATAGCCAGCGATACCTAACTTTCAGGTCTCAGAGGAATAGCGTTAACAGCCTCAGGGCCCTCCGCTTCTGTATTGTTGCTGCGGCCAAGTCCTGAAAGATTTGCTGGGGGGGACCCCTGAAACGACAGCTTGTCTTGGGAGCGCCCTATCGCCATTATTGCCTCCTTGGTTGTGTAAAAATTGACCCGGGTAGTCACATCTGGGGGGGAATCTGTCTCCAAACGTCTTCGGGAGCGCAATCTGTGGGTGCGATCCAATATAAATTGAGACTTTTCAAGATGTGGCAAGAGAGATTGGAACAGGTCCCCCACATATTCTGCTAGGTTTTGGTCTGGGATTGAGGCGGTTAGCCTCCTTATACGCAGGTTATTTCATCGGGCCCTGTTCTCCAAGTCCTCCAGCTTGTAGTCCAGGATCTCATTCCTGTCTGTCAGGGCCTGGATCTTGCGTTGCACCTCCAGAAGCGTTGCTGAGTGCTCCTGCGTCAGGTCCTCCATCTCTTCCACTCTCTGATTCACCTCCAACACCCTCTCGTCTATGCGCTCAAGTTTGGTGGTGAGCTCCGACATACAGGATCGGAATTCTGACTTAATGTCCATCATAAAGGCTTGGATGTCGTTCAGTAGCCAGTTATCCAGCGCCACCAGGCGGGGCCTGTGGCGGGGATTTAGGTGTCTCTGATTTCTTTCTCTAATCTGCCGGGAGCAACATGGTGGAGATATCGGCGCTCTTGGAGGTCTTGAGGTGTTTCGACATAGTAGCGGGATCTTGGCGTGCTCCGCCGGGTCCCCCGGAGATATGGATAGTAGGTGCTGTAAGAGCGTCCGCCCCTCCCTGCCCCTGTAGGCCTAGGCTCTTGAGCGCAGGGCTGAAGTGTAGATAGTGTTATTGCAGGTTCCAGCCCGAGCTGACTGCGTGGGGGGGTCGTTTTGTTTCTCCGGTAGGGTCAAAGCCCACATTGTATTATTGAGGGAACCGTCTTGCGCAGCGCAGTATTATAACATACGTTCCCCCTTTGGGATAACAATTAAGGATAATTAACATATAATGAAGAATCATGAACCGTGGCACATGGGAAAATCGAACATTCAAAGACATGGAATGAGACCAATAACTATACTTAAAGTTAGACGTAATTCAGCATGTGGTATAAACAACATGGAATATGGCAATTAGAATATGGTAACAATGAAGGATATTAACACTAGCAATTGCTATTTGTAAAGTTCAAAATCATCATATTTAGATGGTGGTCTCCTCACTCTGCATGAAGTTCCGTTTCCTCCAGCCTGCCCTTCTCCACTTCCTTTCTGGGGAAACAAAATTCCTGCTGTCCAGGTACATCCAGTGTGTTCCCTGGTTCACTGTTGAGAGGTTCTCCCTGTGACCCCCAGGCACTGCCACACTCCTCATGGAATGACCTATCCAAATACCAATCATCCATTGACTCATCATACATGGCGCTTTCTGCCCTTTGATCCCATGCCTCAGGTTCTTTCATAATAGCTACACGGCTCATGTTCCAATGTTTGCCATCACTGGTTACAACATGTTTTTGACTTACTTCAGTTAGGGTTATAGAGTCGTCTTGATCCTTACCACATCACCCACATACATTCTTTGTTCAATGCTAGCCTGTGGGCATTCCACAATCTCACACTGATCCAACAGCCTCATAGATCTGCCTCTCATCATTTGGAAAGGTGAAACACCTGTCAACACAATGGGCCGTCAACATTTCACGCATCCCACTTTTCCAATCTACACAAGTTGCTCTATACAATTGTATGGACTATTATGCGTTTGGTACGTTCGACTAACCCATTCACACTTGGGTTATATAGTGCAGTGCAATTGTTTTCAATACCATGATGCAACAAGTATTTCCTAATTTCATTAGACACAAGCTGAACCCCATTGTCAGATATGATTATTTTGGGGTAGCCTTGCCTTGGAAACAGCTTCTCCATATTGTCAATCACCACCCCAGTAGATATGCTCTCTACAAACTCCACCTCGAGGCATAGTCTACAACCACTATGGCAAATCTATTCTCATGCTCCAGTTTTCTCATAGGGCCCAGGAAATCAATGGCAATTTTCTCCCATGCCTTGTCGGGTATGTCCACACACCCTGTTTCCACCATCTGGATTTTAAGAGATTTGTCACTACTGAACAGGGAATACACCGCCCCACCTCCAAGTCTACAATGGAGTCCATCCCGGGCTACCAAAATGTTGACCACAGTTGCCTCTTTGTTAAGCTTTTTCCCCAAATGACCTTTGTGGGCATGTTTAGTCAATTTGCACCGTAATGACACAGGAGGAACTACCCTCTCTCCCCGTGCTAGACCCCATTCTGAACTACTTAATTAATGTCTGAAATTATAGTAGGGAGTTTTCATGGAAACATCCTCTTTCCAACCCTGCTTTGTACACAACATAGTCAATCTCATCTCCTGGTCTTCCTTCACTGTGTCCAACCACATTTCCTTGGAGAAAACATCGCCCACAGTACCTTTAATAATAATAATAATAATAATAATAATTTAAAATTTATATAGCTCTATGAACCCTCAGGCATCTGAGCGCTGCTTATTATTACCCATAGTGTGTGGTGCTCATTTGTCGACCTCGGAAGGATGAAAGGCTGAATTTGGCCCTGCCGGGATTCGAACCCTTCGTTAGAGCGAGCGCTCTACTCGCTGTGCTATTGGACCAGCTAATCTGTGTGAAACATTCCTCGCTTATATCTTCAGACGATTCCACATCCACAAAAGGAGCCCTAGAAAGACAATCTGCCACTGGGTTGCATTGGCCAGGTATGCACTCAACCGTGAAACTGAAACCATGTAGGGCCGCCAAACAGCTAGCTATCCTGGGGGTCGCAAACCCCTTGTAGTAAACAAATGAACCAAAGGCTTATGGTAGCTCCTGATCTTGTACGGTAAACCCCATATGTATATGTACCTCTTAAAATATAAAGAGGCCCAACAACAGGCAAGACTTTCGCATTTAATAGTAGACTATTTAGATTCTGTGTCAGATAAAGACCTAGACGCAAAAGCCACTGGTGCTTCTTTGCTACGTGTGAACTGACTTAATACAGCAACCAATCCCAAAATGCTAACATCCACAGAAACAATTGATACTGCCGTATGATAAAAATCTGTAAAAAGGTAGGAGTGTTCAAAATGTCCTCCTTGATACTCTTAAAAGCAACTTCCTCTTCCTGACACCAACAAAACTCTCCCCTTTCCTTCAACAAAGCACGTAGAGGTTGGCTTTTCACCACCAGATTTCTCAAAAACATGGAGTAAAATTCAATGAAGACAAAAAAATCTCAACTCATCTTTGTTAGATGGGGTATTCACCTTCACAATAGCATCCACCATTTCTGGACGTGGTACCATCCCTTCTTGTGTTAACACGTGTCCCAAATATCATACCTTGCCGTTTATAAATTGGCACTTGCAATTTTCACTGTTAACCCTGCCTTTTCCAGCCTCTGTAACACTTCTTGTACGCTTTGAAACACATTGTGTATATGTGCTATATAAATAAACTATCATATCATAATTGAAATATCATCCTGAAAACACTTAACTCCTGGTACATCCCCCAACAAATCCTCGATCATTTTTTGAAACACGGCAGATGCTGATGCCAGCCGAAAAGGCATTCATTTGAATTGAAACGCCCCTATCGGAGTGATGAACGCTGTTAAGGGACGAGATGAGGGATGAAGATCTATTTGGTAATATGCAGATGAGAGGTCCAGTGTAGTATACCATTCAGCCTCTTACATTGTCATGAGCATCTCATTAATCTTGGGCAACGGATGTCTATTGACCCAAATTGATCTATTGAGATCCCTTAAATCCACACATAACCTTACACGTCCATGAGGATGTTGAGTGACTATTATTGGAGACAACCATTCACTGCTCTCAATAGGTTCAATCATGCCTTGCTTGCATAACCCTCATAACTCCTCTCTCACTTTCTCCCTCAGTCTCAAAAGAAGATTCTGTACTTTGTGTACACACGGTCTTGCTTGGTCTGACAACTGAATCTTGTGACAGTATCCCTTCAATTTCCCAATCCCTTGGCTAAACACTCTCTTGAATCTGGTGCCCACCTCCCTGGCGAATGTATCGTTCCTACTCACAGCCACCGCTCTCACTTGTAACTATTTACCTGGATGTAATTCCATCCCTAATTTCCCTTGTTGACGCCATCCCAATAAACAGTCAAGGTTCAGGAATGATAGTGTATCGAGATCCAGAGTCAGCTAATGCCCTTAGTGGACATCACGAAATTATGATCTCCACTTACGGGGGGGGGGGTGATATATTCTTCATCCTTATCTTCAATTCCCCCCACTATGTGCACTACTTTGTTAGACCATTCACTTTCCTCCTCAGCCACAAATTGCACATTTCGTTCCCCTTCCATTGGCCGGTTATTGAACTTGCATAACCTTGCAAAATGTCCCATCTTACCTCAACGCCTGCATTTTACCCTCATAGCCGGACATTCCTTAGGATTCATGGCGTGTTTTTCAAACCCACATCTGGTACATTGCCCTTTATGATTATCATGTGCAGATGAATTATTCTAACCAACAGATGATGACCCACTCCCACCTTTGTTCCACATGCTCAATGTGGTATTCTTTTTCACCACACAAATTTTGTTTTCATCATCACCATTTACCTTTTCTACCTCATCCTCTACAATGGCATGTACTAATTCCTTGTGATTTTTAGAATTTACTTCCTTAATGCACATATTTGTCAATTCAATTCCTTTGGCTAATGCATCTAGTAACAGTGTATTCTTTGACTGCCACAACCGTTCTTGTTCGCATTGAATTCAAACAATGCTAATAAATAAGTGGTCGATTCATTTATTAGCATTGTCTCGTGGAGAACAAATTGTACCTTTCCTTGTCCAGTAGAGTCCCAGTCTGCCCAGGATTTTCTGCTGAGAGGAGCTGCTGCTACAGTGTGCCTTGCATTTCTTTAACTTTACTGGCCCTTTAACTGGTAGACTCCACCTTTAAAAAGGTGTTGCTGGCGCGAAGCGCCGCGCGGAGTCCGGTAGAGTCCCAGTCTGCCCAGTCCGCCTCAAGACAGCGAAAGGATTGGCGAAAACGAAGAAAATTGTTATCAGCGGAAAAATGGCTGTGCTGGGCCCCCAAACACGGCTAAAGACGCTGTTTGAGCGACGGCAGTCAAAACTGCCCAGCGCCTTTGGACTCACGCCATCGTCTAAGACAAATGGTGAGGTAAGCACTGAATTTTATTAACAATTTGCACTCAAGTTAGCTGTGCCTACTTTACAGTCTCTTGTCTCAGCGCATTTAAACATCATTGCGGAGGCTGCGATCACAACACAGGAACAAGAACCACTTATGTTACATTCGTCTCAATCGTTACAGGTTCCTTTACCTGAAACTTTAACTTTAACTGGAGCAGGAACTGTAGCAGGTACGGTAACTGGATCTGGAGTCACTTCTCCGACTCTTTATGACAATGGGAGCGTTTTACGTCGTGGGCTCTCAGACAATATAAGCATTGACCCCCACGCCGTTTCAATCGCTGTTTGATGTTACAGATGTCGAATTAATGGAAATACAAGTCCAACAAGCTCCCTCGAGCAAAGGGAAGTGTTGTTTGATCCCCAGTTGAAAGACTATTAGATGAACTGCATTATGGACCCTGAAGTGCAGTGTTTGCCATCGCCGGTGAAACCAGCGGCCGGAGCTCAAGTGGCGTGCACTTCGGATGCAGCTAGCTATGTTTCTGCATCACAATCAATAACCTCAACGTTGCCCCGTACATGTGTGAGCACACATCCGCCATCTCAACCCAAGGAAACGGCGTTTGCTTTTCCAATTGGCCGCGACGAGGCATGCCTAATGGATCATGCTCCTGTCAACTCTAATGCTGACGTCGGTCCAAGCGGCGAGATAGACGCTAGTCTGAAGTTTGTGAGACTCGGAGCTGCCAGCTCACATAGAGCCGGATCCTCTATACCTAATAGGGAGGAATTGTTCCGCTGCAAATCTGACTTACTGAATGCAAAATCCTTAGTTCTTGATGCCACTCAAAGAAGAACGTCAGATGCATTAAAATCGAGCTTTGACGCTGTTCAGCGGGAAGCGCGTTTGTCTAAACACCTAACTGAAGATTACTTACAAATCAAAGACAGACTGGTCCAAAGCTTTTCGCACCCAGACAAAAAGAAAATTTGGCTTGGCCCACGTGGACTCAAACTCACCTTTAAATAGTGTGCGTACCGCAGAGGCTCGCTGTCTCACAAATAGAGAAAGAACAAGCACCCTGCAGCTGCACAACAAGAGATCAATTGCTTGCTCTCATGGTGCAAGAGGATCAGCGAACATGTCGGCGAACCAATATTGTTTGGATTCAACATCTGAGAAGTCACAAACTAACGGTGACGATTCAGCAGTCTCCAATGAAGATCTACATAATCAACCACAAAAAGATCAGTCACATAAAGAGCAGAACACGGAAAGCACAATGAAGGCCAATATATCAGTGGCTGCCTCAATACAGATACATAACAATGTGTTAGCTGCTACGTCCGTGGCACTGTTACCCTTTGTAAAACTGTATGAATCATTGAGTGAATCAATAAGAGATCAAGGGGCTCTGATGGCCAACTTGGACAATAAATTGCCCGACCTGACACACAGCTTTGTGTTATTACAACAAAAGAGCGAAATGGAGGCAAATATATCACTGCAATGGCAACATAGATTAAGCAACCTGGCAATGAAAGACCATACCAATTCTGCCAACTTGATGGATGCTATTTTGGAATGCATGAAATGGTTCCACCATCTGGATTTAAATCGCTTGACTGATCCATCACTTTGTTCAAATCTACTTGGGTGTCAGCATGCTAAGGATAGAGTAAAAGCAGCTAAAACAGTCACCCAACAAGAACAGATGACTGCCACTGTTCCACCTTCATCTTCGTCTACTCTGGCTGCAGCTGTGAAGCCATCAGTAACAGTCACGACAGCAGAAGTGTCAGCCAAGACGGGAGAAAAAAGCCAGGATCTGACCAGCGTGATAGTAGTGTCCAGTACCACTCCAGAGCCGGCAGACGCGAAAGTGCTAAAAACCACAAAAGAAAACCAATGTAACACATTTGGGATCTTTATGAGATCCGCAAAGACACTAGAAATATCCACAAAAACACTTGATACAAATAACAAGCAGAAGGCAGCTGCTAATAAACGCCAGCAAAAGCAAAATCCTGCAAAAACAAAGCAGTTCATACGAAATCTGTCAACACAGCACAAATTAGGCCTCTTTCAGCGAGCGACCCCTGTAAAGACACAAGTATCCATAGGAAATAAAGTCAACCAACAGGGGGGGGCCGAAGAAAGATAAACAACCTATTGTTGGACAGGAAACAAACCCAAACAAACGTCTAAGGTTAGATTCCGATTCAAACACAGCGGAGCCAACAAAAGAGTCAATAGATTTGTGCGAATGGTCAACGTACTCTATTGATGCTGATGACGATTCCTCAATAGAGGACAATGAGGGTGCCCTTGTGGCTTCCTCGCGAGAAGTGAGTCCCGTGCCTGAACTATCAAATCAATCTCCTTGCGCATGCAGAGCGAAAAAAAACAATAAATTGAAAGAAATCGCTGATGGAGGGGTGGATCAGTCTTCGGTTCCGAAAACTGCTTTGAGGAATACAGATATTCAGTCAAAAGGGGAAACTCGAAAAAGAAACCAGTCTAACAAAACTATAAATCCAAGACTAACTCAAGCGCAAAGGTCAAACCAAACTGCTCAAGATCCTAAAGTGCGCTTTGAAAAAAACACTGTGAAAAAAAACCCGACTGGGAAAGTGCGGATTGAAAATATCTTTCCCAACGGTAATGAAGTAAATTTAAAAAGAAGTAATGTGATGCGCTTACTTCATGTAATACCATCATTGCGTACAATCACTTCAGAAGACATCCGAATAGTAGAATATCTTTCAGAGACCTGTTCTGATCAGGTATTACTAGACATTCGATCACAAGCAGTAGAAAAAACACTACTGTCAGCGAAAGATGAACTCCTCGCCTATGGATTTGAGGTTTCATACCAGAAAGAAGACTACAACAGAGGACAGAGAGTACATCCTCGGTTGAAGACCTCCGTACAACGAACGAAAAGCGGAGAGATATTCTAAAGGAGGTATTTAAAATTCAGCCTACAGTGATGGAAGATGTCCCCTAAGCCAAAGTAGGAGCAAAAAAGGACACGCAACGACGGAAGTAACTAGACCCGCAGAATGGAAAAGTACTTTGCGAGCTGATCTCATGGAACACACGCAGCTTCAGCCATCTGTTGCAAGACCTTCCTTTTTGCTTAGATAATAACTTTGCACTGTGCTTACAAGAAACGTGGTTGCGAGTTCCACCGGTACGAGATGGATACTCCATAGTACTAAATCCTGCAGGGAAAAATCAGTTTGGCCGACCATTTCCGGGGCTACTAATAATGCTGAACAACTCCTTTGGATGGGTAACAAGTAAAACATACATGCCTAACTTGTTTCTCCAAAGAATTCTGATGGAATTTAAACCTACTGTCTTCGATGATCCACAAAAATTACTCCTGATCAATACATATTGGAACCCAAAGATGATCTCAACCAGCGCCTACTTGGAAGCAATAACATCAGTCATCGATGATAGTCTGCTGATATACCATAAATTGCAGATAATCATATGTGGCGACCTAAATTGCTCGTGGTTTGATGGCACCCGGCTGACAAAATGGGTCACAAAAGAATCATTTGACGCTAATGCGGAGAGAAGACGGAAATGGCAGGGGGCTATGGAATCCCGAGACTGCGAAATGCTAAATGGGATGACAAAAAGTGATAATCCACCCAAGTCGACCTGGCATTGCGGACTGACGCATAAAACCTTGGACTACATATGGATCTCAAACAATGTGTGGCCTGACATTGAAGATTTAGAAATTCTACTAGTGACCACGATCCCTTGCATTTAACTTGGAGGTGTGACAAATATACGCCTGAGGGAACGTATGAGACCGCCGCCACAATCAATCACGGTGGGAATAGATTAAGTATCAACGCAGAGCAACTAACTAAGTTCTCCCGAAACTTTAGAATGGGAAACCTGTCTCCAAGAAGCAAAATAAATTTTGCGCCATTGTTATCAGAATTTCGTCTCAAAAATAAACCAGGACATAAGACAGCTCATGAGACAACAAGGACATAACGCACAATCAAAAATTAAAAAAAGGAATCTGAAATACAGAAATTGGTTGAAGTCCATTGTCTTCTTGAGGGATCAGGAAGAGGAGAACAAATGCTAAAGTTGATCCTGAATCATAACTCAAGAGAAAATTGGAAGATCTTAAACCAAGGTACCCTGAATCAAGACTCGATGCAGTCAAATGGAATATCGAGGATGAAATGGGAAGAACACTTTACCAAAGTATTCGGATCCACATCATCGAGTGCATTTGTTCAGTCAGCGGAATGCAGTGAATCTTGGGATCTCATCGAGAACACTGAAGATATTGCAGCCGTAATTCTCCATCTAAAAAACTCAAGAGCGGCAGGGCCTGACGGCATAACAAACATCATGCTAAAGGGGCATAACAAACATCATGCTAAAGGGAAAAAAAGAAAATTGGCCCTGCTTCATTGCCTACCTGTTTGAACTAATTGCAACAGTGAAAGAAGTTCCGGATTCATGGCAAACAGCGGTTGTAGTACCAGTGTTTAAGAAGGGCAATCGGGATGACCCCTGAAACTATCGCACGATTGCCCTCCTAGACACTATTGGCAAAATCTTCGCAACTTGCTTACAGCTTAAAATAACGAGATGGGCCAATGAGGTGGATCTGTTGGATTGCAGACAAACAGGTTTTACCAAAGGTGTGGGGACTGAGGTAAACCTTCTAATACTAAACCTGCTAAAACTGGAGACGCTAAAGAAAAAGTCAAAGCTTTTTCTGGCATTCATTGATATGCGGCAAGCTTTTGACTCAATAAACCGAGCCAAATTATGGGAAAAGCTGGTTAAGTGGAAATGTCCATCATCGTTATTACATCAAGTGATAGCCTTGCATTCAAATACCACAATGCGCGTACGCATGAATGCCCTGGGCGAGTTATCAAACAAAATACCCACAAATAGAGGTGTGCCCATTGGCAGCCCTACTGTTTAAATTATACATCTCTGACATTTCAACAGCACTTAACGATGTCTTATGTTTTCCGCCAAAGGTGAATAGGCAACACCTGAGTTGGGCCATCTACGCTGACGACATTATGTAAGCGGACCTCACACAAATCACTCTACAACGGCTCCTGATTAGATTTCAAGAGTATTGTGATGACAATGAGCTAACAATAAATTTTAAAAAAACGAAGATTCTGACTGTTGGCAAGGTGCTAACCAAGAAAGACTGTTCATTCAAGTGGTCCATTGGTCAGGAGAACGTAGGAATAGTTTCCTCGACACGATATTTAGGAATTCTCTTCAACAACTCAATAAGAGAAGCTGAGTGGTTGCTTGATCTGAAAAATCGCATGGACGGCTTTGGATTGCAGGGAGCCCCCATACATGCGGATTATGGTAAATTTACATCAACACCAGTGTTGATATTTTACAAACAGAAAGTCGTACCAGCGATTACCTTCGGGTCAGAAGCAGGTTGGAACCTGAGCTCGCTCTGCTGGGACATCCTTGAGGGGAAGTTTTGGAGACGTATCTTCAAGCTCCCATCATATGTCTCAATAAAAGCTATTAGACATGAACCTGATTCTTTATATGCTACGGTGCTATGGAGATCAATTACAACTGTTAGGAAAATACATCTAAATGAACATGCACCTGCATATAGAATCCTGTCAGCAACTACGCAACGACCACATGAAGGACTGCTGAGAAGTTGGGTCAATAAAATTAAAATAATTGTTGACGCCGCTGACATTAAGTGGGAAATGGTGATGGCTACACCACAACTAACTAAAAAAAATACAACAGACAATATCTGCAAATTCTGTCTGGCCTCTGAAGAAACCTTGAAACATGTAATAACTGAATGTGAGGAGCTAGTAAGTGAGCGATCCTTGCTTTTAGGAAAATATGCTCCTCTCAATGGGAATTCTGATGGATGGTGGGTCAAGATGCTATCCAGCAACAATGTCCATCTAACTTGTGCGGTGATTAATTTTCTGGAAACATTTTTTCCGAAGGATGTAACGACGTGAAAATTCGCCGCAACATGAAGGAAAACGTAGCTGGTTGGGCTTCCGTCTTGGTTTTCTGTTCTTGTGGATCTTATTGCTGTGTTCTGTTTTGTACTAAAAAGTTTGATTTAACTAAAAAATTACAATAAAAAAACAATAATAAAAAACTAGGTTTATCTGTTTACCAAACTGTGCTTGTAATATTTTCATTGTCATACCATAGAGACCCTGCCACCCTCCTCAGCCGCATCATCCACCACATCCGGTAACTTCTTGATTATTCTAACTGCGTCTGCACCCAAACAGTACAATAATGTTGATAATTTCCTTTCATCAGAGTATCTCTTATCCCCATATGCCACAAAATAAAATTTAAAAAGGTCTCTCCAAGAGGAGCTCCAAGGGAGGGGGAGGTGTAGAGGGGGGGTGAACATGAGCGAGAAAGTAAAATTTTGGTGTATTATCCTTCTACAAAGTGATATGTAAACTGTCCTGCCTTGGTTTAAAATAAACATATTTTAAAAAAAAATAAAGGTCTCTCCAACCTTCCTAAGGAATGGCAGTTTTCCCAGGTGTTGCCAAAAATGTGGGTGGTGGTTCCAGGTTTTGTATGGTGAAGACAACTCTGTTATCTAATGTTCATCTTCCCAGCAATCTTCAGATAGGAGAAACTCCCACCACTTCCGGATGGTGCTGGGACAGTCCCCTGAATACTCAAATACATTTCCCAAGACTATGCAAAATTCCTCCCAGCTGAAGATAAAGTGAATTAGAACTGAACAGGGAACGCTTCCAGGTGGTGCTGGGACAGGTCCGCTGATTTCTCACTAAATTTCCCAAGGCTTTTGCAAAATTCTTGTCAAATTGTAGATTGAGTGAGTTACCACTAAACAGGAATACACAGTTCTGCAGATATGGGTAAGGATTGTATCCGTTATACTTCCCAGGCCTTGCACTGAAAAGACAGCTCAGTTTTACAGATATGCTAAGGTCTGTCTCTATAGTCTTCTCAGGCCTTACAACACTCCGGAGTGGTTGATGGAAATACAAATTTCCCTGGACCGCTACTGGAGGAGCTGGTGCGCAGACTATAGGGGGAAGGCCAACATACGTCAGACGGTGCGTTATTATGCGAAGCGACTGTTGCATCTCGCCCCTTCACCACATAGCTCTCCCTACCCCAGTGGCTGCCTGCCAGGAGTATTTTCCTCTCTCCCTGTGCTCACCGTATATACGCAGAATGACACCAGCTGGTTGATATTCACTCTCCCGGCCTCTGTTCTATGCTGCTCACACTCATCGCCTTAGCGCTGCTTGTTGTGGGGATGACTGTCGCCCGAATTCACGTCTGGTCAATGAGTTCTGAAATGTCCCAAACACTCCCACAGGTGGACTGGCCTACTGGAGTCTGCATGCAATGAGAACCTGGAGCAGCCGCAGGGTCTTCCACCTCGAATCGATCGTCGCCACTTGAAGTATTGAAGTAAGGACATAGTACAACGTAAAGTAGTTATATATATTTATTGAGTAAGAGGCAATGAAGAGACCCTCTCTCAAAGGAGAAGGCAAAACACAATATGACAGTTAAACTGTCATTGACGTCCAGTGACGTCACAATATCGGTGCACAAGGGCGACCCACATGATTGAGCGAGCTGGCTCGCACACCGTAGTTTTACAAAAGAATGTTTAAAACACTGTGTTTAACATTTTAAACCGTATACTCTATTGTCTAGCGATGTCAACTTATTGTTAATACAAGGGATGAGGAGTACGAGGAGTGGTTCTTCCTAGAAAGAGTTTTTAAGAAAATAAAGTATACAATTGATGTGGTTACTTTTCAAGAGAATATACCTTTGGTTGACATATGTATCGGGAGTTGTAAAAAAAGTAGGGTCACTCTGATAACCATTTACTGAGTCAAGTGGGAAATGTTGATGCATTTCTTTTAATCAATATGGCCTCTGAAATAAAGATTGAGCTACAATGAACAGACATGCTTTCTTGAGGCTTTACCCAGATAAATAATTTGTGGTCTTTAAATGCACATTGATTTAAGTCCCATTTGAAGCTTAAAATGACCTTCAGGAAATGCATTTCACTGTATGAAACCAAAGTAGATTGAAGCAAAGATTTCCCCACTTAAATCCATGCAGGCCTCTAGCATTGAGGTGGAGGTTACAATATTACTCCACAAATTGTTTCCCTTCAGTTGAGAAATTGATTAGTGAAAAAGAAGAGGTCTTGTATTATTTTGGATGAGCCAGTAGACATTTATGTGG
The DNA here is from genome assembly GCF_040938575.1 of Ambystoma mexicanum. Classification (NCBI taxonomy): domain Eukaryota; kingdom Metazoa; phylum Chordata; class Amphibia; order Caudata; family Ambystomatidae; genus Ambystoma; species Ambystoma mexicanum. Next base: position 810,044,403 of record NC_090929.1, read on the forward strand.
CAATTCTTCAAGGTATTACTAGAAAACACAGCCAGGGGTGGAGGGGGAGGCTGGGAGTAATCTGTGCAGGAGACTTTAATCAGATTATGAATACGGAAAGTGGTAGGTCTCAAATTCAAGCAGGAAATGCAGAATATGGGTCTAGTGGATGCCTGGATTCAAGAAAGATGCTACACATACTACTCAAATACAAACTAGACAGATGGACATTGGGATGATAGCTTTATCTGATGATGTCCCTTTTGTTGTTTTCAGGGACTAGAAAAGGCGGCAGACTGGAATTTGGATTGCAGTGGTTAAAGGACTATAATCACTGAGACTGTGAACAGCAGTTTAGGGAATATCGGGACATCAGTGACACTCTTCTTGGACAGGACAGAGTCTACATTGCCTTTGGAGCAGGCGACAGGCCAGTTTGTTGGAGGATGAGCCTGATGCCCGCCACTTCAACTCAGACACCCTACACTTGCGTTTAAGGGTGGCGAGGTTGGAATCAAAGCAAGAATTGCGCTTGGATGTGAGCTTCAGGAGGATCCTCATGACAGGGGCAAGGACATCAAGAGTGTTGGCGATTGAGAGATGCAGGTTGGCGAGGGCTGTGTCAGAGTAAGTCAGCCGCCGGTGAAGGAGGAGGAGATAAAGTAGCGACAAAAGCCTCCACTGACACACGCTTCATGGGCTGGATGACTGAGAAGGTGGGTGGCAGTGGTGGGGTCGGCTTGGCCTAGGGGACAAAGAGCGACAGGTGAGAGGGGACAGGGGAGAAGAAAGTGGTCAGTCCAAGAGAGAGGAGTGGGTAGAGGGTTGGACGGGGAATGTCTGATGAGGTAAGAACATCCAGGGTGTCCCTGGCAGAGTGTGTCGGGCCAGAGGGAAGAATAGAGAGAGAGAGAGTCACAGAGATTGCAAAAGAGCCCAGAGGAGGGGCTATAGTTATCCAAGTGGATGTTGAGGTCTCTGAGAAGTTGAGAGGTTAAGGCAAGGAGGGAGGAGGAGAGGTCGGTCCACTCTGAGAGGAAGAGGGCAACCTGGCCAGGTGGCCTGTAGGTGGTGGCCACAGTAAGAGAGAGGCCAGGAGAGATAGAAAGCCTGCGGACCAGGCACTCAAAGGAGGAGTAGGCCTGTGTGGGAATGACAGAAGCAGGTATCCACTCCAGGAAGATCCAGGCTACTCCACCTCCTGGTCCGTTGGTTCTGGGTCCGGGGAGAATCTTGTAGCCATCTGAGAGGAGAGTGTCGAAACTTGTGACAGAGCCGGCTGTGAACCATGTCTAGGTTAGAATGAGGACATCCAGATCAAGTTCTTGAGCAGTTGGCAGATGTCAGAGGAGTGTTTGACAGCTGAGAAAGAGTTAAAGGTAGCGACGTGGAGCAGATTGCCACATTTGAGAGACGTCCGTGGAGGGGTACAGGCATGAGGTACACAATGCAGAGGTGTTAGAGGTGCCCGAGAGTAGGCAAAAGAGGAAGAAAGAGATGGCAGAGTAGTCAAAGAGGTGGCAGAGGAAGGAGGAGGCAGAGAAGCAGGGGGTGCCAGGGAGGTGGTGGGAGGGGAAGGTGGCGGAGCAGCCAGAGAGGTATTGGTAGGACTAGCAGGAGAAGGAAGTTGATAAGACGCGGGAAGCATCTATCGAAAAAAAGAGGAGATTGGCCTGAGGGCCCTGCAACAAGACAGGGTCATTCTGATAGACATTGATGATGGTCTTGGAGGAGTGGAAGGGGGCCAGAAGGACCTCCGACCGAGTGCCACTATTGATGGGAGAGGAGGAGAAAGGACTGAGAACAGAGACCATGTGTGTGGTCCATAGGCCTGGAGAGGGAACAAGAAAGAGGATGTCGGTGAGGGTCTGTCTTGAGGAAGCACTGGCGTAGGTGTCAGCGATAGGGAGGCCTGGGTTGGAGACCAGTATGTACCTTTTGAGCTTCTTCCTACCAGATTTAGTGAGAGGGATAGGATAAGAGACAGAGTGGCAGTTAGAGTGGATAGGGGAGATACAGAGCACCATGGAGGGTTGTGAGGCAGAGCGCAAGAGAAGGCAGCCCAAGCAGTTGGGGCTGGGGGCGGGGGAGTCACACAAAGGGGAATGCACAAGAGGAGTATAGGTACAGTGAACACAGAGAACCAAAAACAATGATCGCAGTTAGGGGGGAGGACCTAATGAGAAAGAGACAGTGCAAAACGATGCGATAATACACTGGAGACCGAAGGGGGGAGAACAAGAGAGAGAGGGGAAATGTAATATAGTACAGGATACGCAGAACACTAGTAACCCTGGGGGACCTAGAGGAGTAAGAAGAGAAATGCACAAAGCCACACAAATTCAATACAATACAGTAGTCACAAAATAATAGAGTGTGAGAGGGGAATGCGCATAGAGTACAATATACACAAAACCCTAGAACCATGGGGGCCCTAGAGGAGAAGAAGAGAATGCACACAATACAGCAAGTATACAATAAATAGTCAAAGCTAGGGGGGACCAGAAGGGAGGGAAGGAGGAGAGGGGAGAAAGGACCAAAGAACGTGGGGAAAGCGCACGTGGAGACGGGAGGAGAGGGAAAGGACGTGAAAGGCCGGGAGAGTAGATCCTGGGTTGTATGTGGAAAGTGCACGCATCGAAGGGAAGAGAGGGGAAGGATGAGCACAGCCGGGAGAAGCAGAGCCTGAGTTGCGGGTGGAAAGCGTGTATGGAACCGGGCAATCTCCACCACTACCCCTTCACCGCCAAATACCTGCATCGCAAAACACTGCTGACTTGTCTTGCAAGGGCTTTACAACAGAGGGTCCGATCCTCGGTTCTTAAAGGCTCGGAAGCATGGAAGTTGCGTTGGGTGCTACGTGCCGTCAGGCAGAGTCTCCTTCATACCAGCGTCGCACAACACTGCAGCCCTGTCCTGCTAGGGCTATATTGAGGTATTGCCATATTTAAAGCAAGGTGTAGGTTTTGCCACAGGCCATGTGGAAAGTAGCAGCGTGACATGGCAATGAGTTTCCAATCACTTTCCCATCCCAAAACCCAGCAGGGTTACTGCAAGTAGAGGCCGACAAGCGGCACACATAAAATGCAATTGTCTTGTGTTGCAGGCCTGCAAAACCCAAAAAGAAATGTGAATGGCTGCACACGGACAGGGCTGCGCCTGTCCCAAAGGACTAGCCCATGGGAGAGGTTTTGAGCTGTCAAAGATCCGGCCGCAATTTAGTACCCTGGCGCCGCCCCCAGAAGGGACAGCCAACAAGGGGGGAGCCAGGAGTGAAACATACTGCAATTTGTACTACTAGGAGCGCAAGTTGAGGCTAACAATTTTAGCCCTGCGACAGGGAGGCATGATGGGGGCACCCTTGTATCTGGGATCAAGAGATGCTTGTGATGCTGGAAATGCATCGGAGGGACAGGGCCTCCGAATCCTTGTTCTTTATTGCTTTTTTATCATGTATGCTCCGTCTTGTTTTCCACGCAGGAGTTCATGTGGGACTCTTGGCGGTGCAGCTCTTCCTCTTTTTGGTTTGGTGAAAAGACCCTTGGGATACCCTTGTAGCACCCATGGGTGGGAGTATGACCCTGTACTCCTAGTGTATGTTTTTGGGCACCTGTGTGTGGCCCACAGAGTAGGGTACAGGCTGGTGGCAGCTCCGTGCTGAATTGACAGCTGCTCTGAGCGTCCTCCATTTTGGGATGCCCAGGCCCTGTCATTGGAATCAGTGGATTCCTGATAGGAAACAAGATGGACCCAGTGGCCTCTTGCTTTCTATCGCCTGTTCCCTTACTTTTCCCGAAGTCCCGGGAAGCCCTGACTCTGTCCCTTCTCCCTGACTTGCTGGAGCTTTCCCAATGACTGTATGTTGTTAGTACGCCCAAGGGGTGGGACCTGGGTGAATGGAGTGTGTGACGAATACGCATTCCTTGTTATGGGTGTCTAGTATCTGGTGTTTGACAAAATGACTGAGACAGCCCTGCCCGAAACTGGTATGAATGCAGTGTGTAGTGCTGAACGGCAGAGTGCTTGTCCGAATCCACATTCTGTGTTGCGAGTGTCTGGATGGAGAAAAATGGCCCAAATGCACTGTGCGCCTGATTGGCTCCCTGACTGCCTGAATGCCCTTCTGAGTGATTGGTTGCCGGAGTGTGAACCAGCAGAGTGAATGGGAGATAAACAGTATATCTGGGGTCCTCTCACTGCTAGAAATCGTTCAGAAGCTGAAGTTGAAACTGATGCTTAACTTTGAAGCCCACTGTAAGAAGAAGAACTGCTGCTGCAATCCTTCGCTAATCTGAAAGCTGCTGTGCCTTCAAGGAATTGATCCAAGAGAGGACCTGGCTAGGAGACATTGTTAGGCAGAATCCTGTGCAGTTCCCTTAGGGAGCACTACAGAAGATTAAGACTACAGGTGATAGCAATAAATCCCCTTTGGTATCAGTCTGTACCACAAAGATTTAGTTGGTAACTGTGGCTGAGCAGTCAGACTTATCTCAAGAGGGAGATGAGCAGTATTCAGCGTTTACACAATCGGTCTACAGTACTTCTGGCACAAGGAAACACTGACCAAAGCTTTGTATTAAAAAGTAGATATATATTTATTTTATACACTAATAAAACACAGCTATCACATTTATAAAGCAAGTTAAAATAAGTCAACGAAAAATATACACACTCCCTATTTAAATTGTGGACCAAGTGAACCAGAGTGAAAACTGAGCAAAAACGGCACAGTAGAAACCACACACAAGGGATCCTCTATCAATTTCTCACAAGGGAGGGAAAGCCCAAGTTATATAGAAATAGCTTCTTACACACCCTAGCAACACTTCCCTTAAGTTTGTGAACCAGTTTAAGCAAGACAGTGCATCAGTATAGAATATACTTAAGTGAAAACTGAGCAAAATGGCATTTCACAAGATTTAGAAAGGGGAAGACAAAGGTAGTTATAAGAAGTAGGTGCACCAACACAGTTCTAGTTGAGAAGCAATCTAAAGAAGGCAGATCTAACAAATGTAGCCAGAGTCAGTAGGCCTGTGCCAGAGTCAGTGGTACAGGGCAAGGGCCCAGGAGCAAAATGTTCTTGTAGCTGCAGTCAAGTCTTTGGTTAACGATTATGAAAAGGTTAATGGAGAAGGTGAAAGACAATGTTAAGAGAGAGGGGCGGCCAACCCAACAGGTGGGTAAAGGATTTAAAACACCATTAGTTCTACTGCGAAGAAAAGGCGGCCTGGCGGACAATGTACCTTTAAAATGAAGAAGTGGCTCCTGCGGTGGCGGTTGTTCCTGGTAGTTCCTGCAGTTCGCGGGATCCAGCAGAGGAAGAGAGGCTCTTGTCGTGGAGGAAGGTTCGAGTTACTGCACTACCCAGGGATGAAACCATCCGCGATGCTGCCAGACGAATAAAAGGTACGCTCCTTTCAATAGCGGTCCGGTTGGGCAGGTGCCTGGCTATCCGGCCTCCGAGTACTGGGTACTGGCGATTCGACCAAGGCAGGTCCAGGAAGGCGATTGGCAAACTGGTTGGCCCCACCAGCTCAAGGGAAGAAGGCTCTTGCAGATGAAGATCTTCTCTCGTCGTGTGGAGAAAAGTGGCGAGACGCTGCAGCAGGGCTTCACCGGTGGTTCAGCCGTTGCAGATGTCTTTGGCTTCTCTCCTCTTCGGCTTCTTAGTTCCAGTGGCGACGTCTTGCTCTTCCAGTCCTCAGGACCCTGCTTTTATGCAAAAGGAGCCCCATTCATACAGCCTAGCTGTCACTCACACAGTGGAGTGGTCATCTTGGCGGGAGACCCTCCAACCTATCAGGATAGAGTGCGACATGGATTGCGGAGGCAACCCTGTCCAGGGATCCTACTCCCCCCTCCCACACAATGGACCCACCCCAGACTCAGTGGCGCCGAAAGGAGGGCTTCTAGGCAGAAGCCCGCCAAAAGGACGAACAAAGGATCCCCGACCTGGGTTAGGAGTTTAGAGAAAGACACGAGAAAGAATTTATATTAAAGTTCTGGCAAATAAAACCTACTGGAGTAAAGTTAATATAAAAATAAACCGGTGGTATATTAGAGACTATCAGAAAAAGTGGTAGCCTCGAACAATGGGAAAATCCCATAGGGAAATATTCGCAATCGAATATTTACGGTAGTAACCACTGCCACCAGCCAGAAACTTTAGGGAGAGGGACTATTCGGTACCCCCTCGAAAATGAACATAAGGGAAACACTATTAACCCTTTCCAGTAACTCCATAGTAAGATGGGTTGTACTGGTTTAGTTCATAAAAATTGACTAGTAAAGTCAATGGGGCCTTTACATGCCCTGGGAGACAGTAGTCAGTCCCAGGGTATGGAGTCTATGTTTGGGGGTCGCTACAACACCCCTGTGTCACTGCACGGATGGTGCTGTGTAACACATGCGAATAAAGATGGTTCCTATGGAGGTGAGAGAAACCCCATAGGCATTAAACACAAAAATAGCCTAGAACACACAAAAATGCCTAAGAGTGGGAAAAAGAGTCTCACTCTTAGCAGGTGAAAAGAAACAAACCCTTCAAATCCAGCAAAGCTACTGGGGGACTCTATAGGTAAGGGAAATTAGCCATAGAATGAGAATTCTCCCTAACAGACCTCTTCCCGAGCTACGAGGGACCATCATGCACCAGCTGATCTTTTTTTTTTTTTTTAATATATGTTTTATTGGTTAATCAACGTTAAACCTTTAACATTCCTCCCAAGAAGAAAAAAGGAAAAAAACATCATCCTTAGATTCATTTTTGGTTTCATGTCCACATTTCAGGGTCCTCAACAGGATTCCCAAAGATAATCCTTCAGACTATTCTGTCCTAGGTCACTACTGTATCACTTTCCTCCTGATCCAGCTTTAGGGATTCTACGAACTTTAGAGCATCAAGTGTCCGCCCAACTCTTTCAACTGTTAGGAGACGCTCCCAGTATTCCTCTTCAGTTTCCAAGGAGATATTACTTGTGTAACTTCCCAAGTGTGACTGGCGTTTTGATGCCAAGGCTGGACATGTTAGCATCACGTGCTTAACAGATTCAATTTGGTCCTTATTTCTACAGAACCTGCAGAACGCTGATTATTTTTCAATAAGTCTTCTTCTCAGTTTTACCTCACGGGAGCACCATATATTGAGTCTACAGCGCAACAGCAGGTCTCTGTAGTGTTTAGATGGAAATTTCTGTAGGTACGGTGGGAGGATGTTAAGTGCTTTGCGTTCCCAAATGATGTTAGGACACCAATTTCGTAACAGTTTGTTCTCCTGAGTTTCCTCCCAATCTTTTTCCCGTACAATTCGTTTAGCCTTGTCCGGGTTGCACTTCAGGATATCATCCGAGATGCCCAGCTGTACCAGGGTTTCCTCACATCTCCTTTTCCACTCCTGCAGGATTATATCTTCGTTAGGTACGCCAGGTCTTGCTAGAATTCTATAAGGCTGCGCCGGTTTGTCCAGAATGCATTTCCGGTATAAGGATAGGGATTTCCAGATCGTGATTAAGACCATGGATTGAGTTCTTAATTCTGATCTTATGAGTACTAAGGGAATCGAATTAGGTAGATGTAGGATCTTGCGCCAGAAGTAGGACTCACATAAGTTCCAGGTATCCCATCTTAATGCTAGAAGTGACTCTGCTCCGTATGTTAATACGGTCACCACCTTCTGCTTATAAAATGTAATGATTGGCAACATTGAGAATTTTCCATACCTACGGTGTAGGAATACCCCTTGATTGGTGAAGGCTACCAATTTTTCACGAATCAGGGTATAGTGGGCTTGTTCATTACAGTTCTTGTTTATCCTAATACCAAGGTATATGGTAGTTTCCACTACTTCCAGTTTTTCCTTTTCCAACTTCCATATCTGTCGTTTCCCCGCTGTTGTTTTCCCACGACACGATTTCATGCATAAAATCATCAATTTCTTTATGTTAATTTGCATGTGATTATCTTTTAGATATTTATTGAAGGCTTCGATTCGTCGCTGTAGGCCTATTGGTGTCTGGTCAGCGAATACCACATCGTCTGCGTATAGCATCCACGGGACTTCCATTCCATTTACCTTCGGAGGGAAAGCACGAATTTGGTCTTGAGCTGTTTTCATGTCCGCCATATAGAGGACAAAAAGGAAGGAGGCCAATGCACATCCTTGCTTAATTCCCCGTGCTGTTTTGATTTTCCTTGATAGCCCACCATTCCTAGTAATTTGAACCTGAATTGATGTGTCAGTGTAGAGAGCTTGGATCGCTTCCAGCAGGTCAGTCGGGCAACCCCAGATACTCAGTTTTGACCACAGGCGCTCTCTGTTTACTCCGTCGAACGCCTGTTCAAGATCGATAAAAGCCAGATAGATTGTGGTCTTCTCTTTCAGTGCTTTAGCCTTTAATAAGTTTATCAAAAACAGGTTAAGGGCAGTGCCTACGCCGCTTATAAAGGCAGTCTGTCTTTCGTCCAAGATGTTAGTTCCTGAGGCCCATTTTTTAAAGTTCCTTAACAGGATGGACGCAAAGAGTTTACCGATGGAGTCCAACAATGCAATTGGCCTGTAGTTCCTTGGATTACCACGATCCCCCTTTTTAAAGATGGGAACTATATATGCCTCTTTCCACGTGGTTGGAATTTGCCTGGCTTTCATTATTTTTTGGAAAAGTGCATATATCAGGTCAGACCAACCTTCACAGTTCTCTTTTAGCATTTTGTTGGAGATACCATCAGGGCCTGCTGCCCTGGAGGTGCTGAGATTTTTAATGAGCATCAGTATATCATCTCTATCGAATTCCAGGGCCCAGGCAGGACCCTCAGTTCTTATCTCAGGTCCAATCTCCTTGGTTTTCCCTTTAAACAGCGCAGTATAATGCCGGAACCAACTGTCCTCTGAGACTTGATTGACGCCTATTGCTGTCTGGTTCAAGTCTCTATTATTAATTAAATCCCAAATGCATCTTGTGTTTGTTGATATCGCTGCCAGCATTTTTTCAGCGTCTCTTTGCGTTCTTAAGAAACGAGTTGAACGCAGCCAGTTTTTATAAGTTTGCCGGCATTTCCTCAAAAGCTCTTCTTTCTCCGTGCTGTTAGTCTTTTTTATGAACTTGAGTTCTGCTCTATATTGCTTTCTTCTAGTTACTACAAGTTCATCATAGGCGTGCTTTTTTTCGATGATGTTCACTTTCGCTGGATCATACTTAACCACAAATGCTTCCAACAGCCATTTGTATTCAACTGACTCTTCACCTTTATTAGAGGCTTCTTGATAGTCCTGCACCAACTTCGGTATGACTTGATTTTTTAATCTCAATCGATTTCTCCCCCACAAAACTTCTGTCTCGCTCCATTTGTTAGTCATTGTTGTTAGTCTAATGTCCCATGCAAGTTCGGTTCTCAACAGACTGTGGTCACTATTAGCTTGCTTGGTTATTGTGAAAGATTTAATCCAAGGAAGCGTGTTTCCACCTACGAAACAGTAGTCTAGGCATGCAGTGGTTTTCCCGCTATGCCATGTGTTTGCACCCATTAGATCGCCTCTGGTCTGGCTGTTTAGCATCCTCATATCACGGATAGACATTTCCTTCATCCATCGACTTTCGTTTCCTCGTAGATTTTCTGTTTCCCTAATTTCACCATCCTTATCTAGAAGTTTGATGTTTAGATCTCCATTTAATAGAATCAACTTATCTTTATCTTCAATCATGGACTTATCAATTGTATTCATGATAGATTTTAGATAATTCCCCTGGCTCGGCATGTTTTCGCTCCAATAAGTATTAATAAGAATCATTTTTTTTGAGTCCTCCTGTTTCTCTGCTTTAAGAGCAATTGATAGGATTTGCACATAGGGATTAGGTGTATCCTGTTCCAGGACTTGCAGTGGAGAATCCAGTTTCTTTAACACCATCAGACCCGCAAATGGTCTACCTTTAGGGCCCTTTTTAGCCGGGTTAAAGTAGACTTCATAGCCCTCACATATTGGGGCTTCACGCAGCCAGGACTCTTGAATGGAGATTAGATCGTAGTTGGCTAGGAAGCCACTATCCTTCGAGAACAGATGTTGAAATCCTCTGGTATTCCATGAGGCACAGTATACAGATATATATTGCTCTTCCTTACTCTATTGCTTCTTCTTAGAATTACAGGTGGGCATCGTCCATAGCCGATCATTAATTTTAAGTTCCGGGTAATTCCGGTTAGATTTTCCCAATCTTGGATTTTCCAAGTTATCCACTGTGAATCTCAGGTTTTTTAATTTCTCAACAAAGTACTCCTTGGTGGGGGGTTGATCGTTAAGGATTTTTCCTTCTTTTCTAGTTTTTTTCTCCTCCCCCTCCATCCCCCGTGCTTTTACATCCCTTTTTCCCGCCTCCTCGCTCACTCTATCATTTGATTTACAAACAAGAGCCAGTGCTTTTTCCCTCCCAAGTTCTATGGGCTCCGGCCTGGGTCTCCTTCCACCCATTGTTGTATCTTTTGGATTTGTATATTTGGTATCCTGGTCCCAATCTTCTAGGCGATAGCCCTTTTTTTAAGATATTCGTTGGCCTTCAGAAACTTCTGTTTGATTTCATTTGAGGTAAGATGTAATATTACTTGGTCCGTCCTCTGTCCCTTGGGAATTCGACGACTTTTATGTCGTCTGATGAAATTTCCCGAAGCGCTGGAATCTGCTTACAGAGAGACACAACATAACATCTATTTAGAAGGGCCTTTCTAGGTCCATTAGATGTAGTTTCCAACTTCAGATAGTATACTCTGGAGGCAGATGGTTTCTTTTGAATTGGAACATGCGACCTTTGTCTTTTTTTAATCAACCATACAGTCCTTTTCACTGTAGGTACTTCTTTGCTCAGGGCGAGTATTTACTTGTTGAAATCGTACATTCTTTTCTTTATGAGCCAACTCTTTCCTTTTTTATTCCAAGGTTTTGAAGCACCAGGGCTGTTCATCATTATTATCATGATCTTTTTCAGAAGGGGCAGCTTTTTTTCTTAGCCCCCCTGTGGACTTAGTAATTGGGTCCCTTTGAGATTTCTTACCCACTTTCGAGGATAAATCGAAATCGACAGTGTCCCAGTTATCAATTGTCATCCAATCTGACGGACTGATTCTTCCCCACTCATCTTCATCGCTAATTTTGTCCATGAGATCGATCAGGTCACTCAAGTCTGCAGATTTATCCAAATCATCCCTTTTGTCGTCCACTGAAGGTTCCCTGATTTTAGATTCATTCACTCCCTCGGCCTCCATACTATCTAATTCTCCCATCGCCAGTTCTCTTCTTGGCTTCTTAGTACATTGCAAATTTTCCTTTCTCGGAGGAGTTCTTAAATTCCTCAAGAAGGCTCTTGATCCATTCACCTTCCGTTTGAGCGTTTCATTTTTTGATTTTTTTCCATTTTCTTTAGTTTTATTAACCAACTCTTTTCCCAACCGATGTTCCTTCTCTTTTATGATTGTGCCTGAGAAAATCGCTAAATTAGGTTGCTCTAGTTGGGATTTCGGATCTTGTTTTTGATCTCCCTTACAACCAGGGGAAATAAGAATTATTTCCTCACGAGGTGTCTCTGGTTCGTTGCTTTGTTTCAATTTCATAGGGCCTTTCCCTTGGTTTAGATTTTCCACCGCCTGCGGATCCACTTTATTTTGTTTATGCAAAGATCTCATCCATTTGCAGTCTTCAAGAACTGCTTCCATAAGCAGTGACTTATCACTAGCATCCCTTCTTGCTAGATCACCGAGGCGGTTTTGCCAGTGCTGAGTTTGTTCAGCTTCTTTATTTATTCGTATATTCAGGTTCTGTAAGGACAGATCCATTTGCATATTTGCCTCCTTTATTTGCAAATTCGTAGTAGTAACTTCTTGTACCGAGTCTTTTATCACCTCATAAAGTTTGAGAAAAGGCACTAATGAGATAGTCAGCGAGGTCATGATCACTTGTTGTATATGTTCCATGTCCTTTGCTCTTTCAGTTATACAGGCTTCGCTGATTAGTTGGGTTATTTGATCTTTTCGTGGTATATCAGGATTCGGCAGTAGGTCTTCCATTGCCAACGTCTGGGTCATTTTAGTTATGATACGAGGTCCACCGACTGGAAGTTGCGATTTTGGATCTTGTTTTCGGCAACCTAAGCTAGTGGTAGTCTTCTCAAGATCAGTGTTTCGCTTCGCATTATCGCCCTGCTGATTTATGGCGGATAAATCAGAATCGGCGGTCACAAAGGATCTCCCTTTTTCTAGTTCCATGTCCAAAGCTGCCATCCTCTCATTTATTAGGGAGAAGCTCTTCCTTTTTTCCCTTTGAATTTTCCCCGTCAGTAACGTAAGGTCCTGCATGATTTTACTCGCAAGGCTCGAGTTACTCAGGTTAACTGGTGGCAGCAATCTGGACCCTTGAGTTCTTAAAGGAGTCATCCTTTCAGAATCATTTTGAAGGTGTTTGTCTAAACACATCTTTGTAGGGTAATTCCCACCAATTGCACGCGGCTCCATCATTGGATTTTCTAAGGTCATAGGTGTACTTCTCTCGTTTGTGCCATCTTTTGGCCTCATATCCAATTTATCATTCTGATTATTTATATGGGTTTTTTGGTCGCTTTTACCCATAAGGTCTTGGATGCAATTCTCTTCCCTGTATGGCTGGAAGATATCAATAGCTACTGGGGATGCCTCCCTGGAGCCTAGATGACATGATTTTTCCTCCATGTCGATTGTAGAATCTTGCAGGGCTTTTTCCCATTGGCGCAACTCAATGACGTCCCAATCATCTCCATGAGTTCCTCCAATCTCAGATAATGGAGCCATCTCGTTGCTGGAGTTCTTTCTCGATTTTCTAGGCGCCTTTGGAGTGACGCTTCGTCTGCTCACCACCTTCTCCTCTGTTGAGCTCTCCTTCCTTGGCTCCAAGTCGAGATTAGGTTCGATAAGAGTTTCGACAGGTTTGTCGACACGGTTACTCGTTGGAACGTCATCTTCACTTCGAGAAGTGGATAAATCCTTTCTCACATCAGTTTCACTTCTAGCATTTGTTATTCCAGTCCCCCTATCGGCTCCCGTGTTGTCCAAATCACACGTGGCCTCCCCTTGTGGATCTTCTGGGAGCGGATTGGAATCTACTGGAATTTTGGTACGTTCTTTTGAGGGAACAGAGCAAACACTTTGGGTAGTTGCATCTGACTCACCACTGTGTTGATCTTTCCCCTTCTCCTGGTTAGTATCGTCGTTCTGGGACTTTGATGGGTCTTGAATCATAGGAAAAGGATTTGTTACCCCTCCTATAGAGGGAATTGTACATGCCATTAGTTGCTTCGGGGAGTTTGGTATCAATCGTGAGTTATCTGGGTTTGGGCACATTTGAGGATCATTGTTCCCCATATCCGTGTTTGCCCCCACAGAAAGGCTCTTTCGTTTTTTGCTGCAAAAAGGTAGGCGGCTTTGTTTCAACGAGGTCACTTTTGATGAGTGCTCAGGACTCCTCTTTGCCTCTGGTAAAGAGGCAACTCTTTGCCTTACTTGGAGTCTAGTTCGCAGCCCCGTTGCAGAGAAGTCCATGGACGCTGGGGCTGGTTTCATCCTGTCGTGCAGCTCCTCTATGCAAACCTCCTAGTGGGTAAATGAACTACCAATTCTACTCGTTGCGGGGCGGTCTCTGCTACAGCAAGCAGCCAAACAGCCCAACAGCCAGGTAACTCTCCAGACGATGCCCTTTGCGCGCTCTGGCTTCTGATCTTTGCCAAAGCTCCTTGGTAGACAGACCTACGAAAGGCTGCCGACCGGAGAAGGGGACCACCGAGGAGAACGAAGAGAAGCACCGGACATCCATCCACCGTCGCCGACGGGAACCGCAGTGCTCCCTTTGCCTAAGCACATTTTGATCCGACTTCCTTGTTCATCATCGCCAACCGCTTTCGTCCTGCCAGAGAAAGTCAAGGCTGCCGACGACTGAGGAAAATCCGCCAGTGGGTTTCCCGCCACCCGAAGACCTCAGAGACGCAGCCGAAGCTACTGAAGCCAGCCGTGGTCCCGACCCATTCGCCGACGCCAGACGCCGACAACCTTGCTGGGCCAAAGTTCTTCACTAACTCTTTGCAGCAACGAACACTCGTCGTCGAAGTGCACAGCACACCTCAGCTTGCAGGACGTTTTCAACCGATAGTCAACAAGCACCGCAAGAAGCGAAGCTGCTGCCACCAACGGCAGTGTTCACCCTTTTTCCTCATGCGATCTCGACGATCCGTGGCTCCTGCCTTAAAGGGAGCCGCTCAAGAAGGATCCCCCGACGACCTGAGGTCGAACTCTGCTATTCCAGGTACATTGTGGTTGTAGAACTATTTAGAAGGAAATAAGACTTTTGTGAACAATATATGGACTAGGTTTGTACGATATATCTTTATTTACAGGTTGCCCAGGTGGGGGGGATCCTCATACAGAACTGTGCCTTTTGGTAGGGGTTCAGTATTCTGCCCATTGTTCTAAACAGCCACTTTCCTCCTATGTGTATTGTTGGTTCTCTTTATTACTTGATTGGTGTGACATTTAAACTAAGTCCAGTTGATGTACTTTAATGAAATCTGATAGTAATTGTGGTACCACGTAGAACTGTGTATATATTTGCCATTGTGATTAAATGAGCACAAAGTGAGTTATTGTGATTGTGTATATAACCTTCAACCTTAATTATATAAAGACTGTGATTTAACTAATACAGTATGTGGACATTCTTTGTACTTAAGAAGCAGCCTGCATCACCTCCTGAGAGCTAAGCCTCGATTGATCGCCAAGATACCAATAATAGAGAATCGTGATTGTGGTCCTTTGTGCCTCTCGTGTGCCATATAGAGAGCAGGAGTACAGATACCCCCCCCACCCACTCTGGTGTTTCTTTACAATGCTCTTATTCATTCTAAAAAGGCCAATTAGACCTCAAGAGGATCCACTGAGCTCATGTTAATGACCAGGTGCACGCCATGTGACTATGCCCGCAGGAAGGGTACCATATCACGTAACCCTCCAATCAAGTAGCAGGGAACTAAGGTGAAGGTGTAGGAGGCCATGTTTTAGAAGGCCAGTGTATGTCTAGATGGGGCCAACCGGTCAAGGGACTATAGGAGACTGTTAGTATGTATATAGATGGTAGCCAATGAGGGTGGTGGGATAACACTGTATACCGTTTGTGTCACGAGTGACGATTATTTGCTATTTAACTCTCTGCATTCATTGAACTAATCCAGTGAGCGCTGTGGCAGTTGTGTTCTACAGCACCTTCTGTCAACCTTTTCTTTTCTGTATACGAAATAAATCTTGTTTTCCTTGCAAAGAGGTGCACCAAGCATTTTTCCTTAAAGGATTGTTTTTCTTTGGCATGGTTGTCTGATGATTTACCTTATAAGGGCAACCCAGGCTGTGCTTTGGCACTTTCTATATGCCCAGGCATCGACCCTACTTCACACTTTGGAAAGATAAGCTCCATCATGCACTCTCCCCAAAAGTAGAAGATCCCTAAATAAGCGGGAAAAATCAGTATCTATGTGCGGGAAACCAAACCACTTATCGGGTCCCTGCAACCGTGCAACATCAGAGGGTTTGTTTAGATACTGGGAGTAAGGGATGCACCATCGACCGGAGGCTATCATTGGTAGGGGGAGAGGCCGAAAACGGACCAGTACAATGTGCTCATGGACATACCCAAGATCACCCCTTTGCCCCAATGCTTGTGACCATCTTGTCCTGAACAATACAGATAGAGGTGGCCGTTATCCCTGACCTACCATAAGATCTAATCTTAGGTTGCAATGTGCCACAAATCCATCAGTGGTCGACTAAAATTGCCAAGGGGGAGCTTAAAACCAATCCCATGAATTTAGGTGCTCACATAGTCCCCAAACCTTTCACACCATCCTCCTGTTGAAAGATCACCAAAGTCTTCTCCCCCATGCTCTTGAAACCTTTTTCTGAAGCAGAACCATCAATTGGGACTTGGGAGACCAACCATCAACATCTGAAGAGCCAAGGTCAAGGCAGTGTGGACTTTCTGAACTCTAACTGGTGCCACAGAGATCAACAATATATGCTGTACCGAGTTGCCCATTTTATTTGATGTTAAAGGTTTGGTATTGCGCATGATGTATATATCATACATTACTCACCGTAATCATATTTCTGATTCTTGTATCTGGTTAGATTCACATGCTTGCAAAGGCCAACATCTAGTGCTAGGTGCAGAGTATTGCATGACTTGTTTTCGAAGTTGGAAAAGTGACGTCAACTGGGCGTGTTTGTAATACTATCCCTAGTTTGATGTGTATTGTATCCATGGTCCTTCACGAGTCGAGGTCCCTCAGATAGTTTGGTTTCTGACATGAGGGAGCATGAATTGTATGTGCAAGTACAGAGATGAAAGGAAAGTGTAAGATGTCTATGAGCCTTCAACTCTAAAAGGGGGAAAAGGGTGTGAGCATGTGATTCTAAGCAGATACAAGCATTAAAAATACAATTACAGTGAGTAATGTATGCCTTCTGAAGCCTGTGGATATGCTTAGAATAACATGCTAGCATAGACTAGTGAGCAGTACCTGGAGAAGGTGGTGAGATGTTTGAAGGCACAGAGGCAAAAAGATATCTTAATACCACTTGTTCCATCTGAGAATCTTGTTTAGAATGAGTATCTAGACAGTAGCGCTGTGTGAAGGTGTGAACTGCTCCTCAAGTAGCTGCCTTACAAATGGCATCAAAAGCAAACGTAGCTCCTGTGTCGGGAGTTCAGTGTGCTCTGGGCGTGAAAGGTAGAGTTTTCTTAGAGAGAGAATATCACATTTGTATGCATTTGTCTATTCATTTTGAAATAACTGACTTCGAGAAAGGATCCCCTTCACTCCCAGCAGCTATGGAAACCAAGAAATTATCTGTTTTCTTTAGTGTTTTGGTTTTGTTTAGATAATAACATCTATTGTGTGGAGGCTCCTTTCTGCTGAACTAGTTGGATGTTGGAAAAAAGCTGGACATTCTACGGACTGATTGACATGGAACTTTGAAATACATTTTGGAGAAAAACATGGCTGTGTTCTTAAAACCATAAAAAGTTTAAGCTAAAATGGGGTGCATCCGTATTACGGGAGAGGTGTTGCCCTTAAGTTACTTCAGTAGGCTGGCTCTGTTACAGTACTGGGTGGTAGTACCCCAACCACCCCAAAATCATGAAAATCTAAAAAGTGGGTTAGTATTGTAGATCCGTGCACCGTCCAAATAACTTTAAATAGGCATAGTCGCAAATGTTATTAGGTAAATTGATCGCTGGTTTATTGATATGTTCAGCCGACATGTGTTTCGACGCTAGGTCGTTCTCAAGGCCATACGTTTCTGGTTTCAATGCCCATTTTGCCCAGTCTTAGGTTCTGCCCTCCAGCTGTGCTGATTTGCGTGTTTCTTATGTATATTAATCATATATAATCATCCTTATTCCAAGTAACCATTAAGCAGGATAGATCCAGTGTCAATGAATAAGGATCATTTTCCAACATGGTCTGCCCCGGCACAACGGGCACGGTGCATAGAACGTGCAGGAATTTGCATTTGAGGATTTTGTTGCGTTTCAGCCAGCGTTGGAGAGAGAGTGCAACCTAAGGCTTCGGTCACAACATATGGGTGGACCACAAGGGAGGTAGACCTCAGCGTTCAAACAGAGGCGGACAGTGGAGGAAACACGCTCCGATCTCCAACGCAAAAATGTGCGGAGCAGTAAGAGTCTCCTGCATGGAACACGCACTGAAAGTAAATACCAAGGGCTCATGTTACACAGCCCCGGGTAGCAAAGAAATATGTATACTAATGCAAGCACAGCTAGCGGAAGAAGTCTGGGCATGGAACAGTTGCTTTAAGGATCAAATGTACCATACCAATGTACAAATAAAGTATATAGGCACCAGCCAGCACCATAATATAACATACCCCAAAAAGCGAGGTGACACTTCAAAATAGAATGCCGCATGATAAAACTGGACGCTCAGCCCAAGCAGGTGCTAGCACAGAAGGGCATGGACAGACACATGTAGGACTAAGGCAAAAGGTTAGTGGCTATACCAGTTGGTGCACTTGAAAAGGGAGACTCAAAGCGGGTTACGGTTATGGCCAGCCTCTGCCGGACATAAACAGACCCTGGAGCTGGGTAAGGAAAGTGCTGACCTGTCAAGAGCTGAAGCAGGCTGGTGACTGCTGGCCACAGAGGTCAACTGAGTTGGTAGGAACAGGGAACACGCAGACCCCTTCTCGTTAGGGTAAGTGTGGGTGGCATATACGTTATGTTAAAGACATTTGTAGAATGTACGTTCACCAAAAAGGTATCTTGGCGCTTGAGAAAGAGAGGCAACCGGAGCAGAACTAATTATGACTAGAATAGATAGGTTTTAACAGCCTTTCTAAAGGCAAAGTAGTTTGAGTTGTTCTTGATCAGCAGCAGAAGATTGTTCCATAGAGCTGCTGCGGCCACGCAGAAGGCCCGGCCGCCCACCCTAGTCCATTTAAACTTTGGTACCACTAGACAAGCAGCTGAAGCTGATCGGAGATTACGGCTTGGGAAGTAGCAGGTGAATTTTGTCTGCAGATACTCAGCTCCATGACCATGGAGAGCCCGATGGACTATACAGAATGCCTTAAATTCAATCCGTTTGGCAACTGGAAGCCAATGCAGAGTGCGAAGCACCGGAGTAATATGAGCCCCATAAGGGGAGCCAGTAGCAAGCCAGGTTGCCAGATTCTGCAGGCGTTGCAGTCGCTAGATCTGGCCCTTGGGTTGAGCCAGATACAGCGAACTGCAATAATCTAAACGGGATAGTACCATAGCCACCACAGGAGGGCATAATGAGGCTGGGATCAAAGGAAGAACCTTTGTGAGAACTCTAAACTGTAAATGGCCAGCTTGACACACCGCTGTAATCTGTTTGTCCATAGTCAGAGTAGCCGAAAGAATAACTCCCAGGTTTTTTACTGACAGGAAAAGGAAGGGGGCCCAGAGATTTGGGCTAGAAGGAGGACACCCAGAGTGTGGGGTTGGGGGGACAGCCCACCACCATCACCTCAGTTTTGTCTCCATTTAATCTGAGCCAATTGCAGTTCATCCATTCTCCTACCGCCGCCAGACACTCCCGCAGGCACGACGACACATCCTCTGTATCGAGATCCAAGCATATAAGAATCTGGGTGTCATCGGCATATGAGTAGCATCTGACTCCGAAGGAGCGGATCAGACGCACAAGGGCCCAAATATAGATATTAAATACAATTGGAGACAGGGAGGAGCCCCGAGGCACTCCACAGCTGAGGTGACAGGGGGCCAATAGAAATGGTGGCATTGAGAGGGTCCGAGTAGGATCCGCCAGGAATGATGTGAACCAAGCCAATACTTGCCCAGCTACACCAAATTGGGCTAAGCAGGATAGTAGGATGGAGTGGTCAACCGTGTCGAAAGCTGCCGACAAATCTAACAAAATCAGGGCGCCCACTCGTCCCATATCCACCAGCCTGGCATATCATCCTGGATGGCGACTAGTACATTCTCAGTGCCCCTACCCAGACGGAAGCCAGATTGAACAGAGTCCAAGAGATTGGATGATTCAAGAAAGGTAGATCGAGGAGACACCAGTGACTCTAAAAGTTTAGATAAAAAGGGAAGAAGAGAAATAGGTCGAAAGTTGGATAGGACAGTAGGATCCAGCGTAGGCTTTTTTAGAAGGGGGACCACTCTGGCAGTCTTCAGTTCCTGTGGAACCACCCCAGATTGAAAAGAATCATTGATGGCAGCGATAATCTCAATTAAGAGATCTGGGGTGATATCCTTCATAATCCGTAGAAGGATGTCATCCGACGTAGAGCAGGATTTGATTTTTGAATGGCCGTCAGGACCGTCTCCTGAGAAAATATAGGGAAGGTTGACCATTTGTTAATAGTAGAGTAGGTCAAAATGGTCTGGGGAAGTGGTTTGGGAGCACTATGGGGAGCTGTGATCGCTATCCTAGAGATGTTATATTGGATAGTGTCAATCTTAGTAATAAAATACTGTGACAGAGCGTCACATAATTCTTGAGTGGGAGTCAATTTCTCTGAGGAGGACAGAGCATTGACCGCTGAAAAGATGACTCTAGGCTGACACAGCGAGGACTCAATTTGAGTGGTTTAATAACGAGCTTTCGCTGCTTTAATGGCAGCTGAGTAGGCTGTAGAGCAGGTTTTAAATTGTAGTTTCCTAGCACGGTCATAGTTTTTTTTGCCATTTGCTTTCAGCTTGGTGAAGTTGAAGGCGAGCAGCCTTCAGTGAGTCTGTAAACCAAGGCTCAGAAGGCAATGAGCGTGGGTGAACTAGACGAAGTGGGGCCACCGCATTGGCGGCTTCAGAGAATGACTGGTAGAGAGTCGACAATGAGGCTACCGGGGCCTTGCCATATTTGGCGCAGATAGAAGTGACCATACTTTGGGTATCAGCAGTGCGCCAAGATCACTGCCAGATTTTACCCATACATTTCTTAATAGGTTTACCTCCTGCCTTCACCAGACAGGACACCAGGAAGTGGTCTGACCACAGCACAGGTTCGATAGATTGGATAGTCAGGAAGGATTCTCTGGCAAAGATCAAGTCAAGCATATTGCCCAATTTATGTGTAGGTTTTTTTTACGTGCTGATGGAAATTAAAATCTAATAGGCTATCAGCAAATACTTCAAGAGGATCTGGGTGACTCAAATTTCAGGTTGAAATCACCCAGCAGAATCAGTTGGGTATATTTTGATTGGAGATTAGCCAGTAAATCAGGGAACTGTTCAAGAAAGGTACGACCGGGGCCTGGGGGACGATACACAATCAGAAAGTGACATGTGCTAGTAGCAGAGATTGCACGTCTAAAAAGGAGGGCTTCCATGGGGATAGTATGGGAGCACTCCAATTGGGTGACCTTGAATTCATCTCTGTAAATCACAGTAAACCCACCCCATGCTGAGATTTTCGACAGTCAGCATGCAAAATGCAGTAACCAGAAGGAACTGCTTGCACAAGAGAGGGGCAGAACTCTCCTGCAGCCATGTCTCCATAAGGCATAGGAGTGCAGGCCGGAGGATTTCGAGCAGAGATCTAATCTCATCTGCATGGGCTGGAAACAAGTGGGTATTTAATAGTAGTAATGAAAGGGAATCTGAGCAGGGCAGCTCTTTAATTGGTGACCCAAGCGGAGTTCCTACAAAAACTGAAGAACAACTTTTCCAGCCTGGTGGAAATATAGTGGTTGCAGGGGCCAGTGCAGCGATATGGGATCTAGTATAACACATCCATTCCTGGCCCTCCTCTGCAGCAACACGGATGGGCACAAACAGGGGCGCGCCGTCAGCTGCGCCGACACGGATGAAGGCACATATGTGCCGGTAGCTGGAAGGGAGGGGAGGATAAGCCCGCCCCCTCACGATATAGAAAGAGGACTCTGCATGATGCTGTCTCTCTTAAAGTAGCTTTCCAGGGGGAATGGGCAACACAGTAATTTACAAAGCACACATTAAAACACATCAGTAGAATAAAATGCAAGATGCTAGTAAAACACTGCTGCTAGCAGTGAATAAATGCTAAAACAGAGCAGCTTTAAACTGACAAGCTCTGCTACGAGCTGCCTCACCTCTCTGATCTGAGCGCGAAGAGAAACGGCACTAAATGCCGGTTGCTCATGGACACAGGGCGCATCAGCACGCATTGGTACGCAGTGACGAGGTGGCAAGACGCTACTACAGCACTAATACAGCATATCAAGCAACATCAGGCTCACAACAACAGCAGCAACGTGGGTCTGCCTGTTGTAGAACCGGCTAGTCGTGGCGGAGGACTAAGTAAGTAAGGCGACACTGTAAATAACAGATCCCGGTTGCAGAAGTGTAATAATGGCATCCAAGCACCAGAAAAGAAAGGCTAAGCAACCTACGTTGGATACTTTTGCTAAGCCCACTACAGCGGCAGAAAACACTGGTTCAAGGACACCTCAATGTGAGCGGATGCTCGAGAAAGGAGATTAACAAATCCTTGCAGCCATAGCATCCTTGAAGAAATCTCTCGAGGCTAAAATCGACGCTATCAGCATAGATGTGAACTTAGTAAGACAAGATGTTCGGTCACTTACCGAACGCACGGGAACACTCGAAAAGACAGTTACGGAAAATACAAGTGGCCTGAAGGACACCTCAGAAGAAGTCAGGGTACTGCATCAACAAGTGCGTAATCTGGAAGACAGAGCTGAAGAAGGCAGAGCTAGGTGCAATAACGTAAGAATTATTGGGCTCCTGGAAGGCGAGTGTTAGGGAGAATTCTCTTATAAGGCTAATTTCCCAAACCTAGTGAGTCCCCCAGCAGCTTTGCTGGATTTTCTCCTAACACCCAGTAATACACGTACCCTGCTCGCACAGGGTCAATCGCGTGTGAAACTTCCCGCGAACCCCAGTAATACACGTACCCCGCTCGCACAGGGCCAATCGCGTGTGAAACTTCCTGCGAACCCCAGTAATACACGTATCCCGCTCACACAGGGCCAATCGCGTGTGAGACTACCCACGCAGCGGGGTACATGTATTCGGAGGGGTGCGCAGGGAGTTTTACAGGCGTTTGAGGTTGTGAGCCTGTGCGTCATTATGGGATTTGTGCGCTGTACATGGCGCACAGGGAGGGGTTGGGGGTGTAACTGGCGCTGCTGCAGGGTGGATGCGCCACGGCTGGTTTTGGATGTTAAAATCCATGAATACGCTGTGCGCGGAAATGGATTTTAGCGCACGCGGCTGGCGCAGGAAGTCGCACACGCACACTGTGCACCAGCCGCGTGCGCCACTTGTGCGCAGAATTCTATGAATTACCCCTTTAAAGTCTCTGACTCCCCCTGCTTCTGAGGAAGAGGAGGATAGACCAACTGGACCCCTACCTAGGCCTAAGAGAACTGGTAATTCTCAGTGTTGGTGGAAAACCAGAAAAGAAAAGTCTAAGGCCAAAAACTTCAGACTGTTGGACCTTCTACTGAAGACTCCAACCCAAATCCTAGTATTGGGAGTGAAACTCCTGAAGTAGGTAAGGTAAGATCTAAGAGGAATGGGAAGCAGGTACATTGCCTAACTCCAACCCCTCCAACAAAGAGGCCTGAGATCCAACCTGCTCCCAACAGAGAGGTGGTGAGGAAACTTGGAGGCCCCTCAGCAACCCAAGTCGCACTCTACTCTGATTGGCCACCACTTAGCATGTGTGATTGACAGCAAGCTGAGCCATCTGCAACGACGACACCACCGGTGAAGCCCTGCTGCAACTACCTCACCACTTTCCCGACGACAAGAGAAGATCTTCTGCTGGAAGAGTCTTCTTCCTCTGAGCTGGAGGGACCAACCAGTTCGCCCTTTTCGCCTTCCAAAGACGTCTCTTGGTCGAATCGCCCGTGCCAAGCACCCCGGTGGCCGAATAGCAAAGCTTCACCACTTTGACCGCGAATAAAAGGAACGCTCCTTTTATTGACGAACTCCACGGCTGCTTTCATCCCTGTGCAGTGCAACAACCCCAGGTTTCCTCCTCGACGAGATCCTCTCTTCCCCTGGTCGAAACATTGAAATGCAACCACTGCCAGGAACAACTGCCACCGCTGGAGCTTCCTCTCTGTTTAAGGTACTGTGTCCTGCCTGGCCTCCCTTTCTTCGGTGTGCCCAAGGTGACCCTTAAATCCTTGGCTTGCCAACTGGGTTGGCCTCAGACCTTCTAACTTTACCTTGAATCGCCCCAACCTCTTTTGAACATTCTGCAAAGACTTTTATGCATTTTTAAACCGTGTGATCCTGGGCACATTTGGCTTTGCTCCATTTAAAGTGGGCCTGGCCTATGAACTTTGGTTCTACAGTCTACACTGCCTTTATTCCCTTGCTGAGAACTCCTAAAAGTGTTGGGACCGGTTTTATTTCTATGCTCTGCCTTTCTCTCTCCCTTTAACTGAACTATTGGAGTGCCATCAGGTTATGCGCTCACATCTGTTTAACAAATCATGGTGTTTTAACTCTGACTTGTCTGATAGTTATCAAGGGAGGTGTGTATACTTTACCTGACTGTGTTTTAACTTGCTTTTGATTTAGAGTGCTAGTATATTGCCTACAGTGTGTTTTAAATAAATAATTATATACTTTTTTATACAAAGCTCTGGTCAGTGTTTGTTTGCTCTACTGTGTTTTTAGCCCTATTGTGTATACTCTATATGCTGCCTTACTTTTCTTGAGAGAAGTCTGACTGCTCAGCCACAGCTACCAGATAAATCTGGGTATTGCAGACTGCTACCAATTGGGTTTACTGTTTACTCCTGTAGTCTTAATCTTTTTGCAGTGTTCCCCAAGGGAACTGCACAGGATTCTGCCTAACAGCGAGGAAGGGGCGAACCTGACAAATTACATCGAGACCGTGTTACAGCAAGAAAGCGGCCCCGGCCTTCACCCAAGGCTTCACAGTAGAAGGAGCACATAGATCACTGACAAGGAAACCACCACCTGGGGCCCCACCAAGGCCAATAATAGCCCAGATACTAAACTACCGGGATAGGGAGAAGATCCTTGAATACTTCTGCAAAGGAGGGACGATCGAACGAGCGTCCACCACGATTACTGCATTTCTGGATTACACCCTACAAGTGCAGAAGCAACTGATTAACTAAATAGCAGTTAAAAGGCGATTGCAAGCATCTTATTTACATTTTGCTCTATCCGGCCAGACGGAAGATGATTCACAAAGTTCATGCCATTTTTTGAGAGAGCCCAGAAGATGCAGACGAATGGACATGCAAAATCTACCAACCGTTACAGAAGCTGGTCCAAGTAGCGACAAGTAGATATATGCAATAGATAATGACAGCAGAGGTCTGTAAATATAAAATGAAGCGACAAGAAGATCCCCCGATAGGAGCTTCACGAAGACAAGATTGCAAATGCAGGAGCCCAAGATGCGGGGCTTATTTAAGAACGCACCGCAGAGGAGCCCTCTACCCCTAAGATTGGATTTGTTTTTTCGGATACTAGCAGTTATGTATCCGCCCACGCAACAGGACATTACCCTGGAACGAGGGTGAGAAGTGGGGATACCTGAGCACAAGGTATTGAGCTGGTCAATTGTTGGGAGTGGGCAGGGTAAGGGAGTTGGGGTAGTTAGCTGGGAGTTAGCCTATGTGTCCACACTGTATATACAGAACTTGAACCTGAACACCAGTCTACTGATATGTGTCAGAAGCTTTAAGTACGATGGGGGAATGTAGAATTGTATCCTGGCATGTCCGCATGTCAGGAGCCCTAACAGTTATATCAAATGTAATAGAATGATGACTTACCTAAGGCGGCAGAGAATTGATATTGCACTCCTGCATGCAGGAGACTCACCTCACAAAAGAGAGACTGACTGCACTTGCCAAGAAATGGAGAGGCGTGACGCTAGGTTCGTCATACTCTGCTTATGCAAGGGGTGTACTAATATGGGTGGCACCGTCAATACCTTTAAGGGTGCTTGAGACTTCCCAAGACAAAGAGGGCAGAATGTTTGTGTTGTGAGGGCGGGTTGAACACAGGGAATTCTGTATAATTAACACATACACACCAAACCAAGAGAATGACGCTTACTTTAGCACGTTATATCCATCAATTAGTCCACATAGAGATTATACATTGATATGGTGAGGTGACTTTAATTGTACGTTTAACCCTATACTGGACAGGTCGTATTATAAATTCAAGCACCCGGCCCCCTCGGCCAAAGCCCTACGCACACTGTTACAGGCATTCAAGCTCTCAGACATATGGTGGACTCTGCACCCGCAGGCCCGTGGATACTCAATTATGCAGCTTCCCAGGACCTAGATACTAGATTAGATTATATTTTACAGGAGAGGACACCCTGGGGGAATTCCGGGAGGAAGAATATAAAGCAGAGGTGTTATCAGATCATGCCCTGCCGGTGGTTACATGGCGAGCCCCCCTTCCCCCAAGAGCACGTATCCCGACGTGGAGACTGAGGAGCGAGTCCCTGAAAGACGAAGCATTCCGGGAACAGTTAAAAGAAGGGGTGCAAGATAATTTTAAGTACTATACAGGAAGTGTAGAGTCAGCAGGCACGTTATGGGAAGCCTTCAAGGTGGTGATTAGAGGGACTGCAATCGCCAAGGCAAACGGGGTTCAGGCCGCAATAGTGAATGACTTGCGTATCGCAGAAATCAAACTAGAAGCCAAAAACGTTCAGAGTGATCTCCCGAACGGGTGTGCTTGTGAGGCTGTTGTCCTGCAACCGGAGTGTTTAGTACACTGGGATAGATCAGGTAAATTGAGTTATAGGAAATATTTGGAATGGCAGCACACTGAAGGAGATAAACCCGGGCACTTGCTAGCCTGGTTGTACAAAAGCGAGTCAAAGCGGAGCATGATTCGAGCAATAATGGCAAAGAACAGAGTGATTTGTGAGACGCAACAAGACAAACAAATGTTTCTGTGAGTCCTATAAACTGTTAAATGAGTAGACATCAGAAACCCGGAGTCAGAGATAGAAGAGTCTTTAGAGATGATAGATCTCCCAAAGCTAGATGCAGATGAGGCAGGCAGGCAGGCTTGAAGCCCACATAACTAAGGAAGAGTTGGATCACACCATTAGAGAGCTGCCATCAGGGAAGGCTCCAGGAGCGGATGGACTACCTAGTGAGTTCTATAAGGAATTCATGGCAGAAGTTACGCCCCCATGTTAAGATGGATTTCTGAACTCTGTACCGGAGGGGCAGAGGTTCAGAAGGCCAGCCTAGTTTCTTGGAACAGGGTAACCTCTGGACAAGCCAGACCAATCAGGGTAGCGATCGCGGCGATCAAGACTAGGTCTCAAGAGGGGTGAGGGTGACTGAAAGCCCACAATGAGCACACAAAGTAAGGACACTTAGAAATTACTCCCAACAGGCGTTATTTAAAAATATATGCACATTTATTACAAGGCCTTTGTAACATTGACCGTAGCGAGAAATCACAATAAAACTCAAGTAAACCAACACATACCAATCCAATACAATATATATACAAATACAAACGAGTCTAACGAGTTAGACACACAAAATGTGTAGACCACCTAGATGGGGAGGAAAACAGGCAGTGCGAATAATAATTAGACTCAGTCCGCCTTCAGAGGCACCTAACTAAAAGGAAGTCCAAGCCCTACGAAGAGTGGAGCCTTGTGCTCAAAAGTACCTGCACACACTGGTGCCAATGGTCAAAAGGGGAGTCTCTTCGAGGGAATCAGGCAGTTTAGTTCGATGAACAAATGAAGATGAACAGAGCTCCGCGACTCAAGCGCAGCCTCCACTGTGGGCAGAAGCAGAGCGCGAGTACGGAAAGGCGTGCTGTTCGACACAGCGGGGAAAAGCTATGGGCTCCTGCAGGAGGGCGACCAGTTCCTAGCGATGCTACTCACCGGTCCCTGATGCAAGCAGACCCAGGCTTCTCTGCGTTAGTTTCAGTGCTGGCAGGTTCAGATACGAGCATGGGACGTCTCGGCGTCGTGTAGATTCTGCAGCAGCAGAAGTTAGAGTTGAGGATGTCCCAAATGCAGTGAACCTGCACGGTTTGTTACCACAGCAGGGCAACGGAGGCGCCGTGTGTATTTCAGCCCAATGTACACTACTCTCTTCAGACCTGGGAATGCCAAGTGTACGAATCGTGAGAGAGTGACAAGGACTCGTAATACAACACAACCTGACGGCGGTTACAGAGCAAGACTCCTGGGTTGGCTGGTCAGTCTGCTGGATGGCCCAGAGACCCTTCCGAAGGCTTATGTGCAAAAGATGGTGAAGATTCCGAGAATAGTTGTTCCCACTATTCCAAGGGGTTGAAGTACTAGTACAGGCCTTCTCGTTCGATCAGAGGTAGAAAGGGTTTCACAAAGCGACAGCAGTGCAGAGGAGCAGTCCTTCAGCGGGTCACCAGCGATTCCTCGGTTCAGCCTCGTAGTTGCAGGATGCTTGCCTCTTGTATTCCTTCGTTCGTGAGAACTCAGGAGATCGACCTCATAGCGGTGTTTTCAGCCCCCTGTTATCCACGGTTCCCTTTGCGCCAAAACGGAGGGGACCCAATGGGAGATCTGCTCATAAAACACTCACACCATATGTGGACCTATCACGGACCACGGGGGTCCCAGGCATTTACGACACCCTAGACTCGCTGGCGCCCAGGATGTGTATTGGGACCAGACATCCCAGCCCACATCCTGGAGGCACACACAATGCCTGGAGAAGCCCGCGAAAGCATCTGTGTTTCGCGGGAAAGTACATGCCCAAATAAGGAAGGCCCCGGGTTGGCTCGACCTGGGGGAGGTGAAGGGGGCAAGCGGACAGGACAAAGAGCCTCGTGGTCTGGCCATTTTGGAAGCCAGGCCACCATTTTGGGCTAAGCGCGAGAAACGCGCTTAAACGCCAAAAGGAGCTCAAAAACACAAGAAACGATCGCTGCCACCAATCCCGTCCGTGATTCACTTGCACCGTTCATTTACAATCCAAAGAGAGTATCTAGGGCCTGTAGAAGACTAGAGACCCAAGAGAGCAGTAACTTAGCTTACAGTGCCCTCTTGTGCCATGTTGCGCAAAAGCTGCAACATGAAAAAAGAACTATGGAAAACAACGTTTCCCGGTACTGACTGTCTTAAGGGCATGTCAGTTTCCCCGTAAGAATGGAGCGAAAGCCCAGAGGAGTGCGGCAGAAGGTTGCACTTCTCTGGCAAAGTCTAGATCATGGTGAAAACAACAGCAAAAAGTTTAGGGGTTGCCACATAGAAGGAAAATTACCCACAATTAAGAAATCTTTCCTAACACCCCATTATTGGCAATGCTGAATGAAGCTCTAGATAAAGGCATTGGGTGACCAGAACAACCAGTCTTTCTGCAGTTGCTGCTAACAGTTTGTTTTTTTTGCCTTTCAAGACCTCCTCCCCCGGCGGAGCCGAGGCGGAGTGACTGGGTGACTGGGTGCGCAATGCACGGTGTACTGTGCCTGAGCAAGGAGCTTGTTCACTCTACCCGTCCTCCACTGCACAACAGTTCAAACCCTTTTCTCCTCAAAACTCCAAGAATATGTTGGAAGAAGCTGAATGGCAGAGGCTGAGAAGCCATGATGTACGGAAGCTTGGTCCCTCACTGGAAACCAGTCTTCATTCGTCCCACCACCACCCCTCCCTAGCCAGCTTAGACCTTGGCAGCAGGCCGGACTCTGAAATTGATACAACCATGGCATCATGGCACAAAGATCACCGTAGAAACGGCGGGCCCAATACACCATCAACTCTGAAACATGGACCATCAAATAGAAAAGACCGCCACACGACCGTCATCTTACCTGCACCTTCTGTCGCACCCCCCGACATGCCTGCGAGCTGTCCTGCGACGGTGGCGCCTGTACCGTCTGGCGTTGTGTGCAGCGGTGTGGAGGAGGCTCCTCCTCCTCCCCGTCCTCGTCCCCAGATTCATCGCGGGGGGCCTCCCGCTCAGGAGGCTGCCAAGCCACACAGCGATTCTCTCTTGGCCTTGGAGGGACCTGCAATCGCCCCCCTTTTTTCAGGGAGCACCTCCCCAACAGATTTAATCGGACGAGACGAGACGCCGGCTGTGGCAGCACCACGAGAGCAACGCAGCGAGCCTACAGACTCCCGTCATACACAGCTCTCCCCTAGCTACAAAGAAAACGCCTCCTTCAAAGTGGCAGCCCTGGTTCATTGTGAAGCCGTTTCTGCCAGGCCCAGAGTTTCAGCAGATAAATTCACTCCACCTATTAGCCCTCACCCGGCACACACCCTCTAAGACCTCACAGAATTTGCTGACAGTGAAATTTCTTCATCACCTCAGGACAAAGACAAATTGGCAAAGCCCAGACTGACCACACATCCTTGCCA
Source organism: Ambystoma mexicanum (assembly GCF_040938575.1). NCBI lineage: Eukaryota > Metazoa > Chordata > Amphibia > Caudata > Ambystomatidae > Ambystoma > Ambystoma mexicanum. Next base: position 810,074,297 of record NC_090929.1, read on the forward strand.
AATTCCGCCTCGAGAACACGGCTTAATCGGGGCCAGCAAAGACTGCCCAAGTGATAACTCTCCCACTGATCCACTTATTCCAGTGAATCATAAGCCTAAACCAAAGAAGAATACCAGCAAACAAAAAAGCGTAAAGGAGAAACTTCAAGCTCGACAAACAAATAAAGCGGTGACCTGTAAATCTATAGGGACCTGAAAATTCCATCCAAGGAAAACTGGATCATCTAGGGTAAAGACATTACCTACACCTCTAACGCACTGAAAGATTTCTTTCAAAAACAATGAAAAAGAACATTTGAAGCTTCAAATGAGTTGTCCGACTCTCAAATCCTTGAAGCCATTGCCGATCTTCCAATGACAAAAGCCTGGAGAGTTGGCTCTGTACTTCCAGAAGGATAAAAAACTCCAGATTGCAGCCTTACACCTGCTCCCGCCACTAAAACAATGGGTCATCAAGACACGCCCATCGTGTCTCTGAACCCATTTCCAACAACGGCTGGGAGTCTAAGGGACCCTGAACCGGAAAAGAGCCAATTAGCAGAACTTAAAGCCTCGAACCTGGAACAGAACGAAGAAAAGCAAATGTTGTCTACCCATGCTCCAAGCACAGACATGGTCCTGAATGTGCCCGAAGTGGACGATCAAAGCATAGTCTTGCAGTCGACACCAACCAAAACTAAAATCAACATTCATCCACAGTCAACTCCAAAAACCCATCCAGAGCATCCAGCTACTCGGACTGAAGTCTCTCAGGGAAGCACCACTTCAGAATCAACTGAAAGCATCCCAGAGCTCGAGAAAGTCCAGACACCCTACCAAAAATTTTCATCGAGGCCGAGATTTTCAATGGGAAAAGACCCATTGACCACCCCATCGGGTTTGCCTGATGGGAGGAACTCCATGGGACACAGCCGAAAAACTCAGGGGAGACTCAGCGTGTCGCAAGAAACTCCAGCAAGAGAAACTTCAAAGAGACCAGATCTGATGACAATAATGTCCACGGTAACTTTTGCCCTAGCCCCGTTCGGTAAGCTGTACGAGTCACTTAACGACACATTAAAAGAACAACTATAATTGGGATGATGCTCTTGAAACTAATCTTTCTGGAAGGCCACATTACCGCCATGGACCTAAAAGCACTTGACCACCAAAATAACTTAACCCAAATAACTCAAGAACTTAAAAATACCATAAATATGCGCCAATCAGGCCTACAGGAAAAAGTGGCCAGGTCAGAAAACCTTGCATCCACACAAGAAGCCCCAGAGTCAAGCTTGAAGACGGCTGACTCCAAACAAACTTCCCGATCCACTCAATGTGATTTAATAGCACAGCCTCAATACCAAAGTGGGAAACTTCAGTCCACAATGCCACCAGAAGCACGTCATCAGAAGTAAATAGCCACCGCAGTCCGCCCTTCCACTCTCAAAGTACAGCATACCAAGGGGTCGCAAACCTCCAAACCTGCAGATGTAAAAGCGGCCTCAAAAGAAGTCGCTGACTTAACAGCGGACTATTCGATCTTTGAAATCATGGAAAAAACACCAAAAGCAAACACAAGCAAAAAGAAACCATTAGTGTTACAAATTCTGACAAAACAGAACAGTGAAACAGAAAGGCCCTTGCCTGAATTGCCTTGCAAAGCAATTGGTTCTGGAGAAAGCTCCCCAGACAATCGACAAAGTAACCATGACCATGGTCCTAGACGGAAAAACGTCGACACAGGGAGGTGTCCAATAACAACTGAAGACTTCCTCAACGTCAAGGTCCTGATGGACCCAAGTCAATATTCAGTTTCCAATGACGAACAATCGGATATCGACTCCAATTCAACCAACATTAAAGAAGTCCTTGTTCAAGGAGTGGGGCCCAAAGAACCTTCATCTAAACCAGAGGCTAAGCAAAAAAGTACCCCAGCATTTGCAACAGAGTCCCCTGAATATGTCAAAAGATCTGAAGGCCACAGCTCAAGTCGCTCCCCACCCCACGAACATCCACCCAAGTTTGGAACAAATACAAGGTCTTCGAGAGAGGAGAAGGATTTCCCGTGCCGCGAAGGAACGAAGACTGCTCAGGTGAAAGATCCGCAACCACAAAGGGGACTCGAGCAGAGGCTCACCAAAGCAGACCTAAAGACGAAGACTTTCAACATTTTTCCTTTGAAAACCGAAAAGACTTAAACCCACCCAAAGAAATCAGACTGTTTAAACTCGAACAAACAACCGCTCAAAAGGAGGACAGGATTCTAAACAAAAGAAAGATCCTCCACCTGCTTTCGCAAATTAGCCTCCTGAAAACCCTAAAAACAGACAATTTCGTGCTAATCGAACCCTATCATAGAGGGAGGTTAGCCAAAGCATATTTACACATAAAAGTTGCACCGCTTGAACATCTTCACTTGAAGACGTACAGCGAGCTGGAAAAGAGAGGCTTTCGACTCACTGAACTGGCAACAAAACAAATAAGAACTCAGTCTCCAGGATCAAACGAAAACGAGAATAGGACACAACATCGTTTTATCTCCAAAACAGAAGAACTCTACAGCAATTCAAGATGGGGACGTCACTCGCGACATATGCCTGAAAAAACTTGTAGGCTATCCCACAGTCGACTCGAGAGACCCCTTCCAAGAACCCGTGTTGGTTCACGAACAGAGCTAACCTCCCCGTGCCCCAGTGGTGCTCGATCGTCGAACCGTGCACAAGGACCTCGGGGAAAAGTCAACGACACTGCTTCTCGGCGAAGAGTTTCGCGGTCCCCAGCGAGATATGCCAGGAAAAGGGACCACGACTATAAACCTGACGTTCTATACCCCAACAAAGAAGACATTTTGGGAAATCCCATGAGTGGTTTATGGAAATGGTTGCCTAAGGCCTTAGAAGCCAAAATCAGGAGATAGCCATCACCTCACCCATTGTCATGTTCCGAGAGCAAGCCTACAACAACCGACTTACAAACTGCTCTCCTCATGAAACTGGGTTCATGGAACACCCAAGATCATCATCACCTAACCCAGCCAGGGGACGTCGACTTAGGCACCTTCGACATCATATGCCTCCAAGAGACTTGGCTGATCGACAAACCCACGCTTGACAGTCCTAGTAACACCGGCGACAAGAGGCCTTCTAGGCCGATCCTCATTGGGCCTTCTTCTTGCAGTACGCACGGGCTCAGGACATCTTACGAAAAAAAACATCTGAATCATACGCCCACCTTGCGGCCCTCGTAACCTGGGATAACAACCACCAAACCACTGTTATACCAACAAAAAACCAGCTGGGCATAATCACAGTCTATTGGAACCCCCAGAGGACTACTACCAAAAAATTCTGCAGGTCCATTGCAACCGCAATTGACGTATTAACAGTCGATTACTCAGTCACTAACATCATAGTATGTGGTGACCTGAACGCGAACTGTCCTCGGACCAACGAACAGACCATTGCGAAGTCTCTGAGATCATCGGTAGACGAGAGAGGTGAGGCATGGTCCGCTTTGATGTCATCTCGAAACCTTCACAACGTGGCATCCGTTTCCCAAGTTGTTTCTTGCATTCCGACGTGGGAGAGAGACACCTCTTCAGCAACTCTAGATTATATTTTCGTCTCTACTCCAATGCTATCCATAACAAGCACTTTTGAGGTCGAAAGAACGAGCAACAGCGATCACAACCTTTTAGCAGTGTCATGGAGCATCTTTCGAACGCCTAACCTTAGGTGGAACCAGACTGTTGACCTGAATACGCAGCAAACCCGACTCCATCTCACGGCATCAAACGTTGCTGACACAACCAACAACTATAGCAAGCAATCCGTGGACAATGACCAGGAAGGAGCAAAGGCCTCAGTGAATTATCAACCACTGCTTACGAAATGCAGAGTCAACCGCTTGGGCAAACCAGCCAAACACAAACATACATACAACCAGGCCCTAGTGGACCGTAAAATAGAGTTAAGAAAACTGAAAAGGCACACTCTGAAACAAAATTTGCCAAATTCCTGCGAAATCATTCTAGAGGCAGTAAAAAAATATTGCACATGGTTAAAAGCTGACCGCATGACGCTCTACCAGCAAGACGCGGAAAGAATGCTCCAGATCGTGGCTTCCAAAAAAAACTAAGAATTCTGGGCGCTCATAAACCCCAGTGGAACTGAAATAAACGAAGCACTAACCAACGTGGTGAGCAAATTAAAATGGATCACCCATTTCGGAAAGCTTTTTGCGAAAACACAGTCCAAGACCTACTCGGATAAACAGTTGGCTACAGCACCATAGGAAGATCTTTCTGATAAAGAAGACATATCCAGAGTGATAAAGAACCTGAAACTCTCAAGAGCACCAGGCCCCGATGGTCTGACCAACCTTGACCTCAAATTACAACTCAAAGAATGTACGACGTTGATCGCTCAAATCTTTGGTTGGTGCAAAGCCTCTAACTCAATACCGTCTTCGTGGACATCGGCGGTTGTAGTTCCCATTTTCAAAAAAGGACCGAGAGAAGAACCCTGCAATTACCGCCCTATCACCCTACTGGACACGATAGGCAAAGCCTTTGCCTCACTTCTTTTTAAAAAATTCCAGGAATGGGCCAAGACCTCCAGATGTGCAGACCCTTATCAAATGGGTTTTCTAAAAAACGCACACACTACAGTTAACATCATGCTCCTTAACATCATCAAGAGCAAAGTTCAAACTGGTGCCCCTAGAGTATACGCAGCCTTTGTGGACCTCACTCAAGCTTTCGATAGGGTCGACCGAGACATGCTTTGGGAGAAACTTGCACTTTGGGAGTTCCCCGAATCCATCTTGGCCCTGATAATGGCACTTCACACGAACACACGAATGCGAGTTTGCCTGAGCCGCCAAGGTTTACTCTCGGCTGAAATCCCAACATTCAGAGGCGTTAAACAAGGCTGTCCTTTGGCTCCGGCCTTGTTTATAGCATTCATTGGCGACTATAAGGAGTCTGCAGAGAAAGTCTGTTTTTTTCCTCCAAAAATTGGGAAAACACCAATGTCTCGGCTACTGTACGCCGACGACGTGACGCTTTTGGATCACACGCCAATTGGCCTCCAAAGGCAGCTAGATAATCTGATGGCGTACACGATCCACAACAACTTAGAAATCAACGTAACCAAGACCAAAATCTTTATCCTTGAAAAAGCTCAAAGGAAAAGAAGACAGCCAAGCTAGTTTCTGGGGAAAACGAAGCTCACTTCAAGTACCTGGGCATAACTATCGATTCCTCCAAACTCGATGCACGGATGGAGAAAGTCCTTAGGTCGAAAATCCGAAATCTTGCCACACAAGCCAGGGCGATCGACAGGCAGTACGGAAGGTTCTCCTTGATGCCAGCAGTTAATTTTTACAAATCCAAGGTAATCCCTTCAATTGTCTATGGGATGGAGGCATGCCTGGGCACACCCTGGATGATCTGGCCAAAACTGAAAGGCTTTTTCTGGCGCTCAGTTCTGAACCTCCCTAAATCCACACAAATCGCAGCAATTCGGTGAGAACCTGGGCTAATCTCATTGTCAGCGATGGTCGAGCACAGCGGCATGCAACTTTACAGAAAGATTCTGATGCCTGACAGCCCACGAGTGTATCAAATGATTGCGGAAGAGGCTGCTGACGGCACCTGCAGCTTGCTGAAATCCTGGATGGAAATGAAAAAAACCTTGCCAACTACCATCATTTGTTCCCAGGAGGACTTGATCACAAACCCTCAAAAAATAAAAACCAAAATGGAGGAATTGGACTGGATAACAACCTTAGAGCAAGTAGCCAAGAACAAATTGTTGACTCAGCTCCCGCCGGTCCTATCGCTGATGTGGAGGGACAAGTTATTGAAGATGGTAGTGCTTACGAGGTTGCGTCATTATTTCACCAATGTCCCATATAATATACCCAGAGGCTTTTTTGACACTGAACACCATTTGTCGGAGTTTCCTATGGCACAATTCGAGGTGTAGATTACCGCTGGTGAAATTGCAGAGACCAAAAACGAACAGGGTGGGATAAAAGTGCTGGATTTTGAGGGGTATTTTGTGGCGTGCCAGCGACAGTTTGCCACGTACTGGCGATCTGATGAACAGACCCAAGATACAGAGTTACTACAACCGGCACGCACCCCTTTCTTTTTGAGTAGAGTAGATGTACAACGTGATGGATCACTAGTGTTATTTACAAGTTTGTATGTTATTTTGTTTGAAATCAATAAACACTGTTTTAAAATAAATAAATCTTTTAACCCCTTGCAAGAAAATTTTAATTACTGGACCTTTCCACAAGATATTTTACTCTGAGAGGTGGTTTATGCAGAGAGTGCTGCTAAATGAACTCTAAGGGAGTTAAAGACTAACCCTGAGTCCAATAAGTTAAGCAGGTAAATAACTATGTGAGAAGGTGAGCAGTCACTAGTATTGACGCTGCGTATTTTGCGCCAAAAGACAAAGTGTTCCACTTGTTGAAATAGCAGTGTCTCATGCAGGGTTTGTGTGGATGTCTATACATCTTTGTGGCAAGTTTAAATGTCCAAACTCTACGGTTTGGGTGTGATTGACCATCTGAGAACTGATCGCAGCAAACTGTTTGAAAAAAACAGCCTGCATGCGATCATCAGTTCTCAGAGGTTGAAACGCACTCACACCAACCCCCCCACCCCACATCCCTCTTCCCCACTTACCTGATTCCCGTCACCTGGTCCACTTCAGCCCTGCGGCGTCAGATCCGTCCCTCTAACGCGGGTCGGATCTGATGCCCCAGGGTCCCTTTTTACATTTTTTTTTCAGTCCCCTGCCAACAATATTGAGGAAGCGGGGGACACCCCTGAAACCCCCCAAGGCCGAACACAGGGTGCGGGTGACACCCCCACAACACATGTTCGCTATGTTTTAATCTAATAGCAATTTTTTTTTCTCGATCAAATGGTACTGAGCAAATTCGGTTAAATGTATCATTCGATCAAAAACAAAAAAGAACAATTATGCTAATACCAACTCTACAACTTCAGGAGCCAAGTTCAGTGTTTGAGGACATGGATGAAATATAGTTCCCTGATGCTGGGACAGCATGTTGTAAGGGGATGGCAGTTTGACTGGTGTGCAAAATTACATCTTAAGCAGGTGTAAGAAACATGGTTGACGTGCCCACATTGGTGCTATTAGAATAAGTTTGACTTGTTCCTGGTGCATCTTGTGGACTATTTTGTTCAGAAGTGCTGTTGGGGGAAAAGCATATGCAAATCTACCTGACCAGTTCATCCACAGAGCGTTCTCCTTGAATCCTGTTTGGGTATACCTAAACACATAGTCTGGGCATTGTGCGTTCTTTCGAGTTGCAAAGAGATCTATGTTTGGCTGACCCCAGTTTGTCAAAACGTTGTGCAGGATGTCTTTGTGCAACTGACATTCATGCTCTGATGGAAGTTCTATGTTTCTGCTTAGCACAATGGTTAGACAGTTGTGCTCCCCTGAAACATGTGGGAATAGAAGGAACATGTGCATTAGTGTCCAATCCCATATGTACTGGGTTAGTTTGATTTATAAATATTTGGGCTCCTGGTGTGGACCATATTCTGCCCAGGGGGGCTACTTATGGAACAAGGATACAATTGAATAAGTCGAGAGGAATTCCCTTTGGTACTGCCGCTTTTTCCTATGGTCATAGACCAAAAAATATCCACAACGCTCAGTATGTAGTACCCAGACAGGGTAATTGCTTGTTTATTTTTATATATAATTATACAAAATACACTACTCAAAATGACATAATTTCTCATAATCATACAGGATATCATGCACAAGAACAAAAGCATGAACAATGATTAATCCATTTTCTTGTGTACTGGAGCAGAAAATAAAGCCTTCACTGCCATGGCTTGATGGACAGTGTCATACATAGAACTATTGAACATTTTACAAAGACATAGACAACAGAAAATTACAAAGTTCATTCCGAGAATAGTGACAATACAGTGTGATTCATTTTTTTTTTTAACTTTGTTTATTTTAAATCAAGGCAGGATGACAAGTACAAACATTATAAGCAGTGGTTATTTAGGCATGTTGATCCCCAGTCCTTTATCCCCCCTGAGTTTCCTCCCTCCCCCCTCCCTTTGGTCCATCTGTCCCTTAGGCATTGTAGGCGGACTCTTCCCTCCCGGGCTGTCCAGTTTGTGCCTCAGCGTCTATGTATCTTCCTCCGGGATCTCCTGATTTTTTAAGATCTAGCGGGCCCCGGTAGGTTTATAGGTCAGGGAAGCGCTGGTCGAATTCCAGCACTGGGGCCCAGATATTCTGGAAACGATGAAGAGTTCCCGCTTGTGCTGCCGTCACCTTCTCTGCTACCAGAATGTCCCAAAGTTTGGTCCACCATTGGGCTATGTGAGGGCCTTCTGGGGTTTTCCAAGTTCGGGCCACCACCGTTTTCCCTGCTAGTAGGCAGTGGGTTAGTAGTTTCGCTCTGGTCCCAGAGCGCGGCTAGGTCCCGGGAATTGGAGCTCCCAGCAAAACCGGTTCTGGTTCCAGGGGAATCGTTGTTCCGGTAATTTGTGTGATGGACCCCAGGCATGCTTTCCAGAATTGTTGGATCTTCGGGCAAGCCCACCACATGTGGAAGAAGGAGCCTGGGTGGCCGCATCCTCTCCAGCAAGAATGATCCACCTGGGGGTTCATATGGTGAAGTCTGAGGGGCGGGTAGTACCACCGCAGCGGGATCTTGTACGCACATTCCCTATTGGTGATGCAGGTGGACAAGGTGTGTGTTCTGGTCCATATGTCCACCCAGGTTTGATCCTCTATCGGGTGACCCAGGTCCGCCTCCCATTGGGCCATGCAGCGGGTTTTTGTGGTCAGGAAGTCACTTAGGAAGCGCCTGTATAGGCTGGATACTCTGCCGCGGGTTGGAAGGTCTCCCAGAGTGAGTTCTAGGGCAGTAGGAGGGTGTGTCGCTGCTTGCGAGTTTGGGGATGTGAGGACCAGTGGCGTAATTGAATGTATGTGAATCTATCCCTCTCCTGGAGTTGGAATTTCTCCTTGCATTGGCTGAATGTGAGAGGTCTCCCCCCCGTATACAGCTGGTCTATGGTCTCCAGCCCGCCTTTGATCCAGTTAGGAAAATTGCGAGGATTCGTTCCCGGTGCGAACGTTGGATTATGGAAGACCGGGGAGCGTGGGCTCAGTCCTCTTGGCACTCCCTTTCGTTTTAGCGCCCAGTCCCAGGTGCTAAGGGTGTGTTTGGTTGATAGCAGGAGCTCTCCCCATTGGGTCCTGAGGGGGGGCGGGATGTGTGGTAGAAATCGTAAGGGTAGGGGCACTCGTGATTTTTCCAGCTCTACCCATCTAGGGCAGTTTGTCGTATTTTGCCAAGCCTAGATCTGGGCCAGTTGGGCTGCCACTCTGTAGGCCTGCAAGTCTGGGACCCCCAGCCCTCCCAGTTTGGAACTCCCCAGCATAGTTCTGAGAGGGATTTTCGCTTTCTTACCTTTCCAGATAAAGTTCAGCATTTTTCTCTGGATCCCTCGAAGAGTTGGTGTGGGGATCGCTACTGGTAGGGAGGCACAGGCGTATAGGAATCTCGGAAGGAGGTTCATCTTGCATGCAATGATGCGCCCGAGCAGTGAGATCTCTTGGGTCTCCCAGCGCTTCAAGTCGCCTTCCAGTTCTTTAAAGAGTCGGGGGAAATTGGCTTTGTACGTGTCTCTTGGGTCAGCCGGGATGTGGGCCCCTAGATAGGGGATGGCACTCTTTTCCCATGTTATCGGGCACATCTTAGACAGTGGTTCTCGTTCTGCTGGGGTGAGGCCGATACCCAGGGCGGATGATTTATCGAAGTTTATGGTGAGGCTTGAGACTTCGCCATGGCTGGCGATTTCACGTATCGCGTGTTTTAGAGATGAGTGGGCCTCCGAGATCGTGAGCAGAATGTCATCCGCGTATAGGGCGATTTTGTGATGCGTGGGGCCACTTTGTATGCCCTTGATTTGGTCATTTCGCCTGATCTTTTGTGCAAAGGGCTCCATGGTGAGTGCAAAGAGCAAGGGCGACAGTGGACAGCCTTGCCGGGTTCCGCACGATAAGGGGATTGGGGCCGACTTATGTCCGTTGATTCTCAGGCTAGTTTTAGGGCTATTATAGTTGGCTAGAACCATCGTTTGGAAAGCTGGCCCGAAGCCGAAGGCCCCAAGGGCGACAGTGGACAGCCTTGCCGGGTTCCGCACGATAAGGGGATTGGGGCCGAGTTATGTCCGTTGATTCTCAGGCTAGTTTTAGGGCTATTATAGTTGGCTAGAACCATCGTTTGGAAAGCTGGCCCGAAGCCGAAGGCCCCTAGGGTGTGTCTCATGAATGTCCAATCCACCCTATCAAATGCCTTAGCTGCGTCAAGTGCCACTAAGACTAGTTTTTGGGAGTTCCGGGAGGCAAGGTCCACCAGGTTCAGGGTTCTCCGGATGTTGTCACCTGCTGTCCGGTGTAGGATGAAACCTGCCTGGTCGGGGTGAATGATCTTCGGCAAGATGCGGTTTAAGCGGGTTGCTAGAATTTTTGAGTATATGTTCGCATCGATGTTTAAAAGTGCGATCGGTCTGTAGGACGTTATGCTTCTTGGATCTTTTCCAGGTTTAGGCAGGAGGATGGTGGTTGATTCCTGCATCGATGGGGTCACCGCTCCCATTTCCCTGAAGGAGTTGAATAGGGTAACCAGGTGGGGGGTCAGTTGTGCTCTGAATAGTTTGTAAAACCTGGTTGAAAAGCCGTCTGGGCCGGGGGCCCGTGTTTTAAGTGATTTGATGGCTTCCTCAACTTCCTCCCCTGTAATGGGCTCCTCCAGTTCGTCTCTCGTTGCGTCGGAGAGACGGGGCACTGCTGCCTGCTGCAGGTATTCCTTCTGTTGTGGTAAGTTTCGTGGGGTTGCCTTCATGATTTGGTTCAGATAATCTATTGCGAGGTGTTGCTTTTCGGGCTCTGAGTATAGTGTGACCCCGTTGGA